>NC_140519.1:37013995-37393995 GCF_964339955.1 Pipistrellus hanaki | reverse complement strand
ACTGGTAATTATTGTAGGGCCTTCTATTCTCTCACGCAGATGAAAAGGGCCTTAAAATGAAATATTTTAACTGGAGGTTAATTGGTTTATTTTAGAGAGAAGGACCAAAAGTAGAAGTTAAGAGAGAGGTGACCCTTGGGGAAGAATACTGATTTAAAGAAAAGATGAGAGGGACTCTGGGGGTGCTGAGAATGTCTTGTCACCAGGCTGGTGATAGAGTGTGCGGTTTGTGAAAATTAAGTCATGTAATTATAATAAGTGTACTTTTCTGCATGCATAGTCTACTTTACAGAGTTTTTTTATTTTTTATTTTTTAAAATATATTTTATTGATTTTTTACAGAGAGGAAGGGAGAGGGATAGAAAGCTAGAAATATCAATGGGAGAGAAACATTGACCAGCTGCCCCCTACACACACACACACACACACACACACACACACACACACACACCCCGCACCGGGGATGTGCCCACAACCAATGTACATGCCCTTGACTGAAATCGAACCTGGGACCTTTTAGTCCGCAGACCGATGCTCTATCCACTGAGCCACACCGGTTTCAACAGAGTTTTGTTTGTATGTTTGTTTGTTTTTGTGTTTTTTTTATTAGAAAATGATTGCCTTAACATTCTCTGTTAAAAATACAATTGCCTGCAAGAGTCTAAAAATCTCAAGCAGTAAAAATTTCTAGGTTAGCATTCAGTGGGCATTTCTAGATTTGGCTTTATCTTGGACACCATAATGATAAGATTAGAAGCAAATAATAGGATACCTATCTCCCTTAAATCTGAACAGTCCAGTCCTCTCCCCTAAGACACACCCAATGAAAGTATCCTTAACCACGCAATCCTATAGAATCATAAAGTGTCTTAAAGTGAATGCATGAGCCATTGATCTTATTTTGATTGGTCTTCAAGTTTGCAACTCTCTGTCAGCACCTGATCTGCATTCAATCCCAGCACCTAACAGACAGCGAATCATTCATTCATTTAGACAAATTGTCCTTCTGAGCATCTAGAAATAAATCTTGCTCCAGCCCCTAAGGCTTTTCACATCCAGTAGATTCTCTTCTCCCTTTTGGTGAACTCTGACCTCAGTGGTATAGCAGATGGCTTTATCCCCTGAGTCTGGGTTTTTTAAAAAGCTTTCTGCAAAGTCAGGCTGGGAAGCAATGCAGAGCAATAAAAGCAGCACGAAGCCAAGAATCGGAACGAGAATCCAGTAGTTTCAACCGACCTTCATTTCTCAATAGTTGTATGACCTTGTGCAACCACTTTGTCACATGGGGGTTGAATTTGTCACATGGGGGTTGAATATCTGCCTTCATTGTTTTATGATTATTAAATACGAGAGTGTGTGTGGACATAATTACTGCACCATACACAGCAGTGCCGGAATTATTATAATAATGTAGGTTATTTGTTGTAGGCTGTGTTTGTTTGTGTTCCAGGGCAAAAGAATTACTATCACTTTCAAAATATTTTTAGCTCTCTCCCTGTAGAGACATATTCACAACCACTTCCAAGGCATAGAAGGGCAGATGTTTCTGTTCCACTTCTGGCTGCTTCATTGGGCACCTTTCAAAGGCAGCATGACTAAGCTAGGCATGAGGTGCAGATGCCAAATGCTAGCACCTACCCTGTGGGGTGGGGACAGTCCTTTCCTTTCAGATGACCCTCTGAAAGAATTTTGTGTTTTCCCTCAACTTGTCATGTTGCGAGTCTCCCCGATAACCAGCCCACAGTAGACTGTGACAGCAGCATCTAGATATATCATTTGAGGCATCTTGGGGGCAAATCTGTATAGGAAATATTAAAGGAGCTTAACATTTTAAGCTCCAGTGATAATAATAGTAATGGGTCAGCGGGGCTCTATTTAGATGCCAGGGGAGGGAGGGTGCGGGAAGTGACTTCCTGGGATTCTTCAATAGGTTGAGAACATTACAATTGAGGTAGATTGTTTCTTAGATCAAAAAGACATTTCTTGGTGGAAAATTATTGTATTACCTTGGACTATCTCCAGGGAAATCCCGGGGACCGCATCACCATTCATTTCAAGCAACATTTGAAAAAAATATTCCATTTCAACCCTGCTGGAAGTCTGAGATTTGTCCCAAAGGGTTTGTAAGGTTACCTGGCCCCGAGGGAGTTGGAAACTAAATTGAATTCTTTAGCTTTGCCATTTCTTTCCCCAGCTGGAGCTTACATATTACATTATTTACTGCACTTCGAAGGAGAAGCCTCTTTCTTGCTCTTAAGTCCCAGGTAAGCCATAACTAATACTTAACGAATTACAAAGGCAGAGAATAGGTAGCTTAAAATAAACATAAAGATGTTTGCAATTCTCATGGAAAAGTAACAGCTCTCTCCGAAGGAATACAAGCCGTAAATATGCTCAACGACCAGAGTTCTAAATCTTTCCCAGGGGAAGTCAGGTGACTGAGTAAGTTAATTATATTGTTGTCCTCGGGGCTGGATGGAAGGTCATGCGATGCCTTCCAATGCTTTCCACAGTTCTCTATATTAGAAGAATGGCACTCTCATCAAAGCGGCAATCAAGCCATCCCGTTCAATCAGGGATCTCACATTATTACATGCGTTAGAGGCCACAGCTCTCTAGCCAGAAGGTGGTACAATTCAGAGACAGAAAAGGGGGGTGGAGTGGTGGGAGATGGGAGGCTGAGGAAGGGGGCCTTGCAGTCAACCTTCTCCACCCCAAGGAGGGCTAGGGCATTTTTCTAGAAGGAGACCTGGTTTGGGAGAAGGGGTCCAGAGCAGGGGGTAAGTGTAACTGAAGATACAGGAAGAACAGTTGAGTGTAGGTGCAGGCTTCACTGGGTCCTGGGTAGAGGAGGCAGAATTCCCTGGGCTGTGACTTTCAGCAGCCCATCACCCCGTCCCTGGTCTAATTCCGATGTCTAATGTTTCACATCCCATGCTTTGTGTTAAATGTTGCTCAGCTGAGCTGCCTCCTTAAAGGAACCTTCTCAGGAGAGGTAACTCATTAAGCTACTTAGCACCTTAGCATGAATGACTCTGACAAGGTAAGGCTGCTGAGGCAGGAGTCCAAAGAGATGGTGAAGGAAGCCAGAACAAACAAGACAGTTTCACAGGGCTTTGCTTAGGGAAGGGGGCTGGGTGTGTGTGTGTGTGTGTGTGTGTGTGTGTGTGTGTGTGTGTGTGGCTATTTGTTGCCTCATTGCTTGCAGGGTAGTGGGGTGGAGGGAGGGGAGAGTAGTTATTAGGAGACAAGACTACTTTATTCTGCTCAAGTCTCTTCCTCTTTCTGGCTCAGCCTTCTCCTTATGAGTTCTTTCCTAATCTCCCTCCCTTCTAAAGATAGCCCTGCAGCCATTGCAGTTTTGAGTTAGCTCTGCCAAGCCCGTGTGCCTCCTCACCCCTGGCTCAGGGAGGAAGCTGGTGGGCTCAGGTGCAGCAATCTAAGGGCTGGAACCGAACACCAGGAAGAGAGATGAAAGGGAGTGGGCAAAGCTGCCTGGAGGAGACAAAGCTGAGGGGTAACTGGAGGAACATTCTGGAGCATCCGAAGGGCCTTCACCTGGGGTGCGAACCTCTGTCCACCACCCCCTCTGAGGGTCACACAGAAGGAGGGGGAATGGATGGCAGGGAGGGATGATGGCTGGAGTTGAGGAAGGATTGTCATCCCTCTTTTTAAAGAGTAGAGCAGGAGTGAGGGAGGGATTTGTCTTCACTAGGGCTGTTCTGCTGGGGAACAGAAATAATGTGTTAAATACAACTTAAAGTTACTGTATAGGAAGCTCAGCTTCTCTGGTTGAACTGGTGGTGGGCAGCCAGGAAGCCATTCAGTGATTTTTCCCTCATCTTTTGCGGCTGTGTGAGGAATCCTGGGCTTTTCTAAAACACAAATCACATGTCTCTGGGACAGTGTGCTCAGCGGACACAGCACTTTCCCACACCAGATCCCATCCGATCCTAACAACAGCCTCCGCAGCATCAGAACATTATGGGTGAGGAGATCAGGCCAAGAGAACTAATACTCAGCTCATACTCAGCTCAGCTCAACAGAGCCCTGCACCAGGTGCTCTGGCCACAAACAAAAACCCACTCCCCACACATTGCCCTTGCTCCTAGGAGGGGCCTCCAGACCTGTAAGAACCCAGAGCCTCTGCCTTCTGGAACCTCAAAGATAAAGTCATGCGTTCAACTTCTAAAACACAAAGCTAGGGTCCTGAGCTGTTTGTGACTGAGGAAGGACAGAGAGCAAGCAAGGTCACTGCCCTGAGGAGGTGGGCTGTGTCTGACTGCTCTTCCTACGGCACTGATGATCCGGAAATGGGCTGTAGCCGGGCCTGGGACACAGGAGTCAGCCGGAAGTCTGAGAGAAGGACGCAGTGAAACGATTAGGTGGAGATGAGGTGGCAGAAGAGCGAGCTGATGCTTTTAAACTAATTCAGGAAGAGAAAAGAGAGGCAGATGTGTAGTGGTAGCGCTAGCTCAGGATTGTGAAAATCAGAAAATAAGGCAGCACCTGTCTTGTCTAATTCCAGGCTTCATTAGGAAGGAGGTGCAGGCCCCACCTCTCACTCCTTCTGGACAGACTCTTGAGGTTGGCCTCATGTGGAACAGGAATGTGTAACTCAAGGTTGTTTATGTGAGGATGGTGCACATTTGCTTTACTTCCCTCCCTCTCTCCCTCCCTCCCTCCTCTTTTTCTTCCTTTCTTCTTTCCTTCCTTCCTCCATCCTTTCCTTCCCTCCCTCCCTCCCTCCTTCCCTCCTCCCTCCCTCCCTCCTTCCCTCCCTCCCTCCCTCATACTCTTCTTGTGGAATTTGTTCCTAGGGGTTTTATCTGCTCACGTTGTTGGCTCTCCTCTCTCTCCTCCCTCGTCCTGACTCCCTTCTCTGGTTTGCCTTCCCACCTCCCTTTGAGTCCACCCACATCTTTCTCTCCTTAAAGTGCTTCTTCCTCTCTGCCTCCTCCACTTCTCTTTCCAAAAATGAGGGAGGAAAAAGGGCAGTGAAGGAATTCTATAGCCCCAAGCCTTCTTCTATAGGAGCCATCACCAGGGGAAGAAGCCAATTTTGTATTTTATGCATCTGCTGATATGTATAAAAATATTCAGAAGGAAAAATAATGATTTCACTGCATAAGGAAATGTGAAGATGTGTGGAAGAGTAAGTCTGGCAGAAAGCAGCTTTAGCAGGAACAGGGATGTCCCCCAGTCAAAGGCAGGAGCCACCTGAGGCTCCCAACTATCTTTCAGCTGCCATGAACACCCATGGACCAGCCCCTCCACCTGCAGTGGGCAGGCAGCATGGGGCAAGGCAGGTAACACAGGGCTACTGTCCTGGGATCCCAGAGCAATAACTCTCTGTACTCAGTCTGGCCCTACAGGCTCAGGGATCCTGCTTGGTTTGCTTAGGATCATGGTGGGCAAACTCATTAGTCAACAGAGCCAAATATCAACAGTACAACCATTGAAATTTCTTTTGAGAGCCAAATTTTTTTAAACTTAAACTTCTTCTAATGCCACTTCTTCAAAATAGACTCGCCCAGGCTGTGGTATTTTGTGGAAGAGCCACACTCAAGGGGCCAAAGAGCTGCATGTGGCTCACAGGCCGCAATTTGCCAACCATGGGCCTAAGACATTTCTAAAGTCATTCTATTTTTTAAAAATTTATCTTTGTCACTGAAAGCATTACAGATGTCCACTTTGTGTGTCCCTCTCCTCCTCTCCCAAGCCTTTACCACACGATTGTCTGTGTCCATGGGCTATGCATATATGCATATAAGTTCCCCTGTTAAGCTCTCCCCTCAGAGCCCCCATCCCCACCTTCCCTCTGAAATTCCTGTCTCTTCATGGTTCTATGTCTCTGGGTTATTTGGGATGTGTCCTCTTACCTGTCTGTACCTTCCCCGTTTTACCTGTTCTGTCTGCTTCCTTATTCTTATGATTTCTTATGTTCCAGCTCTGATAGCATGATATGTTTGAGATATAGAAACATCAGTATGGTGATAAGCATTGGCAAAGGGAAGAAAATAATCTTGATGTGCAGAAAACCATGATGGTCATCAGCCTTGACCTCCCTCCCTGGTCCAACACTGCCCGGTGTCTATCAGTTTGTGAATGGCATCACTGTTCTGCAATTCCTTTGCATATTTTTATCTCTTCTTTTCTGTCATTCACATAATAATCATTCTCCAGCCCTGATATCCTACCAGCAAATGTCTCTTGACTATGTCCCCTCCTTTTGTTCTGAGTCATTGCCCTTGCTCAGGCTCTCTTGAAAGATGCTGTTCTGTGATTGTGTCCTCCTTTTAATTCATCCTCCACATTGCAGATTATTTCATAAAATCTGAAATATGCTTTTTCTCACTACCTGCCCTAAATATTGTTGCTGGCACTCCACTGTTGGCATAATGTCAACACACCCCTCATGACCTGGCCCTCAGCACACTGTCCAGTCTCTTCCCCATCATCTACCCCTCATCACACACCAACCCTGGTTTTGACCTCTTGGAATAGTAAGGCCTGAGGAGAAGCCCTTTCATAACATAAGGTGAGTGTAATAGGAGGTTAAAATAGAATTCTTGAAGTTTTCTGTGAAGCCTCAAAGTTGAGAAAAAAATGACTTTTCAAGTATTTTCACATTGTAAAGTAGATGTTAAACCATCTATAAAGAATTTGCAAAATCAGTAATAACTAGTTCTATCATAAAAAAGAAAAGATTAAGAATTTTTTAACTGAAGTAGTCTCTACATCAGTTTCTCCAATTTCATCCTTTCTTCCTAGTGTTTTCAGCAGAGCTGCCAGAATGACCCAGGGCAATTATGCCATGTGTCTCTTCAGAAACTGCAATGGCTCTTACTCAGAGGAAAAGCCACAATGGCTTCTGAGACCCAGGAAAAGAAGGTCTCCTTTACCTCTAGACCCTCCCCTCCTGCCATACACCCCCTTGCCATCTTTGCCCCAGCCTCACTAGCTTCCTTCCTGTTCTACAAACATGCACCGCATTCCTACCCCAGAGCCTTTGCACTGGCTTACTTTGTATAACTGCCTCAACTCTTTGGGGTTCTTGCTTTATTCATTTTCTTGCTGAGGCTTACCTCCTCATCCGATTTAAAATTGTAGGCTGTAGCCCTAACTGGTTTGGGATGAGCATCGGCTTGAGAACTGAAGGGTCCCGGGTTCGATTCCAGTCAAGGGCATATATCTTGGTTGTGGGGACATCCCCAATAGGGGATGTGCAGGAGGCAGCTGATCGATGTTTCTCTCTCACCGATGTTTCTAACTCTTTATCCCTCTCCCTTCCTCTCTGTAAAAAATCAATAAAATATATATTTTTTAAACTGTAAGCTGTAAATGCTAGTACTCCCAATTCCTCATACCCTGCTCTTTTTCTCTTCCCACAGCACCGACACACTATGAAGTTGAACTTTTCATTACTTTATGGCTTACTGTCTGTCTCTGAGGCTGGGGATGTTTACCTTTTCTGTTCATAAAGCATCCATTCTATTGATAAACCATAGAACACACTTGTTTTCTGCACTAGTTATTAGCTAAGTCAGGATTTTCAGGAGAGAAAGGATAGCTCATCAAATTGACTTCCATAACAACCATATTTTCCCTGAGATTCAACTTCTACTCACAAGTCAGCTCTTGAATTCTTCAAAGTGGCCCTTTTACTAAAATAATCTTTTACTATTGTTTACCGGCATTTTAAAGAAGCTATTCAGAGTAGATGTTCCAGAAAAGCAGATTCCTTTGAAATGTAGGTAATAAAAGAAAGATTTTTTTTCTGACTTGTTTTTCTCTTACTCTATCTTGTTTATCTTTTCAATGTCACAACTCTTTTCTCAGGTGGAGGAGACAATTCATCGGTGTGTTTTATTTTAACAGATGGAAGAGGGATCAAGTGAGTCAGACTTAGGCAAAAACCAATGGAACTAGAAAGGAGAAAAACACATCAAGTTAGTTTGAATAGATTTGTGGATAAAGCCAATCTCTAATGTCAGGCTCATAAAATCAGGCCAAGGCAACTGTTGTCATGCTACTCCCCAGATCAGAGAGAGGGTGGAAGGACCATAGGACTTGTGTAGACACTCACCTGTCCGTCAATCTCTAAAGCGGGGAGAGTGATACCCAAGCCATCCTATTTCACAGGATTTTGGAAAGATAAATGAGAAAATATTTGGGGAGCCACTTAAGTGCTTTATAAATATTGAAACAGTGTATTCCAGGATCAAGGGGATTTGTTGATTAGCTTACAAAACAGAGGCACTAAGATGATTTTTAAGTCTCCATGAAAAAATTGAACATTGTTCCATTTGCTGACACCAGGGAAGCAAATCCTTTTACTTGCATGTGTCTGCACTCATTAACTGGGGAATCTAGCCCTCAGCTGTCATCCTTCCCATCAAGATTAAGAAACAACAGTAACAGCTGGAGAAACACAGACGTATGAGCAGGAGACAAGGATGTCTTAAATGTCTTCATCTGCAAGTCCTTTCCCGATCAGCAGCGTGTTTCTGGTCCTATGCAGTATCCTCAGTATGAGCCCTGAAAGCCCCTTCTACTCTCCAAAAGTCTGCCATCTTTGCTCCAAAGTCCACCACTAGACACTGTTTCTTTACAGACAGCGTTGATTTCTGCTCAACGCCCTTTGGAATGTCACAAAAAGACACAGGAAATAGGTCTGGAGTTCAGATACCAATGGAGAACAGAAGGCACTGGTTCCATAAAGAACCGCTTAGAAAGAAGCCTGGGGCATCCTGGAGATGACCTGAATCCCCCCTAATTTTTACCTTGAGCTGACCTGTAAAACAACAATGCTTCTGCTCCACCCGACTCTTTCTAAGCACAGTGAAACACAGAGTGGGTACAGAAGCGCAAATGTGCATTCTTATACGTTGCTAGGTGTCTGACTTGCAAATTGAAAGCTAAACACAATTTTCAAGATGTAGATGGGGTTTATTGCTAGAGACTTTTGGCTTCTACAAACTTCCACCCCCAACCAACTGCCAATGCTCATTCCTGCTAACGTTTTAGTGCCAATTTTTTCCCCTCTTATATATGCCATTAGGGCTTTTGGACTGCTTATAACTTGGCTCAGAATGAAACATAAAGTTAGTTATGAGGGCTCAGCTCTCTGCCAGGTGCAACCAAAAGATCTACCTTAACATTTAGTGGTGTCCCTGGGTAACCCTGACAATCTTTAGCTTGCATTACTTATTATAAGAAAAGCCTGAGTTACCAGGAATTGATTTTTGGATTTCAATGCAAGCCTCTTTGGTCACTGGTTTGTATTTTGGGTCATAGATTTATATGTTGACTTGGTTTTTATGGGGCTTGTCACTTTAAAATACTGCTTTTTCAGGGTCGGGCAAGGGGACTGAGTTTATGGAGGTTGAAGAGGGATGGGAAATAATGAAGATTAATCAGTGATGGTTGAAGACAAAAAGGAGATGAGAATTTTAATGAGACTAAACGGTTTTGCAAAGACCCAAGTTTTGTGCTTCTTTTGAGGGCAAGTCAATCAAATAGGCTTAAAGGTAATTCTCAGCCTTTTGATGTTTGTGACTATGAGATGCTATTTAAAGCTGTTGGAGATATGTAGGAAGAAAATGGTTTTGAATGTCAAAGAAAGGAGTTAATGAAAACCCAAATTACAAGAGACCAAAATAATCGTTGCCTCTATAATTAAACCAGCCACAAGTATTAGAAAGAGCTGCCATGATCTCAAGACATCTTAAGTGCTACTTTGACATGGCAGACATTGGAGGGAAACGTGTAACTGTTCAAGAGGGCTAAACCAAAGATGATGATAAATGCTCACAATTAAATGTGCCAGGAGAAGTATTAATAAGTACTTTGATCAATTTCTCTTGTCTCCATGGCTAAGAACTTGTCTAGGGCCTGGTTGGTGTGCCTCAGTGGTTGAGCGTTGCCCATGAAACAAGAGGTCGCTGTTTTGATACCAGGTCAGGGAATATGCCTAGGTTACCAGTTTGAGCCCCAGTAGGAGATGTGTAGAAGGCAGCCAATCAATGTTTCTATCTTTCTATCCCTCTCCCTCCCTTTCTCTCTAAAGATCAGTAAAACATATTAAAAAATACAATAAAAATACGTCTATACATCTAAAGAAACCAGGATTGAAGACAAAATTGTGAGTTTGAGGAAATAATCAACACTTTTAAAATTGAGTATAATCTTGGTTATTTGGCAGTCTTTGAGTATGCCAGAGCTTAGCCTTTCCACCACATAAATAATGTATTTGATTGCCTGTTTAATTTTTTTTGGAAGTAGGACAGTATAGGAATTAAGAGCAAGGGCCTTCGAGTCAGACTGCTATGTTTAACTTGGTCTTCCCAGTCCTGATTGGGACCAATCAGGCCAGCCAGCTGGAGTAGGGGGAGGGACCACAGGAGGTTGGCCAGCTATGGATGGTTGGCTGTGGGAGCACATTGACCACCCTGGGGCAGCTCCTGCATTGACTGTCTGCCCCCCTGGTGGTCAGTGTGCATCTTAGTGACTGGTCAACCGGTTGTTTGGTTGACTGATCATAATAGTCGCTTAGGCTTTTATATATATATATATATATATATATATATATATATATATATATATATATATATGATATGTGTGTGTGTGTGTGTGTGTGTGTGTGTGTGTGTGTGTGTGTCTGTTACTGGTTCTGATATTTCCTCCCTTCTATGCCTAAAAGAACTTCAATTTTGGAAGAAAGAACAGAAATGCTGATCTTTGGTATAGAAATCCTAGACAATTTCTTTTTAAAAAATGTTTTCCTTTCTTTTGTGCCTCCAAGCTCTTTCAAATGGAACCTGAGTGAAAGCCAGTGAGTAAAAGTAAAATAAACATGAGTCAAAATGCTCTGGAAGGAGGATGGAGACAAAATCCAGTTATAAATCTTCCTTCTCCTCACCCCTTGGGGCTCTGCTGATGGCTCTGGCCTTGCGAAGCATAGACTGTGCTCAGAAGCGCTGTCCTCTGGGTCCTGCCAGCTCCCCAGCCCAGCTCAGGGCCTTGCAGAGAACACTTTATTGAATGTCACATTATTATTCTCTTCACTGCTTCCTCTTTTCCATGGGGGGTGGAAGGAAGACAGTGAGGCAGACAATTACATTGCTGATGTGGGATTTTTAGAGGAAAATTGAGGGAAATTATAGGGACTACCCAGCTGTGGTGATAACTCCTCACTTTCTTCCCACAGGACCCATTATTTTACAAACTGCTATGATTAAAAATGATTTACAGTCGCTTGCCAACTTTACCATGCTGTTAGATTCACTGGGATCTTACCCAATTTTAAAAGAAGTACAGACGATCAAAGCATGTCCACTCTCAAAATGGAGAGGAATTTGATAACTACTGTGTAGAGAGTTAAAATCTACTACACCATCAAGGTCAATCTTATCTCTCCAATATCCCCTATTCTGCTTGATCTGATTTCCTATCTTCTACATCCTGTCTCCCACACCAGCTTCTTTGCACATTGGAATTTTCTCTTACTAAAAATGTCTCCAGACTCGCTTATTTAGTCCTCTCCTTCCAAATATAGAGAAACCCCCCTTGAAAAGTTTATCCTTACCCTTTATTTAAAGGTATTCACTGTGTTATTATATCCACTTTCTTCTATTTCAGTTTCATCAAGAAAGACAGATACCAGAGATGAGTGATAATCCTATACGACTGATCCAAATCCTCCTGGCTGGGTGAGCTGGTTAGCCCCAGTGTAGACTAATCTCCTGGTTGTCTGATGGCCTTAGAATTTTGAAGTTCTATGCCACAGATGAAGGTAAACAATGAGATGCCCACTCAGCATCAATCTTGAGAAAATTGTAGCTAATTACTGAAAAGCAGAATCTCCAGAGCCTGGCATAAACTTTGGGGACCTGACTTTAGAAGGGAGCTATTGTCTGGTTCATTTTGTATTTTTTGTTTGTTTGTTTGTTTGTTTGGGCACTACTGTTCTATACAATTAACACTTAAGAAATGGGAAGTGGTTTTCTGGAGAAAATGCTCCTGGACCTATCAGTAGTGTAGGTTGTACCAAAGGAAATGTCTTCAATGTGACAAAAGCACAAATGGAGCAGGAATAGAATGATTCACTTCTAAGATGTGTAATAGGCTACTTTGAGTGGAGGCAACATGGATACTTTTACTATTTGGTTAGCACATTAGGTGGCTATATTTTAATTCTTATCTTTTTTTGGGGGGGCGGGGAGAGAAAATTTCTGAGATTCTAGCTAGATAGCTTCTAAGAAACATGGACTATTAGGTGTTAAGTTTTGGTTTGGGAATGACAAAAAAAAAAGCATGTTTCTGTAAACGATGTCAGAGAAGAGGACACTACTACATTGTTTAGGGTAGGATTGGCTATGATGCTTGTGGTAGTCAGCCTCTGAGATGTTCCAAGTAATCCACCTCCTGATATTCACTATCTTGAAAGTCTCATTCCCCAGAGCGTGGGCTAGATTAGTGACTCACATCTAGCAAAAAGAATGAGGCAGAGGTGGTGGGATGCCACCTCCGAGGTTATGTTATATTGGGTCGGCAGCTAAGTAATTGCGGATTTTTTAAAGAAAATCAAAGACAATTTTTTCATGGAACTAAATAACTTTATTCTGTAATGTATTGCCCATTTTGATCAATGACCTTTTGCCATCTTTCAGGCAGCATCATAATCCCACGTTCAAAAAACTTCTGGTTTTTATTAGCAAAAAACTGAATCAGGTACGATTTGACATCATCATCATTATTGAAATTTTTACCATTCAAGGAGTTTTGTAAAGATCGAAACAAAAAGTAATCAGATGGTGCAAGGTCAGGACTATATGGTGGATGTGGCAAAACATCCCAACCAAGCTCCATTAATTTTTGCCGAGTGACCAAAGATGTGTGTGGCCTTGCATTGTCATGATGGAATACAACACCTTTTCGATTTGTCAATTCGGGCCACTTTTCTTCAACTGCATTGTTTAATTTCGTTAGTTGTTCAATGTAGACATCAGAATTGATCGTTCGGTTGGGTGGTAAGAGTTCAAAGTAGACAATTCCTTTGTAATCCCACCAAACTGATAACAAAACCTTCTTTTGATGAATATCAGCTTTTGATGTTGTTTGAGTTGGTTCACCTGGCCTGCTCCACGATCTTTTCCCCTTGATATTGTTGTAAACAACCCATTTTTCATCACCAGTTATCAGTCGTTTTAAAAATGGATCATTTTCATTACGTTTCTTTAGCAAATTGCAGCTGCTAATGCGTTGCGTTAACTGTGATTCTTTCAGTTCGTGAGGAACCCATGTATCGAGTTTTTGAACATAGCTAAGTTGTTTTAAGTGATTTTCAATGCATGTATGTGATACATGAAGCTTCTCTGCAATCTCACGTGTTGTACTGTGACAGTCTGAATTGATTATTGCTTTGATTAGGGCGTCATCAACTTCAACTGGACGACCAGAGCGTTTTTCATCTTTGAGTGAAAAATCACCAGAACGAAATTTGGCAAACCAATTTTGACACTGCCGTTCTTTTAAGGCTTCGTCACCATAAACAGCACATAACTTTTTATGAGCTTGCGATGCGTTTTCCCTTTGCGGAAATAAAAAAGCAAAATATGACGAAAATGTTCCTTTTGATTTTCCATTTTTCAACGAACGCCAAACGAAAACTACAAAACAGATCAAAAAACTTTTTTTACTGATTAACAGCTGAATAGCCAACTATCAAATAACAAAATGTGTTTTACATTTGTACTACGTCTGCAAACTAAAAATTCAACTGAAGCCATATATGTGTGAAACCCGCAATTACTTAGCTGCCGACCCAATAAAAAGACTGACTTCCATTTTGGAGTCTCTTCACCTTCTCTCAAATCTCTCCCTCTAGAGAAGCAAGCTGCCCTGCCTTGGGCAGGCCTATGAATAGGCCACTAATGTCTGTGGTCAACAGCTACCAAAGAGCTGAGACTTCACAGCAGTCTTGGAGCAGATTTTCCAGGCCCAGCAGAGCCTCAAGATGTCAATAGCCTTGGCTAACACAGTGATTGCAGCCTCATAAGGGTCCTCAATCAGAACTGAAAGGTGGCAGAAATAGAATGAAGGGAACCGGCGAGTATTGTAAGACATATTAATCATGCTCTATTAACCATGATTATTTTATTCTGATTAAAGATGGCACATTCTCACCTGGCTGGCAGCTGCACTCAGGACCTGGGAGCTCACCTGGAGATGCAGCCCACCCTCAGAAACCAGAGCCAGAAACGAGAAGCACCAACTCTTTGAAGACCCCAGGCTTTGCATATCACTAAGCCCTTTGAAGGTTCCCAGCCCTTTTTGTTCACCTATAGGCCTTTGCAAATCTCCAGCCTGCTTACCTGTTAACTGTCCATTTGGCACTCCCTTTGGCTATTTCTCCATGTAACCCTAGCCCTCGCATATCACTAAGCCCTTTGAAGACCCCCCCAGTCCAGTGGTTGGCAAACTCATTAGTCAACAGAGCCAAATATCAATAGTACAATGATTGAAATTTCTTTTGAAAGCCAAGTTTTAAACTTAAACTTCTTCTAATGCCACTTCTTCAAAATAGACTCGCCCAGGCTGTGGTACTTTGTGGAAGAGCCATACTCAAGGGGCCAAAGAGCCGCATATATTTTGTGAGCCACAGTTTGCCAACCATTGCCCTATTCTTTTTGCATATCTGTCAACTTCCCTTTTGCCTACTTTCCTTTGTACTTACCTATACATATAAAAGCCTAAGCAACCGAACGACCTGTCAACAGTCACTATGATGCACACTGACCACCAGAGGGCAGACACTCAACACAGGAGCTGCCATAGTAAGAGTGCTGCTCCCACAGTGAGTGCTGCTCAGCTCTCTGATGGGTGCCAGACGCAGGGCTGCAGCCCGGAGACCATGTGGAGCAGCAGCAAGCCTACCTAGTGGAGGCAGGCGCAGCTAGGCGGGGATGAACAGGAGCAGCAGGCAGGAGCGGCAAGGGGTGTTGGACTGCCAGTTTCAGCTCGATACCCGAAGGCTACCCCACTGGTGCACAGATGCATGAACGAGGCCTCTAGTACCTAATAAGCAGCTGGCTTATGGTGGGCCGCAGAGCAGATTTTTGTGGATCACTTGCTGCTCTCTCATACTGCCAGCAAAATTGGAATAAACACAGCAGAGATAGTGATTCAAGCCTATCTCTGCTGAATTGGCTTAAGCAGTGATAGGCAGCACGAACCCATTGTTTGTCCAGTTATAGAACCATTCCTGAGAGAGCACATGTGTGTTGCTTTTTGCTGCTAAGCTTGGGGAGTAATTGGTTATCTCCAATATATATCTAAAGCAGTACATTAATTAACTTCCAAATATCAGTGGCTTTACACAGTAAGTCCCTCCACACACACCCCTGCCCCCTGCCAACATACACACTCACACTACATTTTTAATACAAGTTAGAGACTCCCTGAGAAGTTGTCTTCCTAGGGTAACCTAGTGATCCAGGGTCCTTCCATTTTGTGCTAGGAAGATTACCTGAAGCACTCACAGCTTTAAGCATGCCAAACAGAAAGTGATGTGTGCTACTCTGCTCACATTTCAGTCAGAAACCAGTCACACAATCCCACCTAAGTGCATGGGAAAGTGGAGGAGCATATGGATAGTCAATTAGAATCAAATGTTTCTGCCACGTGCATAAGTTACAAAGTGAAAATCAACTTTTCTTCTCCCATCAAACACCCCATGTTTAACTTTCACTCACACACACACACACACACACACACACACACCATATTCCTATATGTGTAAAATAGGATCAAATTCCTCCACCAAGATCTATATCGTTCTTGGTAACATCTGCTTGGTATTCAATGGTAGGGATGTATCATAATTCATTTAATTGGTCCTCTGTTAATAAGGAATCATTTCATCATTTCTATGGCTAAAAAATGTCTTAATAGATTTTCATCTGTTACTTCTCTGCACTTGTCCATATGACATCACGTGCATGTATTGAAGCCAGTCAGAACAAAGCCCGTATCCACCAGCGCTTGCCTCACTCTTATTGGCTCCTCTTGTTTGGCCCCTTGCTTATAGGCAATAGATACATTAGGGAGCTATTGAAATATTCAACTAGCCATCCTTCTGATATAAGAGAAAGGGACAGAAGAGAACTAGTGTCCATTAAGTGCAGCATTTAGGCACTGTCTGCATTTATATATTGATTTCACTGAAACCTTATAATACCCCTGTGAAATATGTAATTATTACTCAACACCTATGGTGAAATCCACTTCATGGGCTTTAAGCAGCTCCCTGCCAACACCCCCACCACATATACTCACCATGTAATTCCTTGTTCTTTTCTTTTTTCTAGAAAGCATTTAGAGTTAACAGGCTATCACAGTTGTTGCTTTTCATAGTAAAGATACTATAAAGATCCATTTATAGTGTCCTTTCCCAGAAGAGAGGCCGTATGTAGTACAAAGAAAAAGGAACATGCAATGTTTGCAAATTCCCTGAGAAAAATCTCTCTAAAAATATGCTAGTTTGCTTTCCACGTTTTTATTAGAGAACAGAACAACAACAACAACAAAATATATTCCCAAAGATGGGAGGGAGCTATGATGGGTTGTCTCCTTTGGTCCGCCATCTCCTCTTGGGGGATCTGTTAAAGGGCCAAAGCTTCCTTTGCCTCAGAAGCAGTTGCCAGGTGGTGGTTAAGGTGTATGATGGTTGCAGGCAAACTCCTCTGGACCGTGTCTCTGACCAAATGAGTTTTCCAGGTCAGAGGCTCAGGGCTGCTACACTGCACAGTCTCTGGTTTTGGCAGACAGATGGGAGCAGCAAGGGTAATATCTGAATTTTTTTTATAGCGTTTTCTTGGATGGGAAAGAGAGAGAGAGAAAACTCCCTTGACTCATCTCTGGCTCTCAGAGTCCTGCAATTTCCTTCTCTCTGCACTGAAAGAAATAAAGGAAGGCTCAGTCCAGACAGAGAGCCATCTCCAGTCCTGTTACTATTTCACTTTTGCAGATGAGAAAACAGGGGCTCCAAGGGATTAAGGAGCTTGCCCCCTGAACTCTGAATAACGGCACCAAACCACACAGGCCTCAGCACATGTAATGCACCTGCCTGGATACAAGCGGGTAATCTCTTCAGGTCTCTTAATATTCCAAATGCACAAGCTAAACCAAGCCATGGCCAAATTATGTGCATGCTGAAGAACCCTCCTCCCATCCTAACGCCTTGAATACTTGGATGACCTAAAAATAATCCACCACCCTTCAGCAGACAACGAGTTTGGGGAACATTGGCGAGAACACGCTGCTAGAGAATTCGATCTGTCCGAGGAAAAGGAACATTTTAACCACAGAGTTGCACCAGGTTGTTCTGCAAGTGAAGGTGGTAGAGGTTACAGTTCTTGTTGAACAGGTATTGCAATGGGCCTTGTTTTCTAAGGATCTGCAGGTTCCTGGACATTGTATGGAACCGGAAAAGGGGAACTGAAGCTGCCCTGGGAACCAAAGGTAAATGGTGTATCCATGTTCAGGGGGGGAACACTGGGCAGTGTAGGTTATATTAGTGGGTCACATTAGTGAACCTTTTTCTCATGTAAAATTGGACTGTTCCTCCAAGAATTATTGTTTATCATTGGGAGGTGTGTATGCATGCCTGTGTGTGTGCATACGTGTGTGTGTGTGTGTGTGTGTGTGTGTGTGTGTGTGTGTGGTCTAATAATCCATTCATTTAATAAATATTTATTGAGTGCCTACTATGCATCAAGCACTGAATAAAGTAATGAACAAACAAGGCAAAAAATTCTTACCATTATGGAGTTTTTTTCATTTTATTGGGGAAGAGAATAAAGCAATAATTAGGTGACATTAAGCAGCATAGCAGATACAAAGGATTATGATGGAGAAAAACAAAGTAGAAAAGGGGAAAAGCGAGTGGGGAGTGGGGGAAGTTGAGTTTTTATTTAGTTATTTGTTTTGAGGTTGCAAATAAATTATTTTTTTAAAATAATTCTTTATTGTTGAAAGTATTAAATATGTCTCCC
Source organism: Pipistrellus hanaki (assembly GCF_964339955.1). NCBI lineage: Eukaryota > Metazoa > Chordata > Mammalia > Chiroptera > Vespertilionidae > Pipistrellus > Pipistrellus hanaki. The sequence continues at coordinate 37,375,936 of NC_140519.1, read as the reverse complement.
TTTCTCCCCCATTTAATCCCCTCCAGCCCTCCACTCCCACCTCACTCACCCCAGACCCTCACCATCCTATTGTTCGTGTCCATGCCTAGTATATGCAAACAAGGCCCTTTGCTGACTGAGGCTGCAGAGTTAAATAAAATATTGAAGGGGTGACACGTGAGCCCCTTGTGAGGGTGGCGAGTCCCAGACTGGGGAGCAGCAAATGCAAAGGCATCTGGAAAGGCTGGAAAGGCTGCAGGAGAGGGGAGCACAGTGAGAGGTAAGGCCAGAGAGGTGAGGGAGGGGTGGAGAGGTGAGGCCTGAGAGGATGTAATAAGGACTGGAGCTCTTAATCTGAGTGAGATTGGAACGTGGCAGGGATTCCATCAGAGGACTGATAAGATCTGACTTATTTTGTAATAGGATCACTCTGGCTGATCTGTTGAAAATCTGCCCTAGGGAGGTTACTTGGAACCTTTTGCAATAATCCAGGGGAAAGGAGATGCTTCAATCAAGATGACTATAGTGCAAGGGCAAAAGGCAGTTTGATTCTTGATATATTTACTGATCAGTTGAATGTGGGATATGAGAAAGGGGGAGTCACAGATGACTCTGGCATTTTTGAAGGATGGGGCAACCTAAACACGCTAAGTTCACACATGCTAAGTTTGAGGTGCCAATGAGATACTTAAATGACAACTGTGAGTCTGTATTTCAAGGAGAGTTCTAGTCTGGAGAAGACAGTGTTAGGCTGGGTAGAGACAGAAAAAGAAGAGGTCCCAAGACTAGGCACTGCTTTTAAAATCACAATGGAAACAAACTTTTACTTCCTTCCATAGACAGTAGAGTGGAGAATATACACTGAGTGGCCAGATTATATGATCTCTGAACGCATAATAATCTGGCCACTCAGTGAGATATATACATATATATATATATATATATATATATATATATATATATATATATATATATATATTAGAGGCCCAATGCATGAATTCATGCATGGGTGGCATCCAGCCAGCCTGGCCAGGGGGAGGGGACATGGGTGGATAATTTGCATATTAGCCTTTTATTATATACTAGAGGTCCGTTGCACAAAGATTTATGCAAGAATAGGCCTTCCTTCCCTTGGCTTTGCTCTCAGCCACCAGGAGCCTGCAAGTCTTCACTCCCCATCAGAGCACCACTCCTGTAGCTTCCTCTGCCCCCTGCCCTTCCCCTCATAACAGGTGTCCCACCCCAACCAGCCTCTCCACGTTTGCATATACAAATTAACCTACCATCTTTGTTGGATATATTTGCATACTCACTCCTGATTGGCTGGTGGGCGTTGCAGCGGTATGATCAATTTGCATATTTCTCTTTTATTAGTGTAGAGTATATACACTGAGTGGCCAGATTATTATGTGTTGAGAGATCATAATAATCTGGCCACTCAGTGTATATTTATATAACTTAGTTATCCTACTCTGATACATAGAAAACTGTCAATAAGAAAATGGTTATTAGCCATTTTAGTTCTATAGAAGCAAGAGGCAGCTTTCTAATCCTTTGTCCCTTATACTGTCTAGTCTTTCAAGTTCCATAATACATTCACTTGCATCATTTATCTAGTCCTTGAAAAATTTTAGGAGGTAAGTATTATAGTATTAGCAGAAGGCCATAGTGAAGCTCAGAAAATAATATATGAATCCAACTCCATTAGGCATATGTGCTATCAGCACAATTTAGAGGAGAGGAAGCTGAGGCAGAGAGAGATGAAAGATGTGATTGAGTGCAAGTGTGTCAAGTATGTCAGCAGTAGAGCTGGGTTTGGAACGAGTTTATTGCTTTCAATATAACTTACTGAGTGCTGGTGACAGAGACAAGTAACATGCCGCTAACGCCCCTTCCCCATCCTCAGCCTTTCCCTCTCTTGTGGTATATGGCAGTGCTTCTCCACCTGGGCCCTCCTGCCATGAGGGACTGGATAATTCTGTGTTGGAGGTGGTGCTGCACAGTGAGAATGTCTAGCAGCATCCCTAGCTCCTACCCACTGCATGCCAGCAGCATCCCCACCCCGTCATGGCAACTAAAAATGTCTGCAGACATAACCCAAAACCTCCTGGAGGGCAGAGTGTGTGTGTGGCAAAATGTCCCTGATGGAGAACAACTGGGTGAGGGTCTCCACTCTGCTTGGACCAGATTGGGAGCAGCCCCACTGTCCTCAGTTTCTCACAGTGCTGAGCACCTGGTATCTGGGGCCTCGGGGCTGCAAGCACTCTCTGTGGAGGCTCTGGGCTCCCCGAGGCTGGCCTGCTGTGGCATCATCTCCTGTCTGGTGAGACTGGGCCCTTTCCTTTGCTCATCTTGCCCCTAAAGTGGTTGCTTCCTATATGCTCACCTTTAGCCTCCATTTCCCATGTGTCCTCCCCGGTACAGGAAAGACAGCAAGCAAAGGCAGGCCTCTGGGCTTCTCCTCTGACTCCATGCCTATTAGTCACATGAACAGCAGATGGAGGTGGCAGTTGAACCACAGGGGGCATCGTCATGCCCCTGGATTTGACTGGATTAGCTCTGATCAGAACAAGGACATCAAGAGGCTGATGGATATTCGTTGGTGGCAAGAAATCCTATAACCAGTCTACCCCGGCGCATTTAATGAATGCCCAACCTAAATTTGCTTAGCACAGATGTGACATTTCCCACAGCCCCAGATGTGGCATTTCATACATCAATGAAGAGGCATTAATTTGGGGTTTTATTTTAGGTGCCTCCTATTTGTCATCTTTCTGGTCCTCCCACCCCCTCGCATGTGCTGGGATTGCTTCACAAAGCCTGGCTTGTTGCTCACATTTTGTTTCAGGACATTCTATTGGAATGTTTTCTTTCCGACATTATGCCTGCCAAGTCGGTGACATTTCGCTCACGATGCACGTATCTACGAGCCACCAAATGCTTGTCCTTAAAGCTGCATTGATTCATTCAGCTTCAGGCACAGAACTCGGCTGGGCTTGTGCTGGGGAAGCAGACTCATGCATGGCCATTGGGAGGGTAGTGAGGTGGATGCAGAGACCTTCCCCAATTTGTTTTCCGATGTAGATTCATCAGGACAGTCTATCCCTAATTCAGAGCGGGTTGTGATTTTGTGACAGAGTGACTGCTCACTCTCCTACTTCTGATTTATTAGTAAGTGATCCACTGGAGGAGGAAAGGCCCAGGGAATCATTTGCTTGACAACCTGAAGCACTTCTGATTCTTCTGCTGCATTCATTTTCTGCCTTTTTTTTAAAAAAAAAAATTTTTTCCTTATAGCCACCATTTGAATTATGCAGGATGCTGCTCGATATGAGATATACTTCTATAGCATCACAGCCATGAGGCTCTGAAGAATTTTCCCAGGCAGGGCCTCATCTGGGAATGTGAGGTTGCAGAAACAGCAGCTGTCCCAGCGATGCCCAAATACCTTCTCCCCTGTCTGTCTGCCACTGTCTGATAAAACGACCCTCTTTCTGGTTCAGGCCAATGAGATGGTAAAAACAAAACAAGTGTATTGGGGGACTTTGGGGAAGCATTTTTCCTCAAATAAAAAGAGGGGAGTATACAAGTACAGTGCTTTCTAACTCTCCCACTACCCACCTGCTTCCTGCCTTTGACTGCAGCCAGTGAGATGTCTGCAGTTGTGGCAAACATCACGTGATTGTTGGGGGAAGGGGGTAAGTTTCTTTTCAAAAGAATTGCAGAGATGCCAGATCCTGCACCTTGACATAACAGGAAACCAACTAAGAGAGGCCTAAGCCCTAAGGACGTTCCAGTGGTGTTTCTATAATCCACAGCTCAAAGCTGCTCAAAGACGAAAGCTCAGTCTTCCAAATTCACACACTCATTAAAAGCTGACACTGAAGATAAGGATCCTCTTCCTTCAAGCCTCCCTAGCTCTGTGTATGTAGTTCTTAAAGTTCAAGGAACACAAAATACTCCTACAACTGAGCACTAAGATGGTACAGAAAGAGACACAATTTCACATTGTGTTTAATGCAGAGGTTCCCAAACTTGTTTGTGCCGTAGACCCCTTGCCATGTTTTTCGGTTTTGGGTAGACCCCCTACTTACCTGATATTGATTTTTTTGTAAATTTCTAACTGTAGTGAAGTTTAGTGTTAAAATTTAATAAAAAAATAATATACCTACTTTTCTCCGGCATTCTCAAACAAAATAACACTGATTCACTATAATTTGTATGATAAACTACCAGTTTATATATTTTTAAATATTTTCTCAGCACTTTCCTATTCAAGATTCAGGAAACGAATGAACGTATTTTTCTCACATTCATATTTATAGAGTTACGGATTGAACAAGTCGGTGCAAGTTCGCGAAGCTTTGAGACAAAAATTGGCAAGAATGTTTACTGCGCGTATGCTTGTAACAAGATGATACTGGTATATCATTATGTGCAGGTTTTTATCCTACAACTTATACAATTTTATAAACATATATAATAAATTTTTTACTTCATAGGTACTTTTATAAATAATTTATATGTTTTTATATTATAAGATAATATGATGTAAGTAAATAGGTACTATCAGTGTATGTTGAGATCCACTATCGTGGACCCCCATTTTCATTTCATGGACCCCCAAATTTTTTTTTCGCTGACATAGACCCCTTGTAGGTTGTCATAGACCCCTGGGGGTCGATATAGACCACTTTGGGAATCACTGGTTTAATGTATAAAAATCTTTAAAATTCACCACATCCAGCAACTAAGACAACAAAAACAAGGCTGAGCACAGGACCTAAAGATGAAGATAGCTATATAATCAAAACGACAATGAGGTGCCATCTCACATCTGTCAGAATGGCTATCAGAAAATCAACAAAGGACAAGTGCTGGTGAGGATGCGGAGAAAAAGGAACCCTCGTGCACTGCTGGTGGGAATGTAGACTGGTGCAGCCACTGTGTAGAACAGTATGGAGTTTCCTCAAAAAGTTAAAAATGGAACTCTCATTTGATTCAGCAATCCCACTTCTAGGAATATATCCCAAGAAATCAGGAAGACCTATCAGAAAGGATGTATGCACCCCTATTTTCATAGCAGCATAATTTACAACAGCTAAGATTTGGAAACAGCCTAAGTGCCCATCGGCAGATGTGTGGATTAAAAAACTGTAGTACGAATACTGCACTGCTATTGAAAAGAAGGAACTTTTACCATTTGCAACTGCATGGATGGACGTGGAGAGCATTATGCTAAGCGAAATAAGCCAGTTAGAGAAAGATAAATATCACATGATTGCACTCATTTGTGGAATATAATGAACAACATAAGCTGATGAACAAAAATAGATCCAGAGACACAGAAGCATCAAATGGACTGTCCAATCTCAGAGGGAAGGCAGGGGAGGGGAGAGAGGGGTAGGAAGTCAACCAAAGCATTCGCCTGCGGGGAGAGAGGGGTAGGAAGTCAACCCAAAGCATTCGCCTGCATAGAAGCATAACCCACCGACACAGAAAGTAGGGGGCTGAGGACATGTCCTGGGGGTGGGAACAGCTGGGGAGAGGTCAATGGGGGAAAAAGGAGACATATGTAATACTTTAAACAATAAGGAATTTAAAAATATCCATTTAAGTCTGCATGAAGGCAAACCAATGCAGAAGCTCTGAAATCCCATACTCTGTGATGTAAATTACTGGATACTAATTTAATTTGTCCCCCGTGTTCTGCAGTCTCTTTTAGATCCTCTCCCTCATTGAAGTCAAGCTGTGAGTGAGTACACTCTCTTATTATCTACAAAAGAAACAGCATGAACTGGGAGCGTTCCCCAGAGCTCTGGGCCAGGTTCAGCCCCATCCCTCTGGCTTTCTCTATCAGGCTTGCAGTGCTGAAAAGGAAGCCTCTCTCTAACAGTCGGACCATCCCTGAAAGGACTTAGCCTTTTGTTCACAATTGCTCCTCCATTAAGGGCAAATGTAGAGTTGGTAAAAGGCCTAGGCATGCAGATGGCATTTTAAATATAACACTCTAAGATACAGAACCTTATAGGATCTGGGAATAAAAATTACATTGGACTGGCAGCTTGTGTGCAGCAAGATTCATCCTAATGTAAATTTAAAGAGCTGAGATCCTAAGCTGCCGGAATCAGCCTTTGAAAGAGAATGATGAGCTCACTGTGCCGCGGCTTTGCTACTCCAAGGACTACAAGACGCTCCGATATGCCAACTCTGAGCGGGGTAACGCACTGTGACATGTTCAGAGGAAGAATTGAATTGTACGAGACAAGAAAGCCATTGATACAGGCTTTTATGCAAGTTGATTAATAAACTTCTCAAAGGATTACACAAAAACCAACTGCTTTCTTTAGGAAAGTGTACAGCAGGAGGTGAAAAACTTCTTGACTGACAGCAGAATGCATTGCAGAAAAGGGGCTGGCTCCGGTAGGCAGACCACGCTAGGGCATCTCTTGGGGAAGAGGGGAGATGTGGAAGGGTTGGGTGTTGACTGGTCCACAGAGAGACCCAGAAGGCAATGGCAGATTGCTCAACACAAGAGGCCTTTTTTGGTGCTGTTGAAGGAGGGTATGAGAGCGGAGGTGGGAGAGGGGAGAGAGGTGCGAGGACATGGTGTGAGGCTGAGCAACTACGGAGCATTAGGGAGCCTGTGAAGTGTTCCAGGTGGCTGGAGCAGCTGAGGGACTTCCAAGCACAAGGATGCTTTGTTCAACTTGAAGTGCTTTGCAGTGTAGACTCTTCTTTGGTCTCCCTCCAGATCTCAAATACAGTCTGATAAATACAAACACTGGCTTTGTGAGTGGAGAGTGTGTGTGTGTGTGTGTGTGTGTGTGTGTGAGTGAAACTTGAGGAAGGGGCTGCATCTTACATCTGGATTTGTGCCGTGACTACAACAGATAAAGACTGAAGAAGGGCTGGGAGCCAGGGAGGAACATGAGGATTTAAAGTCACCCTTCTCTCCACGGCCCATGCTGTTGGAAATGATGGAGAGGGTTGGAGGGTTTGGTGACTGACTTGCATTGACCTGTGAGGCCCCCACCTGGAGGGCGTTGGGCATCTTCCTGGGGTTCTTTTGTGTGGCTGTGGTTTGGGCTGGGGCCTCTTTTTGCTGCTAATCTACCCTGGCCTGGATAGACCTGGCTCCCAGTTGGCTTTGGCTCATGGTGAGCCCAACACAGAACCTCTGTAGGAGTTTAGAAGGAGGGGGGAGAGTGAAGCCAGTGTGCCGCAAGAATTAATAAAACATGCGATATCTGACTATTTAGTTGTGGGCACTGACCTCTTTTCCCTTAGATTGTCAAATAAAAAAATGACAACAGCCAACACAACTTGTTACAAAACTCACTATTAAAGTGAATTAAAAATCTACGTGACAGAGAAAGAGAAGGGCTGTCAAGTGATCTGGTGTGAATGCATCCAAATCATACCTATTCTTTTTGTCAGAGCAACAAAAATATTATATACATATTTTTTGGAGTGCCACAGAATTTTAGTAATTAATTTATGTGTGCCACGAGGTGAAAAGGTTGCAAATCACTGCTATCGATGATGCTCAATGAAGGCTAATTGTGTTGCCCTGGTGACTAGTAATAATAGCGTTCTTCTCTCACTAACTCATTAAAATCTTATGATGTTTACTGTGTCTTGAACCATCATTAGGCATGAAAGCAGAAATGTTGATAGAGGTCCTGCCTTCATGATGCTTACACACTAGTGGATATGTGGAGATTCTGGTCACAATTAGCAAGGTGCGTGCACGCGCGTGCGTGCGTGCGTGTGTGTGTGTGTGTGTGTATGCAATTGTTTTCTTGACTTTGATCCAGCGAGGTTAGCCACTGTTTGAAATGACCTTCCTTTTACACCTAAGGGTTCAAGTGGTTCCCTGACTGGCCCATGGCGACTTCTCTAATACATGGCAGAAATACGACTTGAACCTGGAAGGAGGTGAGCAGTGCCAGCTCATTGGCCACAAGCAAACAGGCCAGTTGGGGCTGATCTGTGGTGTGGATGGATGCAAGGGTGGCTCTGCTATGTACAAGAACATTGTGACACTTCAGGGGAGATCTTCTGTTGCCAGATAATTATCATGTACATTTTTTACGAAGGGAAAACATGCCTCTCGCATCTTATTTTACAAAATGGAAAGCCTTGGGAAAGTTTGAGGGTGATCAGCTGTTCTCCCAGCTCCATAGGAAGCCCCAAGAGGGCTGTCCATGTGGTGTCCCCTCCCCAGGAGCCTACGGGGGGCTGGCAACCCCAGCCCAGCATCTCACCCAGCACAAGGTGCCAACAACACAGGTGTGTGTCTGGGAAGGGCAGAGAGAATGGAAATGAAAGATGGATCTCAAAGCACTGAATTAGATGATTTGTGCCCCGAAGGGTTGCTGATGCCACAAGAACGAATCCAGAACAAAAGACCACAGATTGTGTGATTCCTTTTGTAGGAAATGCCCTGAGCAGACAAAGCCATAGAGGCAGAGAGGAAACAGATAGCGGTGCCAGGGGTTGGGAAGGAGGATGGGCAGCGACTGCTTCATTTCACCTTTTCTGGTGAAATGTTCTGGAACTAGATAGTGGTGATGGTTGCACAACATTGTGAATATATTAAATGTCACTAATAGTAATTTGTATATTAGGTGCATTTCACCATCACACACACACACACACACACACACACACACACGCGCGCGCGCGCATTAAGAAATCATCTTACTGATTGGTTAAGACTGACTTCAATCTCCAAGATGCTTCTGCAACATACGTGAGGAGTGGAGGTCAGATTTTATCAGAATGCCCTCACCCTGAAAACTGTCATCTCAATCGTAAGCTTATCTCAGTTTTAGGAAGTCCTAGTTGTGACAAAACTCACTATTAAAGCGAATTAAAGATCTCTATGACAGAAAGAGAAAGGCTGTGAAGTGATCAGGATAAAAGGGTCTCAGATACTTCAGGTTTGCCCCAGGCTCCTACTTGTGCCTGAAGAGAAACTGGGCCAGGGGCCAGCAGTCCTGCAGAGACAAAGAGGTATGTTCCGGTCTAAGGCAGCATTGCTACATTGTCCTGAGCATGTCAAACTAAAGGGTTTGTGTGGAATACACGAGTTACGTCTGGGTTATTCCAGAATCTGGCTGTAGAGTATTCAAAATTTGGCCGCAATGATCACTGCGCTAGATAAACAGAAATCTAGAAAATTTTTCAAGTTGAAGAAACACACTCCTATGCTCCTTTTAAAGTGGGAAAATTGTGTTCTGTTTGAAAAGAAAAACACGTGAGAAAAAAACCACACTACCAGAAATGTTATGTTTTATAAGCAGGTTTACGGTAAAATGTCTTCCAATAACAAAGACCCCAAGTGCTTTGATTTAATTTCTAAAATGCAATTCAGCCACATTTACAAGAAAGCATGAGGACTGTGTACATCCGAGTGTACACATGCGTTTCCCTTACTTCATCTGCTCTGACCCCAATAGCACCTCGTTTCGTATGAGGAGAGAGAATGGTTCTGAAATTATTTTATATCCTGGTGTAATTAATAATGAAACAGACCAATGGAGAAAAAAAATGAAGTGCTCCCCTCGGAGCAGGACTCAGGGAGTTCTGATGGGAAGAGGCAGTAGCTGCTTATTCTGGCTCCTGATCCACCCAGGGCACCTCAGCCTCATGCTCCAGCTCCCTTTTGTGCCATGAGGATTAGGGCTGCCTTCCTCGGGGGGAGGGGGAGGGTTGAAGAGCTTTGTGGTGGCACAAAGAGAGATGTGAATGTTGTCCCTGGGACCTGGCAGAGTTTTGTGTTTTCAAAGCCCTGCTTCTAGCTGGCTCCCAGCCCACAAACCTGGGGACAGTGTCTTATCTTTTATCATCAAGAAAAAGACTAGCCGGAGGATGTGGGCCGCTGGAAGCTGTGGGAGCCTGCCTACCTTCAGGACTGAGAGATGACAATGTTAGAAGCTTTCTGGAACCCGTACTGGTACTGGAATCTGACTCAGTGTGGGGAGAAGCCAGAATTACCCGGAGCAACTCAGGGGAGGGAAAAAAACAAAACAGTAGAGCAGCAAGGGAGATAGATGCCAAGAGGAAAGGAGGTTTTGTGCTAGACCTGGGGAGAAGGTTACGACACAAAGGCTGTGAACAACGTTTATCTTCCTCAGAAAGTAGGGAGAGCTGGGTAAGGAGCCCACACAAGGCTCCTTTTCACGGGAGCCCTGAGGCCTGTGATTTTCTCTATCTGTGGGAGGGGCCAGTTGTTTGAGATAAAGGAGAGGCCAAGAACACTGTGTGATGCTAAAAAATTTGCCTCCCCCCACCTCCCTCCCTTCCTGTGGATCTATTAGGCAGCCAGGCAAATCGGTGTGCAAAGAGGAGGTCTGCTGGAATTACAGGCCGGAAATGGTGCATTAGGTAATTTTGCAGGCGCACACGGATCTGTGGCTGCACAGAAATGAAATTCTGTAAGGCAAAGGGCTCTGCCTCTGCAGCGCAGGCGCCAGGGTTAAGCCTTCGCCTTGCTTCACCGCTTTGCTCAGAGAAGGGCTTCGTCCTGAGTCTGTCTCGCAGCCTGCAGGTGTGCACCGAGCCACCCCAGGTCAGGGGTGGTGTTTACTCACGCATGAGGACGTTTTAACTCCCCGTCTTCCCTCCAGTGTGCAGTATTGACTTCCTGCTGCAAGGAGACAGAATTTTCTTTAAAGCACCTTTGGAGGCAGGCTGGGCTGTGGATGGGGCTTTGTGAGCATTCAGGGAACACAGAATCTCTTTCTTCGTCGCAAATTGTGTTTGTGCAATTTACTAGTCATAACAAGTTCATGTTTTATTGTAAGTTGTTCAAAAAAAAGCCAACAGATTGAAGCTGTTTCATCACTTGATTAGTCTAAACAAGCCTGGATAATTAGGCTGGCTAATTTATACCTATGTCTATTGTGCAGTTGGAGAGAACATTTTGAAGATGGTGCCAGTTCAAAAACGCACAAGTGATTATTCTGTAAGACTTGGCATGAGGCGTATTTCCATGGGATTTCACCTTGAACGTGCAAACACTCTGTCTTTTGAAATGTGGTTGGCAAAAGTGAGGAGTATTTAAACGTTCTCTGATCTGGAACTTTTTTTTTTTTTTTTTTTTTTTTTACAGTTTATGGTATCTCTGATCCTGCCTTGCAGACATGAAAGGCCTACCAGTAGCATCTCGTAAAGGAAAACAAATTAATAGAACACTCCTTGCTCTCAAAGAATATCAGTCTTAATAAAGTAGAGAATTAATCTTTTATTGCTTTGAAATTAAGTGCACAGGTTCAGTGGCTCCCCATTGCTTACCAAATTTAATACAGATCCCCTTGACTGGGCTTCAAAAGGCCAGGAACCACCTATACCCAACAGCTATAGGGTAAATGTGAGATTGCCGTATCCTATATAATAAAAAGCTAATATGCAAACTGTCCCCTCATCTGGGAGTTTGACCAGGAATTTAACCAAGGGGTGGGGCCAGCCAGCCAACTGTCCATGGCCCCTCCCTTGGCCAGCCCTGCTCCTGATCACCACCCCCTCATTAGGGTGGGCCAGCCAGACTCCACCCATGCACAAATTCGTGCACTGGACCTCTAGTAGTTTTATCAAACACAAATACCATAGTTTATAGTACTCAGATGCAGGAGAAATTCCTGAGGTCTTGAGTGAGAGGGAAAGGCAGGATGGATGGACCAAAGGAGAACTGATTTATGGATAATTGATTCATTCTAGATATAATTCCTGAGAGATAACTGAAGGAGATGGAGATGACATGGTTTTACAATGAGAAAGTTGCTGTTAAGCTATTGATAGGTCGATGTGGAAATACTAACTTACTTTGGAGCACACATTCCTTGTTTTGGAAAGGACCAACTTTGGTAGTGACTTTTAGGGATGTAGATGTGGGGGAAATTAGGACAGTACCAACAAGAGTATTTGGAGGAAGGAAACTTTGCATTTGAGGTTAAATGTTCTGTAACGTGTCTGGATGGACCATGGTTGAGGACAGCTCTTTATAAATGTGAGCCTCAAGGGAAAACAGTTTAAGATGGAGGACAGTCTAGAATAGAGGCCAAGGCTAGTGACATCCTTAGAAATAGAAACAGGGGTCCAGCAGGTGTGGCTCAGTGGTTGAGCATTAATCCATGAACCAGGAGGTCAAGGTTCAATTCCCACTTAGGGCACATTCCCAGATTGCAGGCTTGATCTCCAGTAGGGGGTGTGCAGAAGACAGCCAATCAATGATTTTCTCTCATCATTCATTGATATTTCTCTCTCACTTCCTCTCCCTGAAATCATAAAAAAAAAAGAAAAAGAAAATGAAATAGACACAGGGTGTCAGTTCTGGCTGATGCTAGAGAACCTATTGGCCAAGGGGGTTTTGTGTGTGTGTGTGTGTGTGTGTGTGTGTGTGTGTGTCTTTGGAAGTCCAGGCCAAGTAATGTGTGCTGTGAGCCAGAGTATGAGACTTGAGGAGAGTTACTACTCCATCCTTTCCCTGCATCCTGAGAATATATTGTCACACAAGTTCCTTGTCAGTAGGGCATCAGGAGTAGGCAAGGACTGCTCAGGATTGCTAGAGTGCCTGGCTAAGAGCACTTTTATTTTTGGGCAATGACCCCATGATGCAGAGAATGGGGCTTTTCAGAAGATAGGTACAATTTTCCAGCCCCTTATAGCTTCCAACCTATCTTGTGTCTGGGGGTTTGGGGAGAGACTTTCTGTTGAGGAAGGACATGCATTATTGAGGTAAATAAAAATAGAGAGAAGAATTTTTTTATTTTAAAACAAAATTAAGTGTGTGTTAATGATATGACCCAAGTTGGGCATATGGGTCAAGGTTCTTTGACAAAGCAGAATATATGTATATGGAATTATATCAAAAGGGAGATATTTCAGGGAATTGGCTCACATGTTTATGGGGGCTGAAAAGCCTAAAATCTGTAGGACAGGAAGACAGATTGGACATTTCAGGAAAAGTTGATGCTGCAGTATTGAGTCCAAAATCTATAGGAAAGGCCAGCAGGCTGGAAACTCAGGCAGGACTTGTATGTTACCATCTTGAGACAGAATTCCTTCTTGCCTGGGAATCCTGAATTATTTGCTCTTAAGGTCTTCAATTGCTTGGATGAAGGCTACACACATTATGAAAGTTAATCTGCTTTATGTATAACCAGCTGATTGTAAATCTTAATCACATACAAATTATCTTCACAGTCATATCTAGACTAGTATTTGACTAAAGCCCTGGGCACTTCCAGCCTAGCCAAATTGATGAACCAGCACACTGGGGAAACAGATGGGCTGATTATTTAACATAGGAACTTCCAAATACCCACATTTATTGCAAAATTGAGTTCCAACGTAGTATGTGGCAAGTGTCATAAAAGGGGTGCAAACAAAGTGATATAGGAATTAAGAGAGTGGGAATTCACATATACCTGGGGTGACAAGGACATTTCAGATAGAAGGAAAGACCAGAACAGTTTCAGAGGAAAGTCTCAGAGGAAAGCGTTGAATTGGCATAGCACAGCATAGCATAGCATAGTGTAGCGGAGCATGAGACATGTACGAGAGCGCTAGAGGACTGGAACAGACTGAACATTGAGAATTAAATGGAAAGCGAGGGGATTATTGGAGTTTCTGAGAATAGAGGTGACATAAATACAATGATTGTATATGGGATGGATTGGTGTGCCTTTGAAAGTGATGGTGAGGAACAAAAGCAATTTGGTTGATTGGCAGTAGAATAAGAACTGTTATGGATCTGTCTAGAGCACTACACTCTCCCTGTAACCCCTCCCCTTCAGTGATCCGGCAACTCCTGAAAAATAAAATACGAGGAAGACATATGGATAGATGTGTGTGTGTGTGTGTGTGTGTATGTGCACGTGTGAAGAATTTGGATAGGGTTGGTTCGCATTTTTGAAAAGTTTGCTCTGGCCCCGGGCAAGATATGGATGGGAGCAAGACTGGGAACAGGAAGTGCAGTTCAGAAGAGAAGTGCCTTGAAAGACAATGTTATGAGAGTTCAAGTGCAGGAGAGAGCAGCTCAGGGAAGACTTCACAGAAGTTTCCTTTGATGTGGGCCTTGAAGGATGAGAGGACTTTAGTAGATGGGAGAGCATGTATGTATAAAGCCATTAGGCAAGACCATGTGATTTGTGGAAAGATTCATAAGTAGAAAATGTTGGGAGGTGCTTGGAGAAAAATGGCAGGTGAGGGATTTTCTAGAATTCTGGTTTGCAATTGCAGGACGTGAATGGCATCACAGAAGGTTTCACTTATGAATAGGGTAGCAATGGGATCAGAATTGCGCTCCAGGAAGACTACTACAATAAAGGAAGGCCTCCTGGATAGACTTCAGAGAGAAGGTGTAGGATAAACAGTTGGAAGACTAGTAGCTATTATGCGGTAAAGAGTGGAAACCAGAATTGAAGCTGTAGCAATTGTATTAAGTGGTCATGTGTTAAAGATATTAAGGAAGTCAAGTCTATAGAATACAATAATTAATTTGGGATAAAGTGGAAGGAGTAAAAACAGGTATTTATTTTCACAGACAGAGTTTATGAAAATGTAGGGACATGCACAGGACTAGAGAATTCAGGATATTCACAGATATAGAGAATTCAGGATATTCACAGGACTAGAGATTCAGGATATTCACAGATATAGAGAATTCAGGAAGAGAAACCACGTGGAAAGCAAGGCAATGAGTTCATCTTGAGTCTAAGTGCTGATGGGGCAATCTGGTGTTCTTTAGAACCCAACAGTTGTAATCATGGTCTAGAATGTAGGAAGGAGGTCAGAATTAAAATATATATTTGATTCCTTGCTGGAGCTCAGGCTTCTTCCACTCCCTTGGGATGGTGGAGGGTACCATAATCTCAGAAGTTGCAGAAACCAGGAGGCTAGGAAAAGACCTTTCCTATTTGGTTCACTGTTATGAAGATATTTATTTTCTGTGTCTTCTCTCTTGGTCATCTTAGTCCCTGGGCCACTGCCCAGCCTTGATGTGCTTGGTATTGAATCCCTGCTCCTCCATTAGTCACTCCATTAGGGCTTTGGCCATCTTTGGGAGCAGGTTTCTGGCTCTTACCCAAGCCCTCTTTTACACAGTATCTGGGGGTGGGGCCACTCCCTTCTTCCTCAATCACAGGCCTCCTCTCTGTCTCCTCTCCCTAACCCCCCCCCCCCCCCCAGGACCCACTTCTCCCTGCTGGGTCTTTATGTGGGTTCTTAGAGCAGCTTAAGAAACCAAAAAAGTTTTTGTTGTTGTTTTGTTAATGTATATTTTTATTGATTTCAGAGAGGAAGGGAGGGGGAAAGGGAGACGGAGAGGGGAGGGAGAGGGAGAGGGAGAAACATCAATGAGAGAGAAACATTAACTGGCTGCCTCCCACATGCCCCTACTGAGAAAGGCGCCCGCAAGCAACCCAGGCATGTGCTCTGACTGGGAATCTACACCCGGGCATGTGCTCTGACCAGGGATCAACTGTTAGCTACTGGCTCATAGGTCAAAACTCAACCATTGACCCACTGAAGCCAGGCCCAAAGAAGTATTTCTCCTGTAGTGTCCAGAAAGTCCAAGACAGCAGCCTATGCTACTAGGACATGGGAGAAGGAGGAGGGGGGAGAAGAAAAACCAGCTTTTCACTTTTTGGAATTTCCTAGAGAAGCAAGAATAAGACAAAATCCATGTGCCAATGTATTATTTTGCCATATGCATTATCTCCTCTAATTCCCCAATCCATATGAGATAGGTATTGTTATTAGCATTTTACAGAAGAATTCATTTATTCAATAAATATTTATTCTTTCTGCCTTAAAGTATTCCAGGCTCTGGAGAACAAAAAGACAATGAATAAGACAGACAGAAATCCAGCTGAAGACACAGCCTCAGAAAGTAAAAGCCATACTGTGCTTGATATCACATAATCCTTAAGTGAAAAAGCTAGCACTGAGCCCAAGTCTGTCTTTCTCCAAGATACACACCATTTTCTTATGCTACATTGCTATTGCAATGCAGGCTATTCTGCCAAAACTGCCTGGGCTGCTGACCCACTTACCAGGGGAACAACATATGACATCACAGGCAATCATAAAAATAATTCCAATTTTTAGATATTTTTTTTTATTGATTTCAGAGAAGAAGGGAGAGGGAGAAGTAGATAGAAACATCGATGATGAGAGAGATTCATTGATTGGGAGCCTCTTGCACACCCCACATTGGGGATCTAGCCCACAACCCGGGCATGTGCCGTTGACAAGGAATTGAACCCTGACCTTCTAGGTTCATAGATCATCTCTCAACCACTGAGCCATGCAGGCCGGGCAATAATTCCTGTTACTTATTGATTGCTCACCATGTGTCAGGCAATATAAGAGATTGCATGCAGTATCTCATTTAATCCTCTTTTTTGTTGTTATTCAAGGAAACTTAAAGTGCATTACCTTCCTTGCCCAAATCATTTAACTAGCAAGTGAGTATGCAGAATTTTATTCTAAATTTACTTGATTCCAATATGGGGCTCTAAAAAGCATTATGCTGCATTCTAATTCTCTATTGGGGTCCTGTCTTTGGAAAAAGTAAGCTAAAATGCCTCCTTTCTCTGAGCATGGTCTCACCTCAGGCCCTGAAAGCTGGGGTGGGCAGCGAAGGAGACTCAGTTTCTCTTCCTTGCTCCACCTCCCTTCCCCCAGCTAGCAGCATCTACTGTTTTGGGCGTCTTCAGGTTTGAGTAGAGGGGTTGGGAGGACAGGCAAGGAACAGGGAAAGTCTTAGGGCTTATTGTCTTATAAGACAATGTCCAGTGTTAACGCTTCCTCCAATATTAGACCCTTCCCCTCCCCCCGACTCTGGACTAGGCTGCTAGAGACCTTTTCTCCCCATTCAACCTTCTCCAGGTATAGGTGAGACCCTGGTCCCTGCATCCTTCAAACTCCAAAGATGGTGTGTTTTGCTTCCTGATTGTTTTGAAGGCCCCTCGCTTGGCTGAACACAGCAATGAGCAGGATCACCTCCTGTCTCTCAGCTAAGGATGGCTGACTCCTAGGGAAGGAAAGTGACTCTATCCAAAACCATCATCACTCCCTGCCTCTGCAGACCCTCAGTGAATTTCATAGCATCTTTTATGTAGCTTGTAGCTGGAGGGTGGGCTATGGTGGCAGAACAGGGTCTCGGTGGGTCCTCAGGGAATGTGAGCATATTGGGAACCTCTGCTGAAAACAAAACAAAAAAAGGTGCCATTTCACATCCAGTTTTCATTGGCCCCAGAAATTCCTTAAGGAGGCACAAGATCTCAGATTCTGGGATAAAATGGCCCAGGTTTAAATCTCTACTCTTTTACTTACTAGCTATATGACCTAAGGCAAGTTATTAACCTTTCTGTATATCCATTTTCTCTGCATATCCATCTGTAAAACTGGGATTCTACAGCACCAAGCTCCTTTGGCTGTGAGAAGAATAAATGAGGCAATATGTGTAAACTGGAGTGTAATGCCTGTCACGTGGGTAATGACCCCAAACTGAGAGCTGTTATTATTCACACCTCTTTCCTCTACACATCAATTTTACAAGATGGGACTTGGAGATAAACACATTTGACTGCTTCTGAGTTTTAGAGAACAGGTTTCAGTAAAATCCAAACTCAAGCTGTAGATAGATGTAGAGAGGGAAAATATACGCAACTTCTCTTAGCACTATGGCTTCCTTTGCTTTAGTCATGATTCCTTTAACCTTCAAGAAAGGCTATATCTGTTCTGGTGTGGTTTCTACCTTTTTCCAGCTTATTGGAGGGAAATGTCGCATTATAAGAGGGCAGATGATGGGGCAGTCAGATCTGGCCTCTACCCTGTGTTCTGACATGTCGTAGCTGCTATGACTTATGGCAAGTTTACTTAATCTTTCCATGCCTTCAATCTTCTCATCTGAAAAACAAAGGCAGTAATAGTACGTGCTTACTTTGTAGAGTTGTTGTGAGGATTAAATAAGACATTGTAAGAAAAGATCCTGGCACAACCATAGGCTTAAAAAAAAAAAATGGTAGCAATGATATGGTAGATGGCATTGAGGCTTGGTTATGGATCATAGATTAGAAGCAAAGTCTGTTTTGACTTGTTATCAATAGACCCAGATAGTTAGAACTAATCTCCCCAAAGTATGCTGGATATTGCTATAGGAAGTATTGAACACATTAGATTATGAACACTTAATCTAAAAAAAAGATATAATAATTGGTGGTGAGGTAGGAAGTGGGCTGGCTGGTTTTTCAAGAAAGATCCATTTCATTTCATGCCCTAACTCAGAGGTCCTCAAACTTTTTAAAGTGGGGGCCAGATCACGGTCCCTCAGAGAGCTGGAGGGCCTGACTATATGAACTACTAATTCCTACTGTAACACCTCGGCTGCGCTCACTGCCCAAAAAACCTAGCGGGCCGGATCAGACTCCTCTGCGGGCTGCATGTGGCCCGCGGGCCGTAGTTTGAAGACCCCTGCACTAGTGTTAGAAACAGTGAAGGATCATGGGTGTTAAGAGTTCTCCCTGAGAGTGGGAGAGCTCTCTGCTTTCCTCTCAGGTTTTGCCAAATGTTTTTGCACCTTCTCTTCAAGGTGTGATCCTGTTAGTCTCAACATCATCCTAGGCTGTCCTTCCCCCGTTCCAAATCCTGGGAATTTATCAGAACAACGGCTTACTCCAGTGCAGATGGAGATATGCACTGTGTGTCTACTCTTACTTGTGCTTAATTTTTTTTTTTTTTTAAAGAATTTATCTCAGTATGCTTTTATTTTTTATTTTTAAAATATATTTTTATTGATTTTTTACAGAGGAAGAGAGAGGGATAGAGAGTTAGAAACATCAACGAGAGAGAATCATCGATCAGCTGCCTCTTGCACACCCCCCACTGGGGATGTGCCGGCAACCAAGGTACATGCCCTTGACCGGAATCGAACCTGGGACCCCTCGTCCGCAGGCCGATGCTCTATCCACTGAGACAAACTGGTTTTGGCTCAATTCTTTTTAATATATGTTCTTCTCCAGGACATAATGAATCTGCTTTTGGTACACTTGATTAGATGTGTTTCAAAATTAGCCAGTACTGACTCCACGGAAGAAATGGGAGCATGGAAGTGTTGGGGAAGTAGAATCAAGCTGATGTGCAAACTGGAAGGAGAGGAAGGTGCGATCAGCATGTGATGCCTTTCCTAATTTGGATTTTGGAGGCTACATTGCAAAGGCAAGACAATAATGAAGGTATGCCATAGTCAATATAAATGAGCCTCAGCTAATCTAAAAATGGAACTATTTGTCATTCACCCCAGGGTTTACCTCAATTCTTGCATTTCCTCCTGGTTGCATTGTTGTCTCCACTTCATCTCTGATTCCCTTACTTTTGTCTCCAGTTTATAACTGCACAAATGTCCCTTGAGCTATTGATGGAACTTGGCCTCTCTGGCCTTAAGCTTTGATGAAAAAAGGTTTCTATCCTTTCTTTGATATTTCCTATTGCTGCTCTAAGGAACCACCCAAATGAATATCTGGCCTCAGGCCACACAGCAACACTGATTATCTTGAGACAAAATCCTACCTAGGCCCACCTTGGCCTCTGTAAAGAAGACTTGGACCAGGTTTCTTGCCTCCTAGTCCAGTGTTTTTTCTCACCCACACTGCCATGTTCCTCTACAGGCCTGGCCACCTGGTTTCTGTCTGTGACTGAGGACTCTGTTTCACTCTACCTCTTTAGAATTCTATCTTTGGGTTCTATAAACTCTCAGACAGTTGCCCTGAATAGTGATATGATGGCATTTGGGGCGTGATCTGTCTGTTGCTGCTCTTTCTCAGCATTTCTCTAGCTAAGTAACCTGACTTGAGCTCAGCCTTCAATGTATCTCTTAGGATTTCCTCCTGCCTATGTTGTTTGGGATCAGTCAATTCAGTTAACTTTCTTAACCCTAAGAGTGATCAATAAATGTCTCTAAAAACTAGAGAAGAGGACTTCGCTGTTTTAAAACTGAAGATACAGTTTTAGTGTGATACTAATGCTGGTTTAGGTAATTTTGTATTGACAAGTCAGAATGAGGGTGGGTAGAGCACATTAACTGGATACTCGGAAATACAGCTGACTGTTTTCAGAAGTTACTGTCACTCAGTCTACATTGGGAATCCATGAATTTTTAGCAAGAATAGTATTTCTTACCAGACTCTGCATTGTACATTTACCCAACCCTATTATTAATAAAAAGACTTCAGGCCCAGCTGGCATGGCTCAGTGGTTGAATGCTGACCTCTGAGCCAAGAAGTCACAGTTCGATTCCCAGTCAGGGCATATGCCGGGGTTGTGGGCTCCATCCCAGTGTGCGGCATGCAGGAGGCAGCCGATCAATGATTCTCTCTCATTACTATTGCTTCTATATCTTTCTCTCTCCCTTTCTCTCTGAAATCAATAAAAATATATTAAATTTAAAAAAAAACCACATTATTTAGAAAAAAGATTTAGCCTGAAAACTAGTCTCCTAGCTTCTGCATTTGCTGGTGAAGGGGAGAAACCTGGTGGAGTGAAGATTAAAGTCAGAAGAGCAGGAGGAAGGGCTCACTGAAGGAAGGAATTCTGGAAGGTGGCAAAAGAGAATGGATTTGGTTTTAAAGGTGAGAGTCATCTCAGCTCTAAGAAAGAATCAAAGGAGGTGATGTATAAATATATATGCACAGATATCAATTGCTAAGGCTGTGCAAATATGCTCAAAGTGAAAAGAATAAAGGAGAATATACTCCCCATGGCCTTTATCTGCCCTGTGAAGCCAATGGCACAGATGGGCTTAAACTAAAGGGATAGTGTGGGATAGAGGCAGAGATCTGAAGCAAGTAGTGAAGACACTGGAGTTCCATGAGGGAGAGTGTGAACAAGAGCAGTCCGTGAACAGAGGAAAGAATGTTATAGACCTTAACAATAAACCTGAATCATTTAGGAGAACTAGAATATTAATTACATCCAATCATAAGAGCTAACAGTTTTTTAATGCTTCCTATATACCAGGCACAAGGCCAAGTGCTTTACTTGTACGGCCTCATTGAATCAACTCAGTTCTCTCCTTTTAGAGGTGAGGAAACTAAGACAAAGAGAGATCTTGGTTCAGTTCATGTATTTTTTGTGTGTTGCTGTTAATCCTCACCCAAGGATGTTTTTCCATTGATTTATTTTTATTTTTAGAGATAGTGGAAGGGGGGGGGGTGGAGAATGAGAGAGAGAGAGAGAGAGAGATTGACATCGATTGGTTGCCTCCATGACCCTTCAGTTCCATAGGTTGATTCTCTGTCCACTGAGCCAAACTGGCCAGGGCCATGTACTTTTTCTTACTTTTCAAGTTCGTGAACTTAGAAAGTGTTAGCGATAGAATTACTTTCAGGCCTGTCAGGCCTCAGTCAGAGCTCTTACTTCTATAGAACACTCTTCTCTTAGCTGCTTTTCTCACCAAATACCCAGGCGTGCTGTGCACAGGGATGTGGAAAACTCAAGAGCGCAAGTTACATTTTTACAGTTTCTCCCCAGCTGGGCTGTACGAAGGCATTAGCATCCCGACACTGAATTTGCTATCAGTGTGGCCTCAGGCAAGATACTCAGCTTTTAGGAACCGTGGTGAGCATATCAGATGACAAGTAGCAGTGATGAACCAATTGATTAGAGCCACATGGTATTGTAGTTGAAGATGAATGGGATTTAGAAGTAGAGCACTCAGATTCTGAATGGAACTGTCACTTTTCAGGTAGTTTAGGGCAAGTTATTTAAACTATGTACAGTAGTCCCCTCCCCCACCTTGCCTCCCACACACCACCCACAACCTGTGGTTTTGTTTCCTGTGGTCAGCTGAGGTCCAGAAATATTAAATGAATAACTCTAAAAATAAACAACTCATAAGTTTTAAATTGTACAGCATTCTGGGTAGTGTGATGATATCTCAGACCATCCTGCTCTGTGCCACCTGGGTTGAATCATTCCTTTGTCCATCATCTCTATGCTGCATTCGCTCCCTGCCTGTTACTTACTTAGTAGCCCTCTAGAGCAGTGGTCGGCAAACTCATTAGTCAACGGAGCCAAATATCAACAGTATAACAATTGAAATTTCTTTTGAGAGCCAAATTTTTAAAACTTAAAGTTCTTCTAACATCACTTCTTCAAAATAGACTTGCCCAGGCCGTGGTATTTTGTGGAAGAGCCACACTTAAGGGGCCAAAGAGCCACGGTTTGCCAACCACTGCTCTAGGTTATCAGATTGAATCCTAGGGTATCACAATGCTTGTGTTAAAGTAACCTTTATTTTACTTAATAAGCACAAGACTAGTGATGCTGGCCATTTGGATATGACAAGAAGAGGCTTTAAAGTGCTTCCTTTAAGTGTCAAGGTGAACATTCTTGATTTAGTAAGGAAAGAAAAAATTATATGCTGGGGTCGCAAAGATCTATGGTCAAAACAAATCTAGCTATGAAATTACCTAATTTATAAATTAAACTCCATGACAAGGATATACATACATCATGCACCATTTAACGATGGGGACATGTTATGAGAAGTGTGTCATTAGGCATATCTGTCATTATAAGAACATCATAGAGTGTACTATACAAGCTTAGGTTACATGGTATACCACCATCATCTATGACAGTGGTTCTCAACCTTCCTAATGCTGCGACACTTTAATACAGTTCTTTATGTTGTGGTGACCCTCAACCATAAAATTATTATCGTTGCTACTTCATAACTGTAATTTTGCTACTGTTAATGAATCGTAATGCAAATATCTGTGTTTTTCGATGGTTTTAGGCTTTACAGCAGCGGTTTTCAACCTGTGGGTTGCGACCCACAGGTTGAGAACCGCTAGCAGGGTCCTCTAAGACCATCAGAGAACACATTACGATTCATAACAGTAGCAAAATTATAGTTATGAAGTAGCAACGACAATAATTTTATGGTTGGGGATCACCACAACATGAGGAACTGTATTAGAGGGTTGAGGCATTAGAAAGGTTGAGAACCACTGGTGTATGCGGTCCATTGCTGCCTGCATTATGTGGCATTTGACTGTATAGAAAAAAAAACACAAAACACTGTATACACAGGGTTCAGTACTATCTGTGGTTTCAGTCATCCACTGGGGGTCTTGGAATATATCCCTTGCAGGTAAGAGGGGTCTACTATACACACGTTTTCTTCTTCTCACTTTGCACATGGGGCTGGGAATGTGCTGCTGGCAGGAAGGTGATGAGAATGAGAGACACTTTAAGTAAAGCATTGGAAGAGTGCCTGGCATAGAGTGGGTGCTCCAATCTTAGCTCTCACATTATTGCCTTACTGTTTGTTCCTCGGTAACCGGGAGAGAGCCAGTTTGCCTTTGTCTCTACTAAGAAGCCAGTGTCTCTGTGCGTTCCTGCTTCCTCTCAGCAGCATGTAGACCAGTATTCCCATCTGGAGGAGTCCTTGCCCCTCCCCAGGAGCATCTGGTTATGGCAAAGGCACTTTTGTTTAGCACAGCTGGAAGGGTACTCCTAAAATCTAGTGGGTGGAGGTTGGATGCTACGGGACATCCTCCAATGCACCGGACAGTCCCCAACAACAAAGCATTCTCTGGTCGTAGTACTGACACTCAGAAACTCAGTTGAAGAAGAAAGCGCTGCAGGAATGAGGCCAGGAGGAAGGAATGGGGAGGGGTGAGTGGAAAGAGAGGGTATTTTCCCTCCTGGGTGTGTGAGCAGGTGGAGTAGAGCTTTACAGAGAAAGGTCCTGTGGGTGAAACAGAAACAGACTCGGTTAAGCAGCAGGGCAAATGGCCTCGGGAACATAGCTTCCTCCTCTTTTTTTCCCTTCTTCCACATCTGAAGAGAGTGGCTGTGTCTGAAATCTCGCTGCCACTTACCCTTGTTAGGGAACATTGCCCGAGGACTCTGTGCTCAACATGGCCCGCTGTTACCGAGACCACGACCACTTTTTCTGAACTAAAAATTGGGTCACCTGATGAGTCAAGTCTGAGTGGGAAGTGCGGTCGGCTAGCATTACTACCTAGGACATAATAATAAACAAAAGGAGTAATATATGTAAGGTGTGAATATAAGATTGTATTTTCTACATGCTAAACATAGTTACAGGTGGCCAGAATTTTAGGTACCCAATCAGATAGAGGCTTCTTAGGGGCAGAGTCCCTGGCTGTTTTGTTCACTTCCTGGCACATACATCAAAGGAAAAACACACACACACACACACACACACACGCACACGCACACGCACACGCTGGAGCTCTGAGTGAAAATTTCCGTTCTTTTTTCTTCGCAAATGTAAAACATATGCAAGAGCTGAGCGTTCAGATTAATTGGCTCTCAGAATAAAGAGGGAAAGTGATATGTGTAGTTGAAATCATTACAGTAAGTCACCACTTAATGTTTGATGATAGGTTCTTGGAAACTGTGACTTTAAGCAAAACAAAGAAGAATAACAAAATCAATGCTATCACAGGCTAATTGAAATAAACAAGAGTTAAGTTCCTATGGCAAATTTTTTTGTCACAAAAACATCACCGAACGACTAAAGAAAGTCCCCAAACACTGACAGTATTAATCACTAAAATAAATGTGAGCTGTATGCACATTTAAGAACGATGAATAAAAACTAGTGCAATGATTATTTTCCAACCTGATTATTCCAGATCATGTTCAGCGAGTGACCAGAACTTCTCCCTGCAGCTCAGGGTGCAAGGCAGGCACCCACCCGGGACAGGGTGGCCACTCACACCCTCACCCGCACTCACTATAGGGCATTGTAGACACGCCAGTTCACCTCACATGCAGACTTGGGGACATGTGCAAACTCCACACAGACAGTGGCCCCTGTTGGGAATACATACTTTTTCATCAGTGTTACAACTAAGTGGCATTGACGAACTGATGTACATGGTACTTGACAATTCTGGTTAGATACATTTTAGATCAGCTTGGTACACAGAAAGTTCTGCCTTTGGTTAAAATGAAGCCTGAAGAACAACTCCTCCTTAACAGAATGCTCCTGGCATGTGTGTGTGTGTGTGTGTGTGTATGTGTGTGTGTGTGTGTGTGTGTGAGAGAGAGAGAGAGAGAGAGAGAGAGAGAGAGAGAGAGAGAGAGAGAGAGACATCTCAGGATGGAAAACTTTTGGAAAGACCCTATGATTCATTCATGACCTATCTCTCAGAGTGAAAGTCTTCGGAAATGTAAATCTGGGTCATAAATGAATGTGCTCTCTAGCATTAGGCTATGATTTGCTAGTCTTATGGGTAGACATTCAAGAAATAATTATTGAAGTAACAGAAGAGGGAGCTGTGAGATAATGCATGTAAAGTGGTCATCAGCGAGCCTGACTCATAGTAGTTGCTCAATAAAAGACAGCTGTGTGGATTGGTAAATGATGAGATGCTGTCAGCGAGAATATGGAAAGGAATGTGCTGTGGATTCTGAAGACAACACAAGAGAGAAGAATTCTAGGAGCTCCCGAAAACACCTCTGCCCTCTTGGTAAAAGGCACCGAGGGAACTGCTTTGTTCTTCTTACACTGAGCAGACCTGGTGCCAGCATTGTGGCCTTCCATTACAGGGATGAAGACAAAGGCATCCACCAATGGTGGCTGAGTATTAAGTCCTTATTCCTAACGGCATCAAGGAGCCAACGCAACAGCCCTACCCTATTTACGCCTGGCTTGTGGTTATATGAGGAAAATAAAACCCCTCTTTGGATTAGCCACGAGGTTCTGGATTTGTCAGGCTGTGCAGCAGGACCTAACCTTTCTATCAACGCCCTCATCAGGCTCAGCAGGAACAGCCACCCACCCAGATCCCACCGCTAGCAGGGTGGCCTTTGGAGGGTGGAAGAGCAAATATTTTTCTCTGTGTGTCCTTTACACTCGCTTGCAATTTTATTTTTTGGCAAATGTCAAGTCGCATTTTGATCGATGTTGTACATAAGATATCACTTGAGCTGTATCCTATTTCTCATCTCCTGTCCTCCATGTCCATTCCAGATGAAGAGAAGGGCGATATTCATACCCAAGTCACAGAGCCCACTCACCTCAGGTGTTTGAGCTGCCAAGAGCCACATAACGTCACTGTGGGAACCATCCTACAGGCACTAAGGAGGGAGGGAGGGACCACCAGCCCCATCTGTAAGTACAGAAATCACCTAGTCCCAGGGCTCCTTAGAGATGCATCCAGGACTTGTTGAGGGGGGCAGAAGGGGTGCTGAGAAGGTCAGAATTTATCTTATTCCCTGGTCTCCCTTCCACTAGGATTTCTCCATTTTGACCTGTATTGTACAATATACATTAAAAAAGAGGTTTTATGGCTAGACACCCCTGATCTACAGGTCAGTAATATGAAGACCATAGAGGTTCATCAAACCTCGTTGAGCATCCACTGCACACAAAACATCACTGCAGGCAGGTCTGCACAGTACAGACATCTAAGAGGCAGTTCCCTTGCACAATAATGTGAATGCCACTCTGGGGGTGTGCCATGAGGCAACTCTAACTACAGTGCCAGGCGCACAGGATGAGTAAGACACGAACATTGTGTGTAAGGAAACAATGTGAAAGACACACTGGGGTGGTTGTGTAAGGAGACAGAATGAAATAAACGTAAGAGGTATCAACTCAGTATTATGGAAGCTTAAAGAGATAAAAAGGCATACCAAAGGGGACGGTATCAGAAACAACTTTGTACACAGAAACTGGTATGTAATTAGGGACTTTGGAAGAATGCTAGACCCCTGTATGAATTAGTGTAGACTCGTAAAAATGAAATGAATCTACATTGAGCACAGAGTCCTTAGCTCCTCATATGAAAAGGATTCATTAAAACCTCATATGAAGCAAGGTAATTACCACCATGTCAAAGTGTATGACTGTCGAAGCACTATGCTGGACACTTGAAACTAATACAAAATAATATTGAATGTAAACTGTAATTGAAAAAAAAAAAAAACCTTTAAGAGAATACTTTAAGAAAATATCCCAAGGCCTTACAGATAATAACCAGGGGATACGGGATTCAAAATGCGATGCCCTTTGCTGTCAAAACCTGTGCTCTTTCTAGGTTCATCCTGAAATAAATGGTGTCTGAATGTAGGATTCAGATAGCCTGTAAGCGAAGCCTCTACTGATGTCACAGCTTGCAGAGCAGCGGCCCCTGGTGGACTCCAGGAGAAGTTCACTAAGCATTTGGCAGTCCCTGGTAGAGTGAACAAAGGCAGGTAAGAGTTTTCTTTTTAAAAGGCAGGACAATTTTTAAAAGCCAAATTTCGTTTTCTCCTACTACAGAAGCTTCAAATAAAACAAGACTGCAGAGGGAAACTCCCTTTTAGGTTGGTGTCGTAATTGATGGTCAGCGTGCTCTGTATTACAAGGGATCTCTAGGGTGGAGATGGGTATATGGGGCCATTTGCACTGCTTGCAATTATTCCACCAGGATTTGATGTCCTTATAGGTTAGCTCCAAAGAAATAGCTGGGGCCTTTGGAGAAATCCATACCTGAAGTCACGTTAAATGCCTATAAACGAAGCCTAAGCACAATCATGCTAATCGTGCTATTACTTTGGTTATTAATAGTAATCAAGTATTTAAGCCCCCAAAATTGCCCCATCAAAAGTCAAGCCAAGGGAAAACAGTAAAGAAGATGTATATTCTTACATTAATCAGGCTATATGGGACCGTGTCCTTCCCCAGTGAGCCTGGCTGAGCTGTGAAATGTATCTTTGGCCTAATATTTGTTCCATTATTTCGCTCCTCCATTGCTTCATTCAGCTCTAGCGCTTTGCCAGGCACACTTCCTTCTCCTGACAGAAAATGAACCCAAGGCAACAGGAGAGAGGCATCTAAAAGGAGATTTTTGTCCAGAACCAAGTAGGGAGCTAATAGTCACAAATCCAAATAAGATCCTCCTCAGAAGACACACCGTCCAATTAGAACAATGGGCAACACACCTAAATAGACACTTCTCCAAAGTGGACATACAGATGGCCGAGAGACAGATGAAAGAATGCTCAGTGTCACTCATCATCCGGGAGACGCAAATGAAAGTGGCAGTAAGGGATCACCTCACACCTGTCAGAATGGCTGCCATCAACAAATCAACAGATGACAAGTGCCGGAGAGGATGTGGAATAAAAGGGAACCTTAGTGCAGACTGGTGCAGCCACTGTGGAGAACAGTATGGAGTTTCCTAAAAAAAAATTAAATATGGGGAGTCCCGCCCCCTTCCAGGGGTCCTGGCTCTGCCTCCTGCTTCCACAGTGTTTGGGAGCACAGTCCCTGCCTCCAGCCTCCGCCCCTCCCGGTCTCCTCCATCTCCACCTTCACTGCCACCTGCGGGCCCAGCCTGCACATCGGGTTCCCTTCACCCCTCATTGCGAACCCCCAGGAGCTCCCTGTCCGCCAGAGTGACCCCCGAGGTGGAGGCTGCCCCCCGCCCCGCAGCGGCCCCTGCGCCCGCACCCACCTCTCTTGGGGCCTCCTCTCCCGCGACGTGCTGCTCCCAGGGCCAGGCACCCAGCGAGCTGGCAGAGGAGCCGCTGGGGCAAGGAGCCTCTGCCTCCCCAGGGCAGGGGCCACCCTCAGGCCATGGAGCCCCGGGTCTGGGGGAGCAGCCTGACCAGGCCTTGGGGAGCTGCAGGCCCTGGGTCTCCCCGCAGGCCCTCAGCTCCGGGACTTCCGGCAGAACCACTTCCGGGGCAGGAGGGCAGCTCATCAGGAAGAGGGGACACCTGGCTCCCTCCGCAGGGAGGCTGGGCTGGGCCAGTGTCTCTGGGAAAGGCTCAGCCTCCAGCACCACCAGCGCCTGTGGAGCCCCGAGGCCTCTGAGGGCCCCTCTGGCTCCTCTGGGGCCTGGCTTTTTTTTTTTTTTTTTTTTTTTAATATATTTTATTGTTTTTTTACAGAGAGGAAGGGAGAGGGATGTTAGAAACACCGATGAGAGAGAAACATTGATCAGCTGCCTCCTGCACACCCCGCACGGGGATGTGCCTGCAACCAAGGTACATGCCCTTGACCAGAATCGAACCTGGGGACCCTTCAGTCCGCAGGCCGATGCTCCATCCACTGAGCCAAACCGGTTAGGGCAAGTATTATCATTTTTGTTGTTGTTGTTGTTTAACAATTTGAATGGCTGAATACTTATTGATAGTGGACAAAAGGTGCATCCTGCAAAAGGAAGGGAAGAGGCCGAGACCGGTTTGGCTCAGTGGATAGAGCGTCGGCTTGGGGACTGAAGGGTCCTGGGTTCGATTCCGGTCAAGGGCATGTACCTTGGCTGCGGGCATATCCCCAGTAGGGGGTGTGCAAGAGGCAGCTGATCGATGACTCTCTCTCATCGATGTTTCTAGCTCTCTATCTCTCTCCCTTCCACTCTGTACAAAATCAATAAAATATATTAAAAAAAAAAAAAAAAAAAAAAAAGGAAGGGAAGAGAAGGAAGCCAGGGGGAATTCCTCACTTTTAGCTTTTGAGGTAGGGAGAGAAAAAAATGTCCTGCTAAATCCTATAATCAAACCATCTTAGACCTGTTGTGCTGCTCATCATCAGCTGGAGGATCTGGGAAGAAATCCTTACAAACCCACCCAAATGCTTTCCATTGAGAAGAAACACGAAGTTTCTATTTCACCCAGGAGCCTGGAAAAGTTTACCTTCAATCTGAGGAAGACATGACACCTGGTCTCTCTCTGTCCTGTCCTTTAGTTTTCCTTAATTAGCTGCAGGTAGTGGACCTTAACATACTTGGCCGATGGAACACACTCACGAGTCATTCATTTTCACGGTCCCTTCCTTCCTCCAAGCATCGCGGTGGATTTAAGTAATCATGCCTGTTCAGATTGCTCAGTTCAGATTTCAACCTGAACATCTGTCCTATAGTTACTGAACTTGAGTTAAAGTCTTAAAGGGACAGCTATGAGAAAATCTATTTACCAGGGGTTCTGTTTGAGTTTGATTATTAAGGATAATAAGTGTAACTATTTATTAGTCTAAGTCCCTCTGTCATGTGGAAGTCCTGAGTCTATATACATTGCTGGCAAGAATGGTATACAGTTCTGCTTCCATGGTGAAATTTAATCTTACCACCAATAAGAGTCTGCAGTTACATTAAAAAAAAAAAAAGTCCAACTGAAAAGAAGTGTGAACTTGACTTTAGTACATGCTGCTAGAACTTGTTTCTTATTCACAGACATTAATCCTAATTTGAACTGGAACCTGAGGTGGTCTATTGGATAGTTCTGATTTTGTTTATTGATTTATTTGGGGGATAGTCTTCTATCCCCCTTTTCCCAATTTTAATCACTTTTCACATCATAGTGGAAAGCCCCGTTTCACGCTGTAGGTCTGATTATTGGGGAGCTTTGGAAGGGGGTCCAGTGGGTGGTATCAGGAGAGCTTGGCACAGTGAACATGCTGGGGTCATTCCTGTTACAGAGACCTCTGCTGGTGGCATGGGATAATGCCGCGTTTCTCAAAATTCAGTTACTATCTTCACAATGTTTGCCATATTATTCTGCCTGTGCAATGTTTGATTTAAAAGTTTCCCTTTACATTGCACATAGTTTTAAAAATGTACAAACTACGCTAGCCTCCTCTCAAGTAATAATATCCGTGTATTGGAGATTTGACAAGCTATTTGTGGGCCTTATTTCATTAGCTCTAGTATGATACAGGTTTCCCCACGTTGTGAGCATGTCTGAAGTCATGATGTGCTTTACGATGATGCCTACGACCAGGCAGCAGTCGGGACTTGGTTGTCTTGCCTGCCATCTTCTGGTGAAAAGGAGAAGGCACCAGATAAAAATTGGAAAATGGATGTCAGTGGCTTGGAGGAGAATCTGGAAGCCACAGGAGAGCAAGTGCCAGCCAAGAAACACAGCTTCCCCTGTGCTGTCCGGGATGTGGTGGATGAGATCCCGTGGCAAACCATGCACACGGTGGACGTTAAGTTTAAAAGGGACTCAGAAGAATTCAACACCGGATTGTAAAGAAATTGAAGGAATACGTTAGACCAGAGGTCAGCAAACTCATTAGTCACCAGAGCCAAGTATCAACAGTACAACGATTGAAATTTCTTTTGAGAGCCAAATTTTTTAAACTTAAATTTCTTCTAACGCCACTTCTTCAAAATAGACTCGCCCAGGCCGTGGTATTTTGTGGAAGAGCCACACTCAAGGGGCCAAAGAGCCGCATGTGGCTCTCGAGTCTTGGTTTTCCACCACTGCTTTAGCCTATTAAATTTGCTTAATGCTTGCATCCTCACCTGTGTTTTTTATGTAAGCTTGAGTGTAATTTATCTTCAAATCCAAAATCCAAAGAAGCCTAAAAGAGTTTTTCAGTAAAAATAAAATAAAAATATTAAGTGATAAGAAAATATTAGGTCATAGCTGTGTTGTTGTGTTTTTGTTTTTGTTTTTATAGCAGAACATAAAATACTGGTGTCTATCATCTTTAATACACATTAAAATAAAAACAAAGCAATCCATCCCTGTCTAACCTAAAATCATCCCTTCTATATGTGCTGTGTTTGGGGCAGCGTTAGTATAGAGATTAAGAGGTTAGTGTGGGTTGCAATCTGGCCTTAGTCACCGGTGGTGTGATTTAGGCCAGTCGGTAAGTCCCCGTTGCTTTATTTTTTTAAGTGGGTGTCTTGAGTGGATCCCCACGGAATAGATAGACCCTGAGACAAAAATGTGAGTGCAAATATTTGGGATCCTAGAAAGCCAAGGTAACGGGAAAGTGAGAGGAGGAGAAAAAGGAAGCCAAGGGAGGTGTGTCCCTGAGCAGACCCCAGTGTGAGCAATTGAGACTGGATCAACCCTGGGACCCTCTGGCATGTGTAGGACATGCCTTAGAGTTAACCCATCCAGGAGACGAGGAAGCGATTTACTTATCAATATTTGATACTCGAGAAGCACTTATTTGCCAACTACTGCTCTGTACCATTGAGGGTTACTTCCAGGGCAGTGACCTCTGTGCCAGGCCAGCCTGCCCGTGCACCGGCAGCCTTCTCTTGGCTCTTGCAGGTCGATGTTGACCCATGTGGTCAAGGTGAGTGCTAAGGGGATGCAGGCAGGGCATCAACGCCCTTTCTTCCGATGGAGAACCACTTCACCTCAATGCACTATTGTGAGTATTGAACACGATCGGACGTATGAGCACTTGCATGTGGTCAGTTTTAGTGATTCTTGGCTAAGTTATTGTTACATGCATCCTCACCTTGGGCTGATCTCTGTCCTACTCACCGGCTGGGCTGCAGTTCAATATCCTGTAGCAATCTTACATGATGTGAGGTTTGGCTTTGTAAGTTCTTATACTGTTCCTTCCCAACCTCGTGATCAGTGTATCTTCCCTCCAACTGGCCAATGGGCAAAACTGTAAGAAATCTGTGTTCCCTCTGTATTGGAAGGCGACTGCAGTATGACCACACCGGTAAGCTCTTGAGGGAGCTATGAGGAGAGGATTCCTAAGGGCCCTTTGAGGCTGGGCCCCTGGTTCTGGTGAGCGGGATTGAAAATACTAGAGGTCAGATGACCTAGGTCAGTGGTTGGCAAACTGCTGCTTGTGAGCTACATGCAGCTCTAGAGCCACAGTTTGCTGCTCTGTTGACTAATGAGTTTGCCGACCACTGACCTATGTTTAAATCCAGGTCCCATAATTTCCTACCTTTCTAATCTCAGACAAGTTAGAAAATTCCACAGAACCTCTCAGTTTTCTCTTCTCTAAGGAACATAGCACTTACCTCCTAAGGTGAGGATTAAATAAGAAAATGATTGTAAAGCACTTACTACCATACCATAAGGAGGCACTGCTCCTTACAAAAGTACTTATGCTTTTGCTATTATTATTTTCCTCATTAGTCTTCTATGGCTTACACTGAGTGGCCAGATTATTATGATCTCTGAATGCATAATAATCTGGCCACTCAGTGTGTGTGTGTGTGTGTGTGTGTGTGTGTGTGTGTGTGTGTGTTTAGAGGCCCGGTGCATGAATTTTTGCATGGGTAGGGTCTGGCCAGCCTGGTGGAGGGACACAGGTGATTGGCTGGCCTGCCTGCTGGTCGAACTCCTGGTCGAGGGGCCAATTTACATATTAGCCTTTTATTCTATAGGATATACACTGAGTGGCCAGATTATTATGTGCTCAGAGATCATCATAATCTGGCCACTCAGTGTAGACTGAAAACAGGGCCCTTCTTTCTAGATCCAGACTCTAAACTTGTGTTTGTGCTCTTATCCCTTCTATGGCCAGGAGAGAAGCTGAAGGAAAGGTAGACAATCTGAGGGGTCCCTGCCTTTAGAGCTTTTGCTCAGGAGCAGTTGGTCCCCTCACCCTCTGGTCTTCCCAGGCTTCCAGGGAGCAAAACTCTTCAAGTCTTTGATGCTTCATTGGCTGCGTGGAAGATACAGTCTCCAAATAGCCAAGCCAGAGAGAGCATCCCACACCGGAGCCAGGCCTGCAGGGCTTTGCTGGGCACACTGAAGCCCTGCCCCCTCACACTGCCCCCCCTGGGATGTGGGTCCTTGGCCGGGATCCTCCTGGGAGCCTCCTGGGGGTGGCTAGGAAGGAGGGAGAAGGGGTTGTCAGAATAGATGACACTGCAGAACCTTTGTAATGCCAATTTGGACATTACTTCCAGTTTACTAGTATACGGTATTTCCATCAATGTTTCTTTTTAAAAAATGTATATTTTTATTGATTTCAGAGAGAAAGGGAGAGGGAGAGGGAGAAACATCAAATATGAGAGAGAATCATTGATCGGCTGCCTCCTGCACGCTCTACACTGGGGATGGAGCCCACAACCCAGGTATGTGCCCTGACTGGGAATCGAACTGTGACCTCCTGGTTGTATGCTGGCTGGGCTCATCAATATTTCTTATCAATCCTGCTGAATATTACAAAGCATAACAGAGTTCCTTGCAGAAGGTTCAGAATCCATGTGATCCACAAGCACACAAATTTATGCGTACCATTCATACATATTCATGAATGCATTCCTAGTAACCCAAGGAGTATTAGCAGTAGATTAATTGGGGTAGGGATAGGGCATGTTACCAATTAGTTTGAGGGTTGGGACTAAAAATAGGGAAAAAATGAAAGTAACTAAAAGGGGGGGGGGGGGAGGAAACAAATTTAAGGTCCAGTTACTTTATACATGCTCTCTCATGCATGTGGAAGTGTCAGTCTACAAAAGAGGAAGAAAGGAAAGAAAAGAAGGCAGGAAGGAAAGACAGAGGAATGTAAAAAGAAATTTAGAAGGAAAATGACGGC
The DNA here is from genome assembly GCF_964339955.1 of Pipistrellus hanaki. Taxonomy (NCBI): domain Eukaryota; kingdom Metazoa; phylum Chordata; class Mammalia; order Chiroptera; family Vespertilionidae; genus Pipistrellus; species Pipistrellus hanaki. Next base: position 37,341,657 of record NC_140519.1, on the reverse strand, counting down.
AGGACATTTGCAGATACCATCTCCGAAAGCAGTTGTAAAGACTTTTGAAAGGCCTTGGACTGTGTTCTCCTTATAATGCTTTCCAGGTCCTAGAGATCGGAAAGGCCAGAGGCCAGGAAGACTGGGTGGAGGTCCAGCTGTTGGTGACCAGTCACCAATTGTGTGGCTGTCCAATCACAACCTCACTGGGCCAGGCCTTGAAAGGCGTAGAGAGTGCAGTTTCCTCCCAGCCCCAACCCTCTGTCCTACAAGTGACAGAAGCACACGTTCTGAAGAGGGACTGGCAGGATGTGGCTGTGGTGCCGTGTTACAAATCTACCACCTGTTCCATGTCCCACTTGCCTCCGTTCTGCCCTGTGCCCCAGCCAGTGACTGTTGGGGGCCTTCTCACAGCTCCTCCCAGAAAGCAGGATCTGCCCCCACAAAAATGACAGTGAGTACAACCCCTCCCCCCCCCCACCCTTTTATTTCAAATCGTGGCTAAGGGGTTGCTGTAAAAAATTTCAAATTATAGGAATAAGAGCTGCGGTCTTTTAAAATCCAGTTAATGTTATTTAGGGTGGATATTCAACTTCTTATCTAAGTTCCTGAGTATCCCTAAGAAATAAGTGGGGTCTGTGGCTCTTACCAGACTACAGAGATGTCATCCTGTGGCTGTTACCTCTCAGGGTTGGAGTAAGACAACAGTTATGGAACCATTAAAAAAAAAAACAAAAAAACATGTATTACTGAGATATATCATGCATACAGGAAAGCATAGCATAAATTAAGTACATTAAATACAGCTGAATATTTTACATGGTTACACACCTATGTAATAATCACCATCCAGTTTAAGATATAGAACTTTCTGGTGCCTTGGGACATTGTCTCATGCCCATTCTTGGTAAATTACACACTCACCCACCTCCCATGTCCCCACCTGCAGAGGACAGCTATTTTGACTTCTATTACCATTGGTTGGTTTTGTCTGTGCATTGACATCAACTGATCAGTTTTACTTAAATGATTTAATCGCATGTCCAGGGTGTCTGACCTCTTTAATCAGGGGCCACAAGTGTTAGGGAATAAATGATGAATTCTGGGAAATAGATCCTATCGAAATAGAGTCTGACAAAGACAGATGAATCAGGCTCAGAGGTGAGTCACCATACTTGTGGAAAGCGGGTACATTATTTCTGAGGCTACTTTAAAAAAATGCATAATAAAAGGAGGCACCTCACTTTAAAAAAATATATATTTTATTGATTTTTTTATAGAGAGAGGAAGAGAGAGGGATAGAGTCAGTAACATCGATGAGAGAGAAACATCGATTAGCTGCCCCTTGCACACCCCCTAATGAGGATGTGCCCGCAACCAAGGTACATGCCCTTGACCAGAATCAAACCTGGGACCTTTCAGTCTGCAGGCCGATGCTCTATCCACTGAGCCAAACTGGTTTTGACTAGGCACCTCACTTTTGAACAATGAGCCCTGTAAATGCCTAATGCAGTGGTCAGCTAACTGCGGCTCTTAAGCCACATGCGGCTCTTTGGCCCCTTGAGTGTGGCTCTTCTACAAAATACCAAGGCCTGGGCGAGTCTATTTTGAAGAAGTGGCATTAGAAGAAGTTTAAGTTTAAAAAATTTGGCTCTCCAAAGAAATTTCACTCGTACTGTTGATATTTAGCTCTGTTGACTAATGAGTTTGCCCACCACCACCACCACGGGCCTAAGGCATTTGACTTCACCAGGCCTGTTCAGAAACACAAACAACCTGCTTTTCAGCAAGACGTCACTAGATGGGGATCTTGAGTCAGGCATCCCTTGCTGGCTGGCTTTATCTCAGGTTCTCTTTCTTTGAATCAGTCTCACCAGGGATCTGAGCACACATAGAATGCAAGTTTTACAATTTTGGCATTTCACGCTTTTTTTTCTTTTTGCCGAACTTTTTGGGGGTGGCAATCTGGAGTAACATGGAGTTAGGATTTAATGTATTAGCTTAATTAATTTCTCATCTGGGGTTCCAGGGAGGGGGACGCACCCCTGGCGGGCAGGCGGCATGCTATTAATCCGGAGCTGGTTTCTGGCAGCAGCTACCAGTGCTTATGCACACGGCCCCCACAGGGTGTGGCTGGGTGTGGAGGCTGCCATTACACCTGATAGCCGATTGCAAGAGGAAATCCTCACTAGAAATGGCTCCCTGGCGGCCAGCAAGTGAACCCAACTCTCCTATTTCCATAGCACAAGCAGTTTCAGAGCCTGTATTGATAAAACCGGAGCAAAGTTAATGCTTTTTTTTTGTCCTTTGTGCCGGGTGAAATGCCAAAGTGATTGCTGTAGTGAAACACCACTTGACCTTCCAGAGGAATCTAGAAGTAGGAGGCACAAGCCTTTCCGTTCTCTTTCTTATTGGTCAGGTCAGGCCCGCCGTGGAGGAGGTTAAATCCTCAGTTTGCAAAGACAAGGGCTGAGGCAGCTTGCCTTCGCTGTACGTTTGCAAGCCGATCTGGGAGCTGGGCCTGGAATGTGTTGACTTCCTAAGGATGGACAATGTGGCCGTTTCTCTTTGGCAGGCTGCTATCTGAAATGAGTTGGAGTGCCTCAGCTCATTTCATAAGAAACACATACACAAAAGCCCACAGAAGAAAACATGCAATTTGGGATTTGTGCCAGGCTCTCTGTTCCGAAGGTGCCCAGGAGACCTGAAACGAAGTTCCTGTTTCAGGTACACACACTCCTACTTCCAGATGAGCTCTGCTGGAGGGGAAGGAAAGAAGAAAAAGGGGGGGGGGGAAGTAAACCGTGAGGCTTCATGCTGGAGGGGGTGACTCTGGTGACTCAGTGAAGGCCCTGCAGGACCCCACATTCAACCCATGGCACTTGTGACCCTGTAGGAGCCAGCCTCAGGCAGAGTTCTACTGAGCCTCCCCTTCCATACCCTGCTTTCCCACTCCTTCAGAGCCATACTGTCATAGAGCGTGATATGGACTTGAACTCTTCCTGCCTTGACCTGCCCCTGCCAACTTTCTACCCTCAGAGCAGCCAGGGAAGCAAATGCTGTGAGTGAGACAACATGATACTGAGATATATCATGCATACAGGGAAGTATAGCATGAATTAAGTACATTAAATACAGCTGAGTATTTTAGTATTTTGTCCGCCTAGGTCTCTGCCATTCCCACTGGAGACCCGTGCTCCAGGGTCTGGTTGTGGCTACAGGAAAGGCTAATCATTTGGGTCTCACTGACCCAATTTCCATGGGACATTATCCAAGAAGTGTCTCACATTTCAGACTGGAAGTGATTATTTCATCAAGGAGGGTTAGTTTGGTTTGCTCACATGTTTTTCCTGAATCTTTCTTAAACAGAAGTAAACCGTGTTCATCAGAGAGAAGTATTTTAGCAAACACGCGTACTTCAAGAGAAAAAAATTAGAAACCATTTGTAATCCCACCACCAAAATATAAACTCTGTATCCCTTTCTGTAGAGCCTCCAATCAAAGGTCTATGGGCATATATATACAAATTTTACAACAACAGGAAGTCATTTTGCACATACTGTTATATGTTTTTTATTTTCACAAAACGCTATCTCCTATCTTCCCAAATTATTAAGCATTTATATATAACCTCACATTTAAATGACTGCCTTGTATTCTGTTAAAAACAATCCCTTATTGTTGAACAGCAGTTTTCCCCTACCAATTTTAGTGATAATACAAACAAAACTGTAATTAACATTCAAGGATGATTTTTACTGTATATTCTAATTTCCAAATATCCAATTTGGAAGTACTTGACTACGGAGAGATTCCCTGCAGTATGAGAAATGATGCCTTTTACGAGAGGAACAGGAAGAACATAAATCAACATTTACATAGAATCCGATTTTTTTCTCCTCCGCATGTTAAAAGTTTCTACATATATTTACCTGAACTGTGTATATGTATGTGCATATACCTGAACATTTCCAAGGGATACACCATTTTAGACATCATGGAAAATAGTTACTTTAATTGTTAGAATCAATTCCTATGTGGGGAAATGGGAGGGGGGGATGCTGGAACTACAAGAAGCATGAAAAATGTTTTAAAGTCTTTATTGGGTTTGAAATGATGAGAGTTTACATATTTAATCATTAGGGGATGTTTTTTGGTCACAGAAATGATCATTAGTACTGCACTAGAGTTAAGTAATCTTTATAGCAATATAAAAATGCCATTTCACCCTTAGATCTTACCGAGATTTTGTCTCTTTTATGCTCTTTGGCATTACAACACTCAGTTAATTGAATGCTACTTAATAATGAGGGTGGGTAATGAAACCATCGAAGCTAATGTGTCCATGGAAATTTCTAAAGCACAAACCCCAAATATCACCACAGCAGACTGCATTTGCCCAAAGCTAGGAAAAAAAGAAATTAAGGACTATCATTGTGGCTTAAAAATTACCCCCACTTTTAAAATTAATAGGCTTTGTTCTTTTTCATCTTTTCTAACAAAATGATGTTTTAAGAAGCAAATTCTATATTTCAGCCTGGGCTCACATTTTCATCAGTTGCTTTGGTGAAGGTGGTCATACATTTAACTACCCTTCCTAAATTATATGGTGAGTTTTATATATATATTGGTTTCAGAAGGACGGTAGAAGGAGAGAGAGATAGAAACATCAATGATGAGAATCATTGATCGGCTGCCTCCTGCTCACCTCCTACTGGGGATTGAGCCCACAACCCAGGCATGTACCCTTGACGGGAATCAAACCCAGGATCCTTCAGTCTGCAGGCCAACACTATCCACTGATCCAAACCGGCTAAGGCATGAGTTTTTTGATAAATGCCAATTTGATCTGTTCGACAAAGTCGGTAATAAAGACAATTCGTGATTTCCATTTGCTCACCTGAGAATATAGGTCAACAGCAGTGCAGCCTCTGGGACCAGGGACTTGGTTTGTTTCTGGGGGCTGCTGTTTACTGGCTGTGTAAACTTGGGGCGATCTGCTACTGTGCCTCAGAGGATGTTTCACCTAAAACATGAGGACAAATACGTTGTGAGGATTAAATGAGGAAATGCAAGGTGTGTACCACTGTGCCTGTCACAAAAAGTTCAATAAATTGTCAACTGTTGTTTCAAAACTTGACTTAATAGGGGTGACATGACCCTTTATGTTTGTCCCTCTCCCCCAAATAAAATGCCTATGGGTAAGGGTCCTTGCAGATATTTCAGGCGATTTCTTCAGAATTAATTGTGTCATCATCTAAATAAAACTCCACCAAGAACTTAGTTCAGAGACATTTACATTGATAGAAGCAAAAGCATACAACTTTGGTCTAGATAGTTGGATTTTTTTCCCTCAGATCCGTTCAGCAAAATGACCCTTCAGTTGAGATACATGTCTTCTTATCGCTAATGTCTTCTCATAACAGCTATAACCAAATGTAACTTATTGAAAATAGGAAGAAGCAGCCTCAAGTATCATTTAATGAAGCACCTTTAGGTTTAGAAAAGCAAGAATATCTCTTGTGCCTTCAAAATGGAACTTAATTGGTTCTAAACATGAACAGCTGGATTTTGATCTCTTTCTATAAAAAAAAAAATTCATTTTTGACTATGAAACCTGGTTTAAAATTTAACTGAAGGTAATTGATTTGTAAAATTTCAAAAGCAACTCTTTAATCTTTTCCTGAACTATTAATAAGTTAATAGCCTTATTTCATTGAATTTGCTCTTTTATTATGTGAGGCCAGTTCCTTAAGTAGGTCCTTGTCCATTCTAAAATATGCTCCTATTTTTTGAGATGTCCAGCTCGCTGTGTAAAAAAAAAAAAAAAAAAGAAACAATATAAAAGAATTGGTGGTCTTTTCTGAGTTGCAGTTTTCCACTGAAGTTTTGCTTTATTTAAAAATGAAATGGGGGAAAGCAAGAGAGAGTGATCATGAAAAGATCTCTCAACCTCATACTCTTATGGGCTCTGAGTTTTAGCAAATCCAGTTTTAAAGTAAGTGGATTGCCATTTTCTTTAAACTTTCCTTGCAAAGTGGAACAGATCATCAGATTCCTTTGTCTATGCATTTTAAAAACAGTGTTCTTTTTATGACCATCACATATAAAAACAAAAACAAATCATGTCTTTCCCATAATTCATAGAGGATTCTATTAAATTTTGTTTGGAAAAGAGCTTATGCAAACCTTTTCTCTGTGTCTAAGCTTATCAAAAATTTCCTCAGAGGTGGTCAGATATCACTGAACAAAATATTGACACCATCTGTTTCAAGCTTGGGGTAATTGTCTTTTTAAGAAGTAAATTTTTTGGAAATCGAGTTATATCTGTTTAGTACTTCCCAATTCTTAGAAGACTAGTTTATTTAAATGCTCTAATGATGGGAAAACTGTAAATTGTCTTCCCACTTGACATCAATATGCTAACTGATTTAAAAGGAAAAGCAAAAAGATCTGAAGCCTTAATAATTTGTTTGGTTCTTTCAAAGATGGTGGCGATTTGAGTCTTGTGTGCATGGATGGAATAGCTGGCGTTAGTAATCCACAAGAACTGGCTCTTCTGCTAAAAGCACATAGACTTGTCGTGGCTAAAGGTAGCTCTGGCCTCACAGGCCTGTTAGAGGATGGTCAACAAAGATTCCTTAGCATAACTTTTATATTTTCAGTCTAGATTTTTAAAAATGTTCATTTCCTTGATAAAGCTCAGGCCTTTGGATAGCAGACTTTCCAAGAATTCATGACATTTTTTGATAGTGACTTGTGACCTTGGGGCAGCTGAAAGGATGAGATACACATTCTCTTGTTTGCTTGCGTCTGGTCTAACTCCACGAGAATCTTTTGTTGTTGTATCCTTACTGCCTAGAAGGGGATTTGGCGTATAGTAGGGCCTCCATGAATATTTGTGGGGGTGGTGGTGATATTTATTGAAAAAAGAAAACAATGTGTTCTGAGAAGGGGAAAAAAGGTACAGCAATGGAGAAGCAATGCCAATTTTTAACCACAGCAGGCAAGGCAATTTCAGTTTTTCTATCCCCAAAAGTTTGGATATGGCATGAATGATGGCACCATGTAGGAGCCATGCAGGGAGTGCCAGTTAGCTAGTTCCCTCTTAAGTCACCGCATGGCCTGGACTCTCCCAGCTTCCCTGCTTCTCAGTTCCTTTGGGGGTTCTCCCATTCCCTCAGTTGCCCTCTGCTTGTGTTGACACGAAGCCTGAGCCTTCTGGGTAATGAGCAGAACAGCGAAGTGGTTGACAATTGGGCGTGGGCTTCAGACATCTGGGCATCAGTCCAGGATCTGCCAGCCTGATAATACCTGATCCGGAGCAAGCTACTTAGCCCAGCCCAGGCTCATTGTCCTCATTGATGTCTTTGGGTTGGTACTAGTTTTGCCTACCTTGTTGGGTTGCTGAAGGATGGATGAGACGATGCCTGATAAAAGGACCACAAGACTCTGTGGGCGGCTCACTGCTTTCAAGAAATATAGCTTAGGGTTCGTGCATGCACGGACTTAACACAAGACTGGTCTGTGAGAAGCCTTTGCCACTATGTAAGTTTCTGTTTCCATGGGTGTCATTTCTTTGTTCCCAATGTTGAGAAACACAGCATGAGGAGACGGAAAGTGGCAAGAGTCTTACCTTCAAGGCTCTGGAGGCAGGGTGGCTCTGCTTCTAGGCCTCCATCTCTAGGAACCAAGAAGAGTCAGGCATGTGTCACTATCAACACAGAAGGGATCGACATGTAATAAACCTTTTCCAATCTGGGCATTAAAGTTCTTTCGATATATTACCATGGTCATTTCATTTTATTGTTATTTTTTTATTTTCTAATATGTTTTCATTGATTTTAGAGAGAAAGGAAGGGAAGAAGAGAGAGAGAAAAAAACATCGATCAATTGCCTTCCACACACCCCTGGACCGGAGATCGAACCTGAAACCTGGACATGTGCCCTGGTGTCTTTCTGGTGCCACAGGAGCACATTCAAGCAACTGAACCCCACCAGCCAGAGCCATCATAGTCATTTTAGTTCTGCTGTCACAGAGGACATTTCTTCTCAGAGTTTGTTTCTCCTTTCAAGTTGATTTTCTAAGCCCAAGTAGCGTTTTTCATCCTTTAATAGTTTTGGGTTTGTTAGGCTAGTGCTTAGTAGGCTGCTTGTGCCTGGAGGTGATGAAAATATCCTAATAAAAGAGTAATATGCAAATTGACCATCACTCCAATACACAAGATGGCTGCCCCCATGTGGTCAAAGATGGCTGCCCCCATGTGGACACAAGATGGCTGCCACAAGATGGCCAGCAGCGGAGGGCAGTTGGGAGGGATCAGGCCAGCAGGGGAGGGCAATCAGGCTGGCAGGGGAGCAGTTAGGCATCAATCAGGCTGGCATGGGAGTGGTTAGGGGGTGATCAGGCTGGCAGGCAGAAGTGGTTAGGGGCAATCAGGAAGGCATACAGATGAGCAGTTGGGAGCCAGCAGTCCTGGATTGTGGAGGATTGGGCCTAAACGGGCAGTTTGACATTCCTTGAGGGGGTCCCAGATTGGAGAGGGTGCAGGCTGGGCTGAGGGACACCCCCCTCCCAACCCCATGCAGGAATTTCATGCACCGGGCCTCTAGTGCATTTATAAAGAGGACTGAGGTGCCTCTTGTCCAGTCTTGGGATTCAAGTGGCCATCTTCCCCATGGGTGAAGTCAAACAGTTAATCTGTCATGAGAAAGAAAGAGAAATAACTTGGCAGAGTTTTCCCATTAACTATTAATAAATCCATTTGAAGGAAAATAGAACTCTTCATTAAAATACCTAAACATAAACATAGGCAAAGACTACCAATTCTCCTGTATAGAAAGTGCAATTAGATCAAGATAATAAAGAAAATAAGCACCTAATTACAATTACCTCTTCATTAATAGTCAACTATTATGAATGTTCATTCTCTCCCTTGCTCCCCTTTATAACTTTAAACAAAGATAGGAACATGCAGGCAATCCCTTTTTACATATCTTCTGGACAACCCCTGTCCCTCCCCAGGTTCTGACTCCTTGAGTTGTGGAATTGAAATATTCTATCTTCCTAGAAACCTCATGCTCTCTCCTGCCTCCTTGCCCTCCCATCTTTGCATATACTGTTCTTTCAGTTAAGAAAACTCTTCCTGATCAAGACTTGGTTCAAACAATCTCTCCTAAGAGGGATTCTTCCAGACAGAGAGCTCTTTAAGAAAGATTAAAAAAAAAAAAAATCACATTGTCATTTTAATTATGTTTACACATTGGTCCCCCAATCCAGCAAGGCTTAATTTTTTCAGGGACCAGGCCATGGGGTTAGGTTCTTTTATTTTTTTGAAATACACTAGTTTTGAGATATCATTCACCGACCACGCAATTCACCCATTAAAGTGTACAATTCAGTATTTTAAGTATATTTACAGAGTTGTGCAACCCATCACCACAATCCATTTCAGAACATTTCCATCCCCCCCTCAAAATAAACTTTTATTCATTAGCAGTCACTCTTTCTACTCCTCATTTGTCCCCCCCTTAGACCCAGGGAGCCACTAATCTACTTTCTGTTTCTATAGATTCCCCTATTCTGGACATTTTTATATATAAACATTGTTTGCTTTTAAACGACACTGCATACAATTAGAAGCAAAGAACATTTGTGACATGCCAGATTAATAAATGCATCCCTGAATACTTTGCCTTAACACAGGAGAGAAGTCTGCTGGAATAGAGTCCTATTGTTTTCATTACAGTCTAACACAAATACCATCACCTCACAGATTAAGCTTAAGAAAGAACACTTTACCTATTGTTTTAGAGAATCAATATCGGTCACCACATACCAGGAGGCAAAGTCACTTGGCTTCCGTCATATATTTTAGGACACAGTTCTGTTCAATTTGAATAAAATTCTGAAAGTAAAAAAGCTGCCTCTTAGTATTGCGTGCAAGCCTTCTCTTGTCATAACTGAGTGCTGACATAAATCTTTTTTTTTTAATACAAGGAACTATTGAAATTATTTCTTTCCTGAATGATGGCCGAAACAGATGTATTTTCACCTACAGAAATAATAAATGAGATTTACATGTCACTGAGGTCTCTCTGCTTAATAAATGTTTTAAATAGAAAGAAAGCACCAAGCTAAATAAATATGAAACTATGCTGCTTTGCATTGAGATTAGAAAAGTAAAATTAGAGGTCTTATTCTCCACCAAAGAACTGATGTGTAAGGTTTACACTCATATACCAGTCTTTCCAAGTATCATGAAAATGTTACCTTGCTGTTTTCCTTAAAAAAAAAAAAATTGCAACATGTAGTTTAAAACATTGCCCCTGCTTTTCCAACATGATAGGTACACCTGGTATAGAAACACCTGCCTGACTGCATTTGCTAATATTGTCACATTTTCCTATTTTTGTGTGCTAGTGAGCTGAGAGAAATACATACATGCCATTCATTGCCTGGCCTGGAAATTTTACAGACATTTTTATTACAAAATATCAGAAGGTCTACCTAAATTTCACTTATTACTGTCAGAAAATGTCCATGATTTGAAAAACGAGAAAATCAGAACTGTCCTTTAAAAGGCTTGACAATATTTTTTTTCCAAACAAACTAACAAACAAAAACACTCTCCTGGGTGCCTTGAATTGTCGTCCAACTAGGTAAAGGTACAAACGGCTGACTTTCCCCCCACTTCTTGCCTGGAGAACCTCCCAATAATTTCATGGATAGGAAGCCCAAACATGTGGTGCCCTGGGTCCATCTCCTGACCTGATCATCCTCCCATCTTTGAAGAGGTGTATCCTTTGTGGAATCAACCTTGGAAAATAAAACAGCAGTCCCGTGCCTGAACTGTGCTTCAAACAACACAATGCCTTCTGTCACTCTTTTCATTGTAATCAATGGGCTGAAAATGCAGGAATTTTATTCCAAACTCACCTCTCTATGGTGAAAAATTGCGGTAAAAGTCATTTCTTAAAAAGTGTTTATATAGGAAGGGCTCCGGTGCTATCCTAGCCGATTCAAATGGGTCGCGACTCCCCCTCCCCCCACCTTGAATTGCAACAAGACAGACTCTGATATGATGCACAGATTTTTTTTTTTTTTTAACAACAAACTGAGTTTTAGAATTATAATTTAGAGTGTATTGGATGTATCACCAAAAGACAGGGTGGTTGTGCAATTGTATGGAAGTATTGTATTGTTGCTAGTCTGAGTAAATCTAAATCTTTTCAAGCTTTGGTTGAGTGGGTTAATTCCAGGACCTGAATTACAAGTGCAATTTGAATTACATTGCAAATGCTGAACTTCCTTCACTTTAGCGAAATGCTTTCTTTTCCCTTCTCAGACTTATGAATTCCAGCCATTTTGATGTTTTTCAAATGTTGAAATATTTCGGTTATAGCTGTAAAAAATAGCAGTTCCAACTAGGGATGAAGGAAAAGAATTTTCTCCTTTGCCTCTTTGTTTATTAATTTTTGGGGCCTCTTTTTTGTGTGAAATCTTCACTTTCCACATCGATTTAAGCCTTTAAAATTGTAGTAACCTCTCAACCATTTCAGGCAGTATAGCATTAACCCTTCAGTGTGAGAATAAATATTTTGTAAAAAGTATGTCACACTCAAACCCCCCCCCCCCCCTTCTCTGGGCTTGGGGATGGAGGGGGGAGGCGGCAAGTGAACAGGTAAGCAATTAATATGTGATATAAATTGGGATTTCTGATTGATTTGGGGATTTCCCAAGCATAAGAACAAGAATTGATAAAGACAGTCTCTCGGAAACTCTGTGAGGTAAATTCAGAGGAGGACACTGATTTTATGGACTGAGGACAAAGAGATTAAGCTAAGGTCCAGAGCTTGAATTCCTGTCTCCTAGCCAGATTCTGACCACAGTTTCTCTGTGTTGAGGATGCAAAAGTCATGCAAAGAGACAACAGGCTTGGGGTGGGACCAGGGGGTTCTGTGGCAATGCTTAGCGATAATGCAGCCATTTCAACAGAGCTGAGAGCTGGTACCCAAATGCCTGGCAATTATTGAAGAACATACCAATTTATCTATAGCATAACCTCTAAGGCTGAGCTGCTCAGACATGATGTTATAGTTTTCAGACTTGGAGGTCTGTATCTCCCAGTCTTCATCAGAGAAGTCTGATTGAATAATTGTTGTCCAAAGACCAGAAAATACCCATTCCTATTGGGAGTTCGAAAGCCTGATGTTGTTTATATGGGATACTGATAGTATAGAAAATGTGCAGAAATCAAAGGCTTTCAGCAAAGAACTTGACATGACTAATCAATCCAGAACATGAACCACCGTGATCACAATGTGTTCGGGGGGACTTTTTCATTTCTGCCTGCATCTTCTAATTTCAAAGAACCTGCTCAGTCAGAGCACCTTTGCTGCATGGGACCTGGGTGACGTGGTGTCTGGTTTACTGAGGGTCCAAGTGATGCCAGGAGACCCTGCACAAAACAGCACCCCTGTCAGTCCTCACGCGAGAGATGATCATTCTACTCCTGCAGGTTTTTCTGCCTGACACATGTATTGCTCTTTCATTGCTCTTGTTTTTGCCACACCACAATTGAACAAAGACAGGCATATCCAATCAAACCTTAGGTGACTAATGAAAGGTTTTGTCGCACCCCTGAATGTTTATAGGAGAGAGCTGAATTTGAAATAGTGAAATGCATTACGTTCTGCTTTCAGAAATACTTAAACAAAAACACTATGCTTTCCTCCAGAGAGTTGGGGTGAAGCGGCCCATGAGGAAACTATGCTAAGAGTGACTGTGCCTTCAGATCAAGGTAAAAAAATAATCATGGAATTTTATTTAAAAGATCATTTGGCATTTTCTCTCCCAAATATAAAATGGAATTTTATTTAAAAGATCATTTGGCATTTTCTCTCCCAAATATACAGTTTCTCCCTCTGTGGGTGGAATTTTTGTTCTTTGCATCACTAATAGCAAATACAAGTTCACATACATTGATTCTACATTTGTATAAATCTGTAGCCTATAAAATCTCAATGTGCCATCCTGTTAATCCAAGCAAAGTGAAGAATTTTCAATGGAGAAAACTTCAGGAAGTGTCCAAACATGTATTTGCCTCATCGACTAACTAAAGTATAGTCTAAATTTAGAATCCTATATTGACTGACGGAAAATACAGTGACATTTGTTCCTCTTCTGCTTCCTTTCTATTTTAAGAAAATAGCATTATGAGGATAGAAACACTGCAATATTCAGGCAGTAACTTCTAAAACAGAGTCAGGGGTTGTAAAATTTAACGTTCTCATAACAGCATTAACTTACCCGAGTTGTACATATAGTACATTAAAGGATCACATTTGGCTGTCTTCTGTGTAATTGGAAATATTCTATATGTACAATTTGAGTGAGTTAATGTTTGTAGGAGAACCTTAACTTTTGCATTTCTTGACTTTTTTATGTCTGAATTTGTAGCTTTAACGTTTGCATTAACATAGTTATTTGCATTTCATTACAACTGAAGTTAGCCTATTCAAGAGCTGAAGTCATAAGTGAGTGTTTATTTGAAGATCTGTTTAAATGAAAAAAATTCCACCTTTTGTTGGTTTACATATTAATGGGTAGAAGATACCCTAGTTTAAGGTTGTGATTTTTTGGTGCTAATCTAAGTCTAACAATTTTTTTGTGTGTATGGTAAGTGCCCAAGAATTGGACAACAGTTGAAGAGGTGAATACACAAACAATCATATCAAAAGTTTATCAGCCAGATTGAAAAAAAAAAAAAAGTGGCAAAAAGGTCAGCGGGTGGTTTGGATTAAAATCCAGATCCCAGGAAGCTTGTTCCAAAAAGTGAAGAATGCCTTGGCCTTTTATAATATCCTGCTGTCTGAAATGTTCTTTTGTGTTGCTTTAAATATTCCAGAATTGAAAAGAATAATTCTCCAATTTGGCATGTAACGAAACCAACTTCCTAAGAGATTATGTAATTATCTCAAAAAGAAAAATCAGGGGAGGGCATGCTATACTGAAAAAAATTTTCTAAATCCAGTTGTACCTTGGTACTTGAAAACTTATATGAAAATATGGACATAAATGAATGCAAAAATGGCAGGGATAAGGAACAAAAGTGGCTATTTTTCTAAGTTACCAACCCTACGTAAATAATCATAAACAAGTTCCTCATCTTACAGAAATGTTGTGAGGGGGAATTAATTACCAATGGTATGACTATTCATAACTGTTATTTCTAGAGAAATTATGAATCTCCAGGAGACTCCAATTCTTAAAGAAGTTGGCAATTGAGAATTTTATTACTTAAAAGAAGCTATGTAGTTTGAAAGAAATTATTTACATAATTTTGACCAGAATTTTTAAAACACAAGGAAGAGAAACTATGCCACATGTGGAGACACATTTCACTTCCTTGGTAAATAACGAATACTTCCTATTTATTTCTTATTAAACATTTTTTTATGTTTTTATTTTGCTCTTTAAATCAAATCATAAGCCATTGAGGATAAAAATAAGAAGTCATTCTAAATGTGACAATTACTAAAGAAAAGTGACTTTCATGAAGGTGACTGGTTCATTACATTTCTTGAATCTAAATTTGGCCTACCAGTGTTTCTCTAGCACAGCAGGTAGACTTGTGGTCTCATAAAGGAAGTAAGAACTGTGTTATTGTTCTCTGCTTTTAGAATCTGCTCAGCAGAGATTTGGCCTATGGAAATATGACATCCAAATTAGCATGAGAGTGAAGGAAAGTCAAGATAAAATTAAGATCTTAAGAATGTGCTTGAATGTTGTAGATGTTCCCAGGGAGAATCCTTGACCTTTTTTGGGGAGCTGGCACTTTAAGCCTGGGGAAAAATAGTCGCATTTTTGACAGTCAGGTGAAGATTGCATTGGGCACCATGGATGCGCGACCTTCCCTCTGTCAGGACTTGGAATTAAACCCACATCAAAAGCATTGCAAGAAGTGGAAGATCAGTAGGATAGACTCCGTAAAAAACTCTTAATGAGCAGATAGACTGCTGTATAGCCTCTGTGATGTATGTCAACTTAGTCTTGACATAGCCAATTCCCAATGCTCTGTGCAAGATAGAATGAGGGTAACAACGATAATTGAAACCCACAGATAATCCTCGGGTTCCATTTTTAACCCTCCATTGTAACTGACAGCCTTGCAAGCCTTTTAGGAAAACCAGGAAGGAATTGCATCTCGGTTTGTGATGCAGCCTCGTCGACAGTGTTGGGGAACCATGAAATAAATAAACAGAAGGGGCTATATCATTCAGGGCCTTGGCAGGAAACAGCTGGCACCATCTGGAGACAATTCAAGAGTTTAACGAAGGGACCATGTTCAAGGATGTTGGCAGGGTCAAGGGAATCCAAACAGCTGAGGAAACATCCTGGGGCTGCCCCCACTCTTAGGAATGAAGGAGCCAGAGGACAGCTGTGAGGAGAACCAAGAAGACCTGACGATAGGACAGGGCTGCTTGGCCAGGCCTGTGGTCTTCCCTGCAAGATGGCAACCACAGTGCCACACAGCTGGAGCCAGGGCAGGAAACACTAAGCCCTTTCCCCTCTTGCCCTCTGATCTCCTCCCACTGGCTGAACCTGCCTGGAAGCCAGAAGGAAAGGAAGCCGGCTGAAGGCTGCCCTGGGGCACAGAGAAGGGTGGAGAAGGCAAAGAGAGGATCTGGAGAGGTAAACAGAGAATAGATAGCTTAGATAGGGGAGGAGGAAAATGATCTCTGGTGTTTAATTAGTTATGGTTCCCGGCCCCTACAGTTGTATGCAAGACCTGATCTCTTAGAAGAAACAGGCTCAACAATATGGAAGAACCTGTGCTGATGGAGCTTTCTATCTCTCTCTCTCTTTTTATCTTAGTGGCAAAGATGTAGGGGGTTCTAGAGTTCACACTCAAGAGAAAATGAGCACATGTCTTTTTCACACTCCTGCTCATTCTTCATGACAGGCTTCACCCTGCCCCATCCCCAAACCTGATCCTATCAGCACTTGGAAAACAATAATTTTCTTGACCCAATATTTCTTGGAGACTAGAATAAATCTTATGGGCACCATCTGAATCTCCAATGCTGGACTGAGCTCTGAGTGCTCCCAGCTCTCCTTGACCCATAGGGTGGGGAGGGGTCTCAATTCAGGTCACAAACCAGTTTAGAACTGGTCCATTTGCAGTAGCCCTATTCTAGACTCCAACTTGCTTGACTAAGATTTTGTGCTTTCCCCAGCCCTTCCCAAGCCCTCTCTCTTGAATAGTGTCTGGCCCCCCATCTCTCTTGCTGCTTTTCTGGGCTTTTGCTGCTGCACCGCCCACCATCCTGGGCCACCTATAAGCAACTTGCCCCTTTTCTCCACCCCCATAGTCTCATCTCTGCTGTGCCATCCAGCCTATGAGACTGGGCTTCCATCTCCAAGCTGAGCATCTGGCTTTCCACTGAGCTGGATGTGCATGGAGACATAGAGCAGAAATACAGACACCTCCCCATTGTAAGGGTTGCTGTCATCTGGCCTCTCACATTAGTTTCTCACTTGGTGGGGTAGATGTTTACACTGCCACCTGACTCCACAATGTCTGATTTTACAGATCCCTGCTAGATGTGCTGAAGAAGTCCCACCTGAGGTCAGTGATGGTAGCTCCTTATCCTATCTGGTCTCGGTGTCCTTTCTCCTGTCCCTTGTTGATGAGGTCCCCACTCACCTAATGTAGGACTGATTGCCTCAGATAAATGGATTCTCTGCATTCCAATAACTGATGATATTCCAGCAAGATATGATATTGAATTGTTAATCTATCAAATAAGGGACACATTGGAGGGCTAGGACTTTATTATTTTTTCCCCCCTGAAAATGTCATATAAGTTTAAGAAACTTTAAAGTCCTCTTTGGTTATTTCATTACAAAAAAAAAAAAAAAAAAAAGGAATCTCATTTAACTGGCACTTTTACATCTACATTCAGGCTTTTAAAACACTGAAATGAGTGTTCTACAGCTATGTAAAGAAACACATTATCAAAGCATTAGGAAATGATTAAACTGACATTTTCTTAAGAAAACGAAAGGAGCAGGAAAAAGCCATTCTAAAAGGACTGAGTGCTACATACTCCAGATGTTATCTTCAGTGCTTACTCAGGGATCTTTAAAGCAGCTTATTACCAAGTACCCTAAGAAGACAAGAGTGGATGTGTACAGATCAGAGGAATGCAAGTTAATGCACCTGCCAGATTTTCCTATCGTACAAAGTATGTCAATCAGCACTCAGACCTTGCATTTACAAATGCGTTCTTTCAGGTTTTCCCTGTGCTGTATCATTCATAACTCAACCCTTCAAATTAGTAATCACTCCATGTTGCCCATAGTCATAAATGGCACATGCACATGTGTGTGTGCCTGCATGCACGTGTGATGTGTGTGCACGCACGCACACACACACACAAAGCTGTTGAGGTTATTAATCTTTGCTGGAAACAAATAAATATTTTGAAACAAGAAAAAGTTAGAATTTACCATTCCAGTTGTTAAAAGTCCCTCCTTCATTTAGCATTTATTAAGCATTTTTCGTATGCTGGGCACCACTTTTTATGCATGCTATTTCAAGTGAGCAGCATGCAAAGTTCCAGAATGTAGATCCAAATTGGTGGGGATTCATAGTCTTTTATGGAAATGGAGGAAGAAATATGATAAACTGATTTTATTAGGAGAACATTTCTAGTTGTGAGGCTAACCCCAAAAGAAAGTAGGATTAGGAAGTCAGGAATGGCAGACAGATATTGTGAATGGTCTCTTTGCAAAGGCCCTAACCCTAACTCTAACCCTAATCCTAACCTGTGTCATCATGGCCAAGTGATGTAACTTTCTCTGCTTTGGTTTCCTCATCTGCATAAAGAGCAAATAAAAAGTAGGTGCCTCACAAGGTTGTTTTAAGGTTAAATTTAGATTATTCACATACAATGCTTAGCACAGTCCAGCAAGTAGGAAGCAGCCTATGAATATCGTTATTATCTTCTACTAGAGGCCCAGGTGGGGTCTCTCAGCCTGGGTGGTGATCAGGACTGATTGGGACCAATCAGGGCAGGCCAGCCGGTGGGAGGGACTGGCGGAAGGTTGGCTTGCCACAGGAGGTTCACTGTGGGAGCATACTGACAACCAGGGGGCAGCTCCTGCATTGAGTGTCTGCCCTCTGGTGATCAGTGCACATCATAGATATTGGCCGGTCGTCTGGTTGTAAAGATCATATATATATATATTAGAGGCCCGGTTCACAAAATTCATGCACAGTGGGGGAGTCCCCTCAGCACAGCCTGCACCCTCTCCAGTCAGGGACACCTCAGGGGATGTGCGACTCCCAGTATAGGCCTGATCACGGAGAATGGGCCTAAACTGGCAGTCAAATATCCCTCCCACAATCTGGGACCCCTGGCTCCTAATGCTCATCTGACTGCCTGCCTTCTCAGCCCTAACTGCCTCTGTCTGCCAGTCTGGTCACTCCCAACTGTCCCCCATCTGTCTGGTCACCCCTAAATGCCCTCTCTGCCAGTCTGGTCACCCTAACTGCCATTACCCCCCCCCCCCCATCGGCTTGGTTGCCCCTAATGCCCTCCCCTGCCAACCTGGTCTCCAAGCAGGCTGCTGTTCAGTCCTTTGGTCATCCCTCACTAACCTCCCTTGCCAGCCTTGTCACCTCATGCAGCCTATGTTCGGTCATCTCTCCTGTTGTTTTGGTTGTGATGGCCCCTGGCTTTTTATACTTTAGGAATATGTGACAACCTTAAAGCATTTACTCTCAAGCATCATCACTTCACCATTGATCATCATGTATTGTGTCTGAATCACATGACTTTATTTTATAGTATTCTAGATGTTATGGAGAAATTTATATTGCTGACTTACCAGTCATGTCTCTTCTCAGACCCTACCTTTTCAAATTTATACATCCTAATTATTTTAGACTGTTCCCATGTACCCTATGATCTTTGGATCATCTCTATTGAACCTAAAAAAAGAAAAAGAAAATATGTAAGTAAAATAAAATAAAGAAAATGACAAAATATCCAGAAATAGGTGTGGTATTTTAGACTTTACAGTCTCATGTTTGTTCAAAGGTTGATTTGCCTTTTTGCTCCCAGTACTCTTTGTGATGTCCTTTTAGTGAGAAGTAGTCTAATTAAACTCAGGTCAAGAGTCAGAAGATGCAGGTACTACCCTTACAACTTCCATTGCCTACCTGTTTATTTTCCAGTGAGGAACTTGACCTTGGAACCCTGAGTATCCTCATCTATAATAATCCTTTAAACACTGTTGCAGGGATAAAATGAGATTATGTGTATCAAGAACTTGTCATGTAGCTATGCATTCAGAGAACACCTAGCAGGTGTTGGGTGTAGTAGGGCAGCATAGTAGATCCTTAAAAATGTTGCTTTCTTCCTTTTCCTCTTTTTTCATACTTCTTTGTGGGAGGTAGTTTTTATTCTCATCTCGCATCTCTGTGAGGTTCCTTTAGGCACACAAGTCAAGAGGCAGTTTATGAAGGCACTTAAGTTATTGTATGGCTGTGACACATTATTCACAACACAGTGTTCAGTGATATACCAATTTATTCAGGAACACTATGGCTGTCTGTTATATTACTGGCTCTGTGCCAAATGTTGAGGGTATGATGTTGACAGTCTTTTATTTTAAGGAACTTTTAGAAGGAAAACACATGCTTACAGCATCTCTGTTGACAATTAAACCTGTTACATTGGTTTAACCCAGCATTTCCCATGGATATTAGGCCAAAGAACCACCTCCTTGTCACTGTAGTGGGTGCAAACACACTAAGATATCATGAAACATGGCTTGGGAAACACTGTTGAAGCAAGTTGCGTTTCTTCTCCCAAGAGGCTTCTATCTATTCCCTCAATGCGCCGTATTTGCATATTTCATATTACGTAGGTGGCTGCCTGCTTTGCCTATGGTCGGGGCCAGCCCTCGATAGGGTAAACCTTGGAGGGAACAAAACAGGAGTCACTGGTGGGCAGAGAACACAAACTTTGTCAGAAAATAAATGACTGGAAACATTTTTATTAAAGGAGAAGAGTAGTTTTGAGGGTGTGATAGCTTCTGTGAAAGCTTGTGCAGTTAATCATTCCTTGTTTGAGGTTTGGACTTTCTTCCCTTTGATGTAATTAGCCATTAGGCTCTCTGAAGTACATTTTTCATGTCAAGGAGACAACGGTTTTCAAGGAGAGATAGGGTGGGGCTGAGAGGAAGGCCAAGTTGATGCACAGGGCAGCAAAAGACCCTGGAAAGTATCAGCACTTCTTGCATGAGCCATTTGCTAACGGTGCTTTGGAACACAATGCTATTTTCTTTCACAGACAGCGATGTTTACACACTGCTCTGCCTCACTGTCAGGTGCTTCAGAGCTTTCCCCAAGAACTGTGTGGGGTGCGTGTGTGTAGGAATCTCTTCTCCTGATTCACCCAGAGAAACACTCCTAGAGATTGTTTTGTTTTGTTTATGTTTCAAAGTAAGGTGCCATTTGGAAAAATGATGACTGCTAAAAACATTTTAAAACCTCTAAGATAAGTTGATTTTACTGAGACAGGCTTTGTAAGGTACCCGCTGCCCATTTCTATCAAAATTAGCTTTGCTGCTTGCTGAAACCGGTTTGGCTCAGTGGATAGAATGTTGGCCTGCGGACTGAAAGATCCTGGGTTCGATTCCGGTCAAGGGCATGTACCTGGGTTGCGGGCACATCTCTAGTGAGGGGTGTGCAAGAGGCAGCTGATCGATGTTTCTAACTATCTATCCCTCTCTCTTCCTCTCTGTAAAAAATCAATAAAATATATATTTTTAAAAATTAGCTTTGTTGTAGCAGAACAAATGACCAGGTTAAGTCAGTCAAAGAAAAAGTAGTTTATCCAAACTCTATGCATTTCATAGTGTTTATTGAAAGTGCAGTACATGCAAGGTGCTGTTTGGTTTTATGTAAATACTAGAGACTCGATGCACAAAATTCATGCAAGAGTAGGTCTTTGCAGCCCGGGCTGCCTCGCGGCCCCAGGGTCCTCCCCCTTCCCCCACTGGCCGTTCCGGAAGGGCATTCCAGAAGGTCCAGCCTAATTAGCATATTAGCTCTTTATTATATAGAATGTGAGCATATGTGCATGTATGGGAATGAGTGTATATACATACATGTATATCTGCACATTCATGTATATGTGTGTAGATGCATATGTTTGTGTGTGTGTGTGCATGTATGTGACTTAGAGGAAGTTTAAAACTGACATTGCTCTGAATCCTACCTGCAAAGGGCTTGGTCTAATATAAGAAATAATGTGTATATCAAACAATTATAATCAAAATGAGAAAGTAATATGTGCCTGCTAGTACATGAAGATTAGTTTGCAGTCAAATTTAAATAAAAATGTCACTGCCCAAGCCCTAACCGGTTTGGCTCAGTAGATAGAATGTAGGCCCATGGAATGAAAAGTCCTGGTTGATTCTGGTCAAGGGCATGTACCTGGGTTGCAGGCTCTATCCTGAGCCCTGGTCGGGGCACAGGCAGAAGGTAACCAATCAATGTATCTCACTAACATTGATGTTGCTCTCTCTCTGTCTCTCCCCATCCCTTCCACTCTCTCTAAAAATCAATGGGAAAATATACTGGGGTGAGCATCATCAACAACAAAAAATGTCTCTGTCCAAGAGGATGCCCTTGTATTCATTCTTTGCCTTAGGAAAATACTTTAAAAACACAAAGTATATACATCAGTATTAAAAACACCATATTTCTGTTATTCCAGACTAGTCATATTTATGTGAGCCTTTTTAAAGGAAAAAAACTAAGACTAAGACAAAATGGAAGGTTTTTTTTTTTTTTTAATCCTTCAATTTCATTCATGTGAGCATGAATCTAGTCTCAATTTACTCTAAAGAACTTGATATGTGTCCTTCCAACCTGTGCTTACTATTCCTCCACATATACAATCATATCCATGCATCCTGATCTTTCTGGTTTTCCAAATGTGCATGTGTTGTGTCAAACTTTTAAACTTTATGCATTTTCCATTCACTATTGTATTCCTGAGATATAACGATATTGAAATAAAAAGATATACGACCAGTGTATTACTTTTATTACTGTTTTTATATTCCATGTTGAGACAATATCTCCTCTTATCTATTCTTTTCCTTAGTGATGGGCATTTTAAGTTATTTACAGTTTTTTTATAATTAAAAAAAAAAGAGCTGCAATGAACATCTTCACGTGAGTGTTCTAATGAGTTTCTCGAGTAGGATTTCCTCTCAGGGTTAACAGAAAAGAGGTGCTGCAGGACATTCATTGTGACTGGCTCCAGTTGCTGGGCCAAAGCAGCTCCACCCATTTCTACTTCCAGCGTCAATGCCTGAGTGTTCCAGTTTCCGCATATCCAGGTCAAGGCCTGGCATGCTTGAGCCTTTTGCTTTTTGCCAATTTGATGCTCTTTTTTTTTTTTTTTTTTTTAATCTGCTGTTCCTTGATAACTAGTTAGTTTGAACATCATTTTAAAGATTTAGTGACCATTTGATTTTAACTGTGAATTCTTTGTATCACTTACGTACTTTTGTATCAGGTTATACTTATATTTCTTAGTAACATATTTTGCAAATGTCTTCCCTTGATAAGTTATTATTTTTATTTGAAATGTGTTTATAATATCTTTTGGCATACATAATTTTGGAAGTTTTCTAATGAATACAACTTAATTTTTGTTGGTGTTAAAATAGATCTAATTTACTTTTTTTTTTTTACAAAGATTTTTATTAAAAATATATATATTTAAAAAAATCTTTGTAGAAAAAAAAGTAAATTATTGATTTTCCTCAGAGAGGAAGGGAGGGGAATAGAGAGCTAGAAACATCAATGAGAACCATTGATCAGCTGCCTCCTGCACACTCCCCACTGGGGAAGTGCCCACACCAAGGTACATGCCCTTGACCGGAATTGAACCTGGGACCCTTTAGTCTGCAGGCCGACGCTCTATCCACCAAGCCAAAAACGGCTAGGGCTTTATAAACATCTTTGATATTCTTTAGGTCTCATTCAGTTTGACATTTTGGCTGAAGAGGGCAGCAGAATGTGATGGTTAAGAATACAGGTTCTGGAGTCAGGTAGTTCAAGTCTCATATCTGCCACTTACAAACATTGTTGCTTTAGAAAAAATATTTTCTGAGCCTCAGTTTTATCATGTGTAAAATGGGGGTGATAAAAAAATTATTTTTATAGGTATTTTTGTAAGGGCTAAATTAGTTAATATATGTAAAGCATTTAGAATAGTCCTAGGACATAGTAGTAGTATATGTGTCTTCTATTATGAATTATTCATAAGAAAAAATACTACAGCCTAGGTTTTTAAATAACTGTATCTAAGCTTACTTTTATATCAGATCTGTTAAATGTATTTGTATATGGCAAGATGAAGCTGGGGCACAACAACATATGTATTCAGAGAACTAAAATGACATACAGCTAACTCTTATTTATAAATGGGGCAACAATAGGTTTACAGTTGTTCGTATGGAAAATAATATAACACAAGAATAAACTGTTTCATGTATTCACAACTGTAAACCCCACTTTTGTCAAGCTGTGCCATTTATTTATGAGTCGCCCCAGGATAAAGACTATAAATAACTCATCTTCTCTTTTTATTCCCAGTACCTATCACAGTGCCTGGCATAAATAAGCTCTTATTTAGAACCGAATGAATGAATGAATGAATGAATGAATGAATAAATGACTTTCTTACATTTATGGTTAGCCATACACCTTGCGATTTCCTGTCAGCATTTTCTCAGAATGAAACTGCCTTACTATCAGCACAAACAAACCCAGGAGGATCAATCAACTGCAAAATTATTATGCAAAGCATTCCTGAGCCAAATATAAATGACTTTTGGATTATCTGATATTATGTATTTTCTGCATCGCTACCCCCCTCCATTGGTGTGAATATTCAACAAATAGGTGTTTCGCCATTAGGGAGTCCAAGAAAGTGAAAACATTCCAAATTGTTTTAGAATGGCCTCCTCTTTGTTCCTGCTACTTTATTTACCCTCTTGAGTTGACCCCAGTACAAGACACTCGGAGGTTTTTATTTTATTGAATTTTCTGTGAAGAAATGTGCTGGTATCTGAATTTTGGAGGGCGAATACTGTGCCGTGGTTCATATATCAAGACTGCCCATCCATCCACCCACCTGTGCATCCACCTATTGCACAGATACTTAGGGAGATTCTGCTGTATGCATGTGAGCATCGGGTGGTGCTGTGGAGAATGCAGAAGGTAATGGGATGTATCTGTCTGTTCCAAGAGCCTGAAGGAAATCACGGTGCCTGACCCTTAAAAAATGCACAGGTTCAGTGTTAGATTCTCTGTCTTTGGGTTAAAGCTTTCACATTTACTGTGATACTTGGAGCTCATATTTAAACGTCCCTGACTAACAGTAAGGAAATGCATGCAAATTGTGTGGAAAAATAGTAAATACTCATTCAAGTTTAGTTTTCATTTCTGTAACCTTGGATATCAAGTGGATAACTGGAGTCTTCACCTTAAAGGCAAGCCATAATTCGGGTGACATGGCAATCTGACAAAGGCATTTGTGAGTATTAGAACCTGCAGATGAGGGAGCCCTGACCATGACTTAGCTTCACTCTCTGTAAAGGCATGTATTGTTCATCGTTTACGGCTAATGTTTGCTAAGTGCTTGCCATTGTACAGGCTCTTGTAAATGCTTTCACATCTGTTAATGGTTTTAATACTTGAGCAATAATGGGACGAGGGTATTACCACCCCAAATTTACACATGAAAAAGTTGAACCAGAGAGATATTGCCCATGCTGCCTCGGGTCACATGAGAGTAACTGGTAAAGTCAGATTCAAACTCGGAAGTCTGAGCCCATGCAAGTGCAGCCTGTACTTGCTTAAGATGATGGGTTGAAGCCTGTTGGACCCACTAGCAGATCAGAGACCTAGGTTTTGTCTCTTGGTTCCAGGTCTGTTTCTAGGAAGCCTAAGGACCTGTGACATAGAGAAGACATGAAAACCAATTTTATGCTTCCCTCAAACCAAAGAAGGATGCCTTGGTCTACATACCCAAAAAAGCTTTCTTGACCTCTAAGTGATGGAGTTGAGTATAAAATAGAGGTTTCTAGTATTTATACTATATATATATATATATATATATATATATATATATATATATATATATATATATATATCGAGCACAGACATTTACCAGATGAGGTGTTGTCAGGATATAGAGGATAGCAAGATAGGCATAATATTATCCCTGAATGAGCATATAACATAATCTATTATTGCTGTACTCCAATTTATTTGAATTTTGGAAAATGAAAGGATTAATAGAAAGTATACAAAAATCTGATATATACTGGTTATTTGCTACTAATTTGCATATATTCTAGATCAGTTCAAGTTCCCTTAAAACATAAAAAGAAATTTGTTCCAAGTTGATTGGATGTAACAAGGACTATGTAGTGAGTTCACCAAACCTTCTAAGTGTATCACTGGACTGCACTTTCTAGCCTCTTCTGTACTTTAGCTGCTGACTATGTGACTAGGTATTGGCCAATGAGATGTGGGTGAAAGAGAGATACACCACTTACAGACTTGTCTCCAAATACCTCTTATGTGACCCTCCATTCTCTCTTCTCTGGCTTGCTAGTTATAAAAGATGACTATATCCACTTGGGACCTGAGGGTAGCATGAAGCCCACTCTCACTACCACTCTACCCAACTGAGCTTCATGAGAGTGTCAGCATTCTATTGTGTTACACCACTGTGGTTTCAGAATTGATCTGTGGCTGTTACTTTCTTATTGGGGCCAGGTTTCAAACATTTTTTTTGTTTGTGCATTCTAATGATTTCTGTTTGTTTTTTTATTTAATATATTTTATTGATTTTTTACAGAGAGGAGGAGAGTGGGATAGAGAGCTAGAAACATCGATGAGAGAGAAACATCGACCAGCTACCTCTTGCACACCCCCTACCGGGGATGTGCCTGCAACCAATGTACATGCCCTTGACAGGAATCGAACCTGGGACCTTTCAGTCTGCAGACTGATTCTCTACCACTGAGCCAAACCGGTTTAGGCTCTAATGATTTCTTATAAGTTTAAATTATCTTTTGTTTCTTCAGGCCCAATCAGCTGTTTACTTCCTATGGTTCTTTATGTTGTAGCATTTACTTATAGGCAAGCCTAAGACAGGGTCTTGCCAAAGGAGGATGAGCGCTTATTGAAGTAAGACCTATAACACAAGCCATATGTGCATGAAATGCACTCAAAAGTATCTAAATAATACTTAAAGTGGGAAAGATCTGGAGAGAAACATGGATTGCAGTCTGAAGCAGTCTTTAACAGGAACAAAGACCCTCAGATTTCTATATCCACTAAGCCAGCACATGGTATTATATGACACCAGAGCATCATGGAACTTAGAACTGTTTTCTAAGCTTGAAGAAGGGTATCTTCCAGTCCAAACAAATGCCTATGAGACATGCTAATCCTTCCCAAGGGTGTACTAGTTTTATTATCATTGAAATGCCACCATTTTTTTCAGCTTGTTGGGGGTCCTGTGATCCAGCTATTTTCATTGAATTCCCTTTCTTGTGTCAGTTTCTGTTCTCCAATGATAAAATATTTGAAATTCTGGTATTGAATTCTGGTATTGAATTTCATCCCATCATATCTCATTCAGAGACATAGCTCTTTAGCAGTGCCAAACTTTCAGCTTCTAACATTCAGATGCAGAGATTTAAAACCAGTGGCAATCTGGGCAGATGTCAGCGGGGGAGAGGCTACCACAGCCAGTCCTCATAAAGCACATGTCCAGACTGCACTGTGACTCCTAATCCACAAATAAAGCACAGATCCTACCGCGATCCTCGGCAGAGACTCATGTCCAAAGGCAGATATTTTATTCAAATAATGTCAAATGGCTCTGTGGGAGATACTATTTTCATTATGTTTGCACTCATGTTAGCATTCATTAAAATGTGCACTGCCTGCAAGAAAGATTCATGGAGAGCTTTTCCTGTTAAAGGGCATATTTGTGGGTAGCTATCACGAGCCAGAAGTTGATAACATTGGTGGTTTGAAGTGTGGAATAATTTACGTTGCTCCCCTCATTAGAAAGTTTTAGAGTGCAGGGGTCTGGGATACTTTCCATCACTCTGGCCATCTGACAGGGCCAGGCCTTCAGTGGTCTTTGAAGTCTGTTTGTTTATATTTTTGTAGGTTTGCGTATGTGCTACACCTGTCAACTTGTTACAAAAGAATGGAATTTAAATGTGAGCTCCATGTTGAATTCTGGATTCAGGTGGATCTAGAGAGGAAGTCTGGCTCTTCTCCACTGGAGCCTGGGGCCATCATGATGCTGGCTGGCCAGGGGAGCACACTGACCATTAGGGGGCAGCTCCCTGGTAGTCAGTGCACATCATAGTGACCCATCGATCGCATAGGCTTTTATATATGTAGATTATTCCTTAGCACTTTCATAGCATTTCTGTTTCTTTGAAGGAACCCTTTCTGACCCAAATGAAGACTTTGATATTTATAATGTTTAAATTTTATTTTAGGTTAGTTTGGTTTTACTTCTTCACTATAGCCTATGTAGTTTTATGTTCTTTTGCATTTCATGTCCTCTGCAAATTTGGAGAATAGGTCATCTATATTTTCAATTATGTCATATTAAAAATATTGCTTTTGTTTTAGACTTATTAGCATACTTTTGGTCAGTTATGTAACCATACTTATCACTTCATTCAGTGAATGTTTCCTCATCTTTTGCACAAAGACTAGAAAACTTGTCAAACACTTTTGGGATACTCAGATATGTTCTATTTACTTTACTTCTATGATTCCACAGCTTACTAAATATATCTGTGAGATTTTTTTTTTTAAAAAAAGTTATTTTTAACCTGATTAGAAAATGGGCAAAGACATATATTTCTCCAAAGAAGACATAAAAATGGCCCATATGAAAAAGTGCTCAACATCACTGATCATCAGGGAACTCTAAATCAAAACCACACTGAGATATTACTTCATGCCAATTAGGATGGCTATTATAAAAACAAAAACCCTGAAAAACAAAACAAAAGATAACAAGTATTGGTGAGGACATGGAAGAAATTGGAACCCTATAACACTGTTAGTGGAAATGTAAAATGATGCAGCCTCTACAAAAAATAGTATGGAGGTGTTTTAAAAAATTAAAAAGAAAATTATCATATGATCCAGCAATCCTGCTTCTGGGTATATATACCCAAAAGAATTGAAATCAGGATCTCAAAGTAACATCTTTAGTCCCATTTTGTTGTTGTTGTTGTTGTTGTTTTGTTTTTGTTTTTTACAGCATTATTCACAGTGGCCAAGATAAGGAAGCAGATGACTATGGAGAGTGAATGGATAAAGAAAATGTGGTATATGCATACAATGTCATAGTATTCAATTTTAAAAACAAAAAAGAAATCTTGCCACATGCAAGAACCCAAGGGACATCCTGCTAAATAAAAGAAACCAGTCATAGAAGGACAAAAACTGCATGATTTCATTTGTAAAATATATCTGAAGTTGTCAAAATCATTGAAGCAGAAGACAGGAGTAGGGAATGGGTCCAACAGGTATAAAGTTTCAGTTATGCAGTGTGAATATGTTCTGGAGTACATTAGTGACTACATTTAACAAGACTGTATTCCACACTTAACAATTTAAGAGGGTAGAGTTCATATTAAGTGTTCTTACCACAATTTTTAAAAATACTCTTATTTAAATAGTTCTTAGAAAACCAATTCTGGAGCCCAGTGAACATTTAATGATTTTCTTTCTTTTTCTTTCTTTCTTCTTTTTTTTTTTAATTATCTATCCCTTTATGATTTGTAGCTGAATGTTGATCAGGAATAAATATCCAACTGTTATGTCTTTTATTATTATTATTGATTTTAGAGAGAGTAAGAGGGGGAGAGAGAAACATCGATGTGATAGAGAAGCATACCTGGGTATGTGCCCTCACCGGGAAATGAACTGGCCACCTTTTGCTGCAAGGGATGATGCTCCAACCAACTGAGCCACACTGGCCATGGTGTCTGGTATGTTTTGTTTAATCCATACTCCCGTTTTCACTCCCCTACTTGAAAATTAAAATGGTATTTATATATCTTAAATATTCTGGAATCTTTCCCAGCAATAAACCACTACCAATAGATGCTTCCCTTTCCCTCCTCTGGAATGTATTTTGTCTAAAACAAATGACTTGAACTTATTTAGAATACCAAGATATCTTTTTATGTTATTTTTTTCACCTCTTCAGCTTATTGATATTAATTGTATCTTTTTCAGTCTCAACATGACTTTCTTTTACAGAGAAGAAAAATGTAAATTCAGAATTGAGAAATTTACTGTTCTCTGTAAACCAAGAACCTCTTTAATCAACCTACCTTCTAGTTTTAAGAAATTATGACTTTGGTACAATCTATAATAATAAAAGTATAATGTGCTAATTAGACTGGACATCCTTGGAAGAAGCCGGGGCTGCGAGGGCTGAGCCCCTTGCACAAATTCGTGCATCAGGCCTCTAGTATTTTAATAATGTTTATCCAAAAATTCCATGAACTTTTTGAAAAATATGATTACTTCCACTGATTTTTTTTTTCCTTTCCTTAATAGCACATATATTCTTTTAAAATTTAAACCCATCCACAGGATTTATGGTCTGTGCTATTCTGGTATCATAACATTTATATGTCCTGAGCAGCACAGATAAAAAATAAAAATTAATAGTTTAAAGAAAAATGGGAACGCTATTATTTTGAATAGAGAAATGCCTAGCATTACCCAAAAGCTGTTGGAAGGGAATAAGCAGAAAAGAGTTAGAAATAAATAGATCTTATTAATTACCCTTATAAAATGAATGCTCCAAGAATGAAATGAAATTTGGAAGGTTCTGCATTTATCCCCTGTGTCTGTCTTCGGTATGATAGAGAGGGAGTACTGCAGTGTTTCCGAAACTGGCCTGAGCTGAGTCACCCGGTTGGGTGTTAAACATTACAGATTCCCAGGGCCCTTCCTGGGACATTCTGGTCCTCTAGGTTTAGGGTCAGCTTCGCATTCTGCATGTTTAGCAAACATTCCAGGTTATTGTTTTTATTAGATACGCTTGGGAAGCAATGAAAAGAGCCCATGACCTTAAGATCAGTCTGAACTGTGTGTGAATTCAGGGCCTAAGGCTGAACAGGTAGGCGCATTCAGAGACATTACTTAACCTCTCTGATTATGTTTCCTCATATTAAAGGGGAAATGTTAACATCTTCCAAAAAGGAATTTTGTGGGATTCAATGATATAAAATGCAAAATGTGTAGCTCTCCCTAAGTGCTACCGTTACTGAAAACTATGCTAGAATTTTCTTCCTGTTCTTTTAGTCTTTATTCTTGCCAGAGGAGAAAATATAAAAATTCTGAAGCAAAACAAATGCAAATACTCAAGTATTCTTCCTCAGTATAAACAACAGTAGAATCATTTAGTTAGTTATAATGTATTTGAGGCATACATGCCTACATGTAACGATTGGTGAACCCATTATGGTAACTTCCAGATATTCAAGGGCAACACAATTGTTACACTTACATCTAATTAAAAGCAAGATAAAATAATTTTTGGTAATTTTTTTTCATCAAACACATTTTTAAAAGTCTATAAGAAGTTCAGATGCTTATTAAGAACAGAGTAGTTCTTAAAATGTGGCTCTTGGCCCAGCACCTTCACCATCACCTGGGAACTTTCTAAAAAAGAACATTCTCACTGAAGACCAATACCTCAGGAACATCCAAGGGGAGTCATTGTCACCTGTGTTTTAGCAAGGCCTCTGTGCTTCCACTGCAAGATCAAATTGAGGATCCCCAGATATAACTCCAGTTTATGATTGCCTCTCTCCTTACAACTCTTCATCTGCTGTCTTCCTGATCTCAGTTCATGGCAAAACTATCCTTCCAGACCCAAAGGTCAAAATGTTGGAGTCAACCTTCATTGCTTTTTTTTTCTGTCATATTCAATACATCAGACAATTCTGTTGTTTTACTTTCAATTACCAGAAAATCACCATTGAACTGTTCCTCCATTGTTAATACCCTAGTCCAAGTCCCTGTTTGTTTTTGTTTGTTTGTTTGTTTGTTTTTTGTTTTTTTTCTTGCATGGACTTTTACATCTTCTAACTAATCTCTCTGCTTCCACTCTTCCATTCCTTCAGACTGATCTGAACACAGAAGCCAGAGTAATGTTTTAAAATAAGAGTCTGATTATGCTATTCCTATTGAATTGTCTATTGTCACATTAGCAGCCTTCTTCCTTTTTTAACTCTCTCTGATACCCTGGAAACTGGGAGCCTAGAAACTACATTTCCCAGAATTTCTGTCCCTAGAGTTCTAGATGCCAAGAACTGGAGAAAATTACTAGTGATTTAAAAGTGGAAGAGAAGCAGAAACCATAGTATTTTTCAGCTAGCATTGTAAAGATAGACAATGAGATTTTGATAGGGTAGATGAGATTTTGTAAGGATATCAGGATTTTTTTCTTGGATTCACCTGCTTTTAGGCTGTTATCTTCTCTACTCTTTCTTTAATTCCCAGACTTCCTGACTCTGAAAATTAGTAGCCAACCTAATAGCTTGTTGTCAGCAGCCTCCTTTGCTCCCCATTACTGTAGCCTTGCCAATGATTTTAAAATATTTTTATTGATTTCAGAGAGGAAGGGAAAGGGGAAGAGAGATAGAAACATCACTGATTGGCTACCTCCTGCATGCCCCACACTGGGGATCAAGCCCACAACCCAGGACCTGACCAGGAATCAAACTGTGACCTCCTGGTTCATAGGTTTACAATCAACCACTGAGCCACTCCAGCCAGGTCTTGCAATGATTTTTTAAAAATACATTTTTATTGATCATTTTAGAGTGAGAGGAAGGAGGAGAAAGAAAAACATTGATGTGAGAGTGAAACATTGATTGCCTGTCAATGATTTTGTTAACATGAATTTCCCTAAAATTCTGATGAAATACAAAGTGGTTCCTATTTCACGTAGAGAACACTGACTGTCCTTCTGCTCAAAATGCTTCTCATCTCATTCAGAATAAAATTCTTCAGATGCTCACCGGGACCTAGACAATCTGGCCACCTTTACTTCTCTGATCCTACTCCCTACTATGCTCTTTTGCACTAACTCTGTTCCTGCCTCATTGGTTTTCCCGCTGTTCCTCAAGCTAGCCAGGTCCTCTTCTATCTCAGTGCCCTTGCAGTTTCTGCCCCTCTCCTCCACATTGCTTCCCAGCTACTCTCTTACCTCCTTCAGTTCTTTGCTCAAATGACATCTTTTCAAGAAGTGTTTCCCTCCCCACCCCCGACCAGTGTTAAACAAAATGTAACTAAGTTTGAAGATCTAATTGGTTTTACTAATTGATTAATGAACCTTGCAGTATCTCATCTAGCAAGCAGAGAGATGCTCCAATGGGTAATACAAGCTGGAAGGCTCTTACAGTGGAGGGCGGGACAAGGAAGTCATCGGCAAGAGAAAAAGAAAAGCTCATGGGAGGAAAGTAAGAGTTTAGGTCATGATGGTTTCTCATTGGCTGAGCTGTATGAGTTTTTATTGGCTGGGCCTGCTGCTGGGCAAAAAGAAATTCTTTCTCCTGTTGGAATAGTAAAGTAATAAAGTAGCTGCCCCTCTCTTCCTGTTGGGGTCTGTAACTGAATTAACTTTTATTCACATCAACTTCTTATTTCGTGCAACTCGTGTTTTTCTGTCTGGGGTAATTCATTACTAGTGGTAGAGCCCAGTGGCAGAGTGTGCGAGTTCCCTCTACAGGCCTTTCTGACTCCAATTGTAGTTAAGATTTTCTTTAATTTCCATACCACCCAATTCAAAAGCCACGTCTACCTCCAATACAGGCTATGGAGGTTGACTGGAATTATCTCCATTTAAAATATGAAAAAGTATACAACCAAGAAAAGAAACTCATCCACGGCTCATAGCTTTTAAATGTTAAATCTAATATTTATCTCATTCAAAGGGCTGAGGAAAAGAGCCTTAAAAAATGTGAGTGGTTAATAAACATTCATGTTGATGTAGTGTTAGGGCGGGGAGTAATTTCAACTCTTGCCAAGGAAGAGCAGTTAAGACTTAACACATAATAGGGAAGACCACTGAAGATGGAGCAACTACTAGTAATAGATTTCACAGCTTAGTATATTTCCTGGTAGGTTAGATCAGATTTTTTTTTTTTTCCTGAAGAGACAGGTCATAATAAAATACATTTTAATTTCTGAATAAATAGATCTTCTAGTCTATATATTTTCTGATAGCATTTTATAATGACAGGCTCGCCTTCCATAAAACTGCTAAACTCCTTTACTCTTAGATTCTAGTATGAAGTATTAAGGGATTTATTTACTCTTAGAAAATTGTGGGTAAAAAGGAATTAGAGTTTGTGGAAAAATAAATAATGAAATGTAATTAATATGGCAAGAATGCTCTTCTTAGCCCATTTTTAAAAAAGGATGTATTGATTATTTTCTTGAATGCATGGTTGAAAGGGAGTGGTAAGAAGAGCAATTTTATGTATAAAAACTTCCATATTTTTAGTAGCAAGAGAATAAAAATAAATCAACTGGAGCCAGAGTAATACTGAAAAGATTTGGCAGAGCTGACTAGAAAAATAAAATGGATCGAGTCATCTCTGTAACTGGGGCTATTTAACCCCACGTCTGTGCTCTGCCTTTAAAGACAACAATAACTTCCAAAGAACAAAAATAAAATAACTCTTTTTAAAAAATTGGATAGGACATTTGGGGAATAAATGTAGTTGGAAATAACAAAGGAAACACAAAGGATAAAATCGCCCTTTATCAAATTTAAGGAGTGAAAAACTGCTAGAAGTATGCTGGCATGCTTGGCTAGAAGGAATTTGAAGAGACAAAATGGAAGGTTGAAGATCTGGCCCCAGTCCTCCTGGAAATAGGCTTCATGTAATGTCTGGGCATAGGCCGAGGAAAAGCATCCATAGCTTGCTTCTTCTGCAATCCCTAAATGACAGGCTTGTTATTTTCCGTCTCAGGTTCCACAATGATGCTACAGGACATCTGAAAACTTCTCCGCTTCCACGTGATGGCTGATGAAAACAACTGCTCACTTTGCCTCTCTTCCTCAAGTTTTATCCCTATTTATTCTCACAAAATTCAGTGTGATCTTCATAAGTGCAAATCTGCTCATGTCTCCTCCCCGGTGAAAACCACTCAATGACTCTCTGTTGACCACAGCAGGAATTCTGTTTATCTTGCCATAACTGCCAGAACTATTAGTAGATGCTAAAGGAAAGATGGGGGAAATTCTAAGTTGAGAGTAACCAGTGTCCTTTACAATAATTCTAAATGCCGATGTTTGCTGTGACTCTTTCAAAGAGGGAGGAATACAATATGCAAGATTCCCAAACGTATTTGATTATGGAACCCATTTCCTTTTCATGGAGTGTCTCAAAGGATGAGTTTGGTAAGGAACATATCTTCGGAAATACTGGCGTCCACTGTCATCCAAATGTATGAGCAAAGCCAGGAATGAATGGAAGGATCTGGAACCCAATTACTTAGTGTGCATTTCCCTGGTACATTATGCTTTCTCTCTCCTCCATGCTGCATCTATTGGAAATCCTGAAAATTTCCCCTTAATCTCGACTCTTTCCAGCCCATTTGAATAAAGCCTACTTAGCATTTTGGATTCATCATAATTCCCATAGTCAACTTTGTATTTATTCTCTTCATTTTGAAGAATTATTTAACTCATTTACATAAATATGTATAAGTAACTATATACGTAGCTAATTTATATGAATCATTTCTCAAACTTAAGATCTGAGAAAAAGAAAATAAAGAGAGCTAGAAACAGTCTATCCATGTGATTTATAGAAAAATAACGGATGTAATTGCTCTTTTCTTATTTTTTAGAGGAGTAAAGAGGTGAAAAAGGAACTAGGAAAATATTTTATACAATAGAATAAAAGTTGGACAATAATTCTCAAGGTGAACAGAAAGAATATCCTTTTTAAAACAATTTATTAAAATAAACAAGTAAAATTTATATGATATATATTCCGTAAGACAAAATACTCAGTAAGACAAAATACAATCCTGAAAAGAGGATGTTAATTACAATACAGCAAAATTTTTAAGGAAACTAAAATGTAATAACAGAACTAGCACATTAACTAAAAATCAGAAAAAAATTTACAATGCACAGTCAGAATTATTTTGGAGAAAAGTATATAGAAATTTTCTGGAAGACAGAAAAACTATCTTAGTGTCAATAATTAAATAGATTACAGTTATGGAAGAAAAAGAATAGAAATTTAGTCTAAAAGTAATTTATGTTCCTAAAGCTGAGTCCAGACAAATGAAACAGGAGCAAAACCCATAAATGAAAAAGAAGAAGAAGAAGAAGAAGAAGAAGAAGAAGAAGAAGAAGAAGCAGCAGCAGCAGCAAAAGAAATACCTCAGAGTATATGTAGAATAAAACCTCTGGTATCTGATAAAATTAAGGAGAGGAAATTACTATTATCTAACCATATCCTATAGAAAATTTAAAATCACAAAGTAAAAGAATCTAACAAGATTCCAGGCAATGAAAAGTAACTTAGAGAAGTAGAAAATTCAGGCTGGTCATGGTCTTCTCTCTCTAAATTAAATCCTTAGACATAATGGCACAATGTTTACATAATTTTGAGGGGAAAGTTTGTGGTTCAATAAATTTATATTTAGCTACATTGTTGTAATATGTGAAGGTAATAGAAAGACATAATCAAATTTATATAATAAATCCTTTCTGAAAAGGTTACTCAAAATATGTCTTACTAAATGAATCAAAATGAGAAACAAGATTTAAAAAATTATACCTGAAGCTACTTACAGAAAGCATGAAACCACATTAATAGATTTAAGTATAGTATTTTTAAAAATATATTTTATTGATTTTTTACAGAGAGGAAGAGAGAGGGATAGAGAGTTAGAAACATCGATGAGAGAGAATCATCGATCAGCTGCCTCTTGCACACCCCCTACTGGGGATGTGCCCGCAACCAAGGTACATGCCCTTGACAGGAATCGAACCCTGGATCTTTCAGTCTGCAGACTGATGCTCTATCCACTGAGCCAAACCGGTTTCGGCAGTATAGTATTTTTAAAAATGGTTAAAGAAATGTACACAAATGTAAAAGCTATAAAAATATAAGGGATAATTGTTAAAAATATAGTA
Source organism: Pipistrellus hanaki (assembly GCF_964339955.1). Taxonomy (NCBI): domain Eukaryota; kingdom Metazoa; phylum Chordata; class Mammalia; order Chiroptera; family Vespertilionidae; genus Pipistrellus; species Pipistrellus hanaki. The sequence continues at coordinate 37,305,327 of NC_140519.1, read as the reverse complement.
TCAGAAGACTAAGTACATCCACTTTGCATAGGTCCAATTGAGAAAATAATTACATATTAAAGGATTTAATTTGTATGCATATAATTGCTTTAATATATACATATATGTTTAATTTTGTGTATGAAATATGGATAATATTCCCCTTTCATTCACAGTGGCTTATGGAACATTTATAAAAATGATCACATATTGGGACGCACAAAAGTCTCATTACAGAACCTACAGCAATTTTTCTGAATTTTCAAATACATAACTTAAATAGGTATTGACTAAACTAGAAATTAAAACTGTAGTTAACAGAAGATTTAGAAACTACTAGTAATGAAACATAGTGTTTAATCTGAGATTTTTATAGTCATACTAAAGGAAAAGATCAGATGAAAAAAGGTTTTTGTTACTAAATTTTTTTAAAAAAGTGATTAAATGTTATGGATGTTATAGCTTTTGTTTTACATTCCCAAATTCCACACAAAAAATGAGTACTAATCTACATTACTACCAGCAAGTACAAGAATATCTGCTTTATAACAGCCACTCAAATTTAACTATTAGGTTAAATAGTTACTAGTTTGGTATGTTTTAAAAAATATATAGTGTTTGAATACACATGGGGTTAAATAATTTTTTACACTGTTTATAGATATTTATATTTCTACCTTTGTGACTTGACTTTTATGAGAAAGAATTGTAAAGTTTATCAGAACAGGCAAGATAATTTTGAGAAAGAATAATAACTAGAGGATCAATGCTACCAAATTAATCAGTGCTACGCTGGCGTAAGTGTGGATCAATGGGAAAGATAACAAGCCCTGTAATAGGCAGTGACATGGACTGCGGTGGCTTTTAAATATGCATTTCCTCTTCTTCCTAGACACATGGAGATACTATATTTTCCAACCTTTCCTTTAGTTAGATGAGACCACATTTTTGAGTTCTAGTCAATGGAATTTGCTGCCCCTCCATAAAAACTTCCCCTAGAGGCAGGGATCCTCCATGCTCATTTCTCTTCCGGTATCTTGACGTAAGTTAGCCAGCACAGATGCCTTGCAAGCATGTGCTGAAGAAGTGGAGTCAGGCTCATAGAGACCTGGTCTCTGAAGTCCTTCTTGGGGGAGACACACGGGGCAATCAGCCAACCTTGATATGAGCAAGAAGTAACTTTCTGTTGTGTAGCATCAATGTTTTGTTACAGCAGCTAGCCTCACTCAAACAGACTTACACACACACACACACACACACACACACACACACACAAACGTATATTTATGAATTAAAATATGAGGATGTATTGGTTATTAGCTTATGGATGCTGTGAACCTGGGTTTTGTGTAGCACCTATCCTACATTAAATGGCTAATTTGATGATGATGATAAATAATGACGACGACGATGATGATGATGATGATGAACTTGGCATTTCAAATATTTCAGATCAGTTGTGAAAAGTTTCACAGTTCAAAAAGTGGTGCTAGATTATAGGTTTAAAATATTTTTAAAGTGAAGTTAGGCTCCTAACTCAAGTGCTTCCTGCTGTGTTAAAGAGCAAGGAAAGTGCGTACGCATTGGCTAAGGGCAGACGCCTCATGGCAGCCTGCGTGGCATCCCAGCTCTGCCTCCCTTCCAGGGTGTGACAGCAGTCAAGATATGATAGAGAGATTTTCAAAGACTCTGCTTTCTCTCTTGCCCCCTTAGATCACGACAATAAGGATGATGCATAAACTGGTTGCATTCACTCCTGCTCAAACTTTAAGTTGGAAAGTTGGCCTGTGGATTAAATGCCTTAAAATTTTCCATAATTGTATAATATTATACCTATTTGGCGTGTAGGAATATACCTTAAATAAATCATCACAAAAGTGTAAAATGTGTGTATAGTAAGGCTCAAAGTAGCTTATTTTTTAGCAGGAATAATCTGAAAACAAGCTAAATGAATAACAAGGGGATTGGTTAAATAACTGTCAGCACATTTTTCAGATATACTGTGCGGTGATTAGGGGTATGGATTCTATTGTTACATCAGCCTGGGACTGATTCCTTTCTACTTCAACTGTTTATTAGTTGTGAGAATTTAGATAAGCTTTTTCACCTCTAATTCTGTTTCCTTATTTATAAAATAGAGCTAATACTAGCATATATCTATCTTATGGTTTTGCTAAGTAAAAAATCACTGAGATAATTTATGTAGAGTATCTGATTCATAGTGAGTGGTACCTATTATTATCACTATTTAAAGCATTAGAAAATTCACAAAGATTGTAATAGGGAGATGGGAGAAAGAAGTCTAGGTGGATGTATGCCACCTGTCGATAGGCACTACCTGGGAATTTATTCTTTCTCCTTATTTCATCTGATCTTATAGCAATTTTCACCCTTTTACTAATGCATCCTGTTTCTAAGCACTCAGCTCCACCGTCACAAATGTAGTCGGAGCCATTATCGTCTCTTGCCTGGAAAATGGAGACCCCTTCGGACCAGCCTCTCCCTTCTCTCTTGCCCCCTTTGAGCCCACATCTCCATGGCCAGGGTGAACTTCAGAACCCTAAGTCAGACCATGTCATTCCCCTGCTTAAAACTCTCTCCTGGCTTCCCGTATCAGCCAGCATGTAATCTAAACTCCCATAAGGCTCTCTTTGATCTGGCCAGCCCTCCCTTCTCAACTTTATCTTTTTCCCTTATCTCTGTAATTCATATCTCAGAAACAATGGTCTTCTTTCTGTCCTTCAGATATGAATTTTTTTTCCCCCCTGAGAGCTAGGTCTAAACTCGTGTCATCTCCCCCAGAGGCTTGAAACATTCCCTCCCCCCCCAATTACAGTTCACATTCAATATTATTTTGCGTTAGTTTCGGGTGTACAGAATAATGATAGACAATTATATACTTTACAAAGTGTCCCCCCCCCAATATTTCCAGTATTGATTACTACAATATTATTGACTATGTTCCCTAGGTTATACTGTATATCCCTGGGACTATTTAGTGACTACACATTTGTACTTCTTAATCCCTTTATCTCCCCCACCACCACCTCCCCCATATCCCTTCTCTTTGGCGACCATCTGTCTGTTCTCTGTATCTATGAGGCTGTTTCTATGTTGTTAGTTTGTTCATTTTGCTCTTTAGATTCCACATATAAGTGAAATCATATGGTGTTTGTCTTTTCTCTGACTGCCTTATTTCATGTGGCACAGTACCCTCCAATTCCATTCCTGCTGTTGCAAATGGTAAGATTCCATTCAATTTTTTTTTTATGGCTGAGTAATATTCCATTGTACATATGAACCACAGATTTTGTATCCGTTCATCTATTAATGGGCACTCGGGTTGCTTCTGAATATTTATTTTGTATCCTGCTTCTTTAATAGAATCATTTATCAGTTCCAGCAGGGTTTTTTTTTTTTTGGTGGAATCAGCAGGGTTCTCCATACACAGGATCCTGTCATTTACAAATGACAGTTTTACTTCTCCCTTTCCAATTCCCTGAGAGGCTTTTAAACCACGCTCATGGTAATAGCTTCCGGAGCATTTTCTACTTTTTCACCTTATACTGTCTTCTTCATAACACTCATCTCCTTCATTTGCTTGCTGGCCACCTCTTTCTACCGAATAGAACACAAGTTTCTTTAGGAGAATGGCTCTCTTTCCCATGTCCCACACTGTGTCCCACGCACTTAGAGCAGTTCCTGCTGCATGGGGCTCCACTCAACAGGAATTTGTTGATAGATTCTTGTCTTTGATGTGTGGATATTTAAAAAAAATATATAGATTTTAGAGAGAAAGAGGAAAGGGAAAGAGAGATGAGAGAGGGGAGAGAGAGGGAGAGAGAGAGAGAGAGAGAGAGAGAGAGAGAGAGAGAGAGAGAGAGAGAGAGAGAGAGATATTTGTTGTTCCATTTATTTATGCATTCCTTGGTTGCTTTTTGTATGTGCCCAAAAGGGGTCCAAACCCACGACATTGGTTTATCAGTATGATGCTCTAACCAACTGAGCTACCTGGCCAGAGTCTGTCTGGGTATTTTTTGGAAGAGCAGAAGAAAGGGACTTTGCCATATACTACATCCATGGCATTCTTGTAATTTTTATAGTATACAATGCAATGATAGTGATGGTTATTTGTGGATATGAAGTTAAGGGTACTTTACATCTTTTATTTATAATTTCCACATTTTATATTGTTTCTCTAATGAACCCATTCTTTTTAGAATCAGAACAATATTTTAAAGACTACTATAAAACCTCGACCAGACAAAAATTTTGGTTATTTATCTTCAGAGATACCTAGGTGGCCATTGGCAATGATAACAATGTGCGTTAATTTATACTTAGCCATGTTTAAGTAATGGATGGTGATGAATAATTATGGTGTCAAAGATGATAATAAACAAGGTAATTAGAATAGAGGAATGCTTGTGCCTGGTTATGATAAGAATTTTAAGAAAAGTTATTTATTTTCTTTTGCTTTGTGTTGTTCTTTGCCAGTCTCTCAGAAAAAAACAAACAAAAAACAACAATACTTTCTGTCTGTAGGTGACAATATCTTTGCTAGGAAAATTCTAGTGGGGTCCTTACATGTATGTGAGAATAGATATAGTGCTCTGGGGTAAAATAAGGCTGTACTCTGGAGATGAAAGAAGAGAAAAACACTGAACTCAGAAAAAATATTTTAAAAAACTGAAATTGATAGACAGTTATTTCACAAAAAGAACATAGGACTTAATTTTGCTTGTGAACAATCCCCACAAGCCACTCAATGTTTGTAATAGAATTTTTTAAAGTCCCCTCCTAATTTTCCTATTTACCTACCCTTTCATTCACATACATACATACACACACACACACACACACATACACACACACACACACACACACATATATATGTATGTATACGTGTATGTGTATATATATATATGTTGTCTTACACTGTGTCAAGCCCTGGTTTAGGACCTCAGAAGGGAATGATGACAAAGATAGACACAGATTTCACAGCAAACACACAAGTTGGAGCTTAGGAAACCAGGTGCCAGGACAGTGAGAGGAACCAGAGTAGTTTCATGCAATAGAAGATGAAGTTAAATTCATATTTGACTCCGGTACAGCGTCAACACAGGGGACGGCTTCTAGTGGGAACTCACTTCTTTTCTTATTCTTTTAGTGTTGGGTCTGTTTTTGATGTTTTCCCCCTTTATTTCTAATTCACAAAGAACCAAGATTGCCTGGCTGTAGAGGGTAGGATGATTTTCCTGGGAGCAGCAGCCCCGGGCTGCTAACGAATGCAGCAATTCACAACACTGCAGTCTGTCTTTCCTCCATTTTAAAATTCAGCTTCGCTGTTATTTCTTTGACCTGCCTCCACTCTGTTTCAGATTTGTGTACTCGTGTTTCATGTATCAGTGATGATTCCAATTACACGCTAGGTAACAAGAGTTTAATAAAATGTGGCAATAAATTGTGGAAAGACATCATGCATGTGAAAAAAAAATGTATTAAGAAATGTGTTCCAGGTAGAGCTCCCAGTATTAAATGACTAATCATTTCCACACACATATACAAAGTGAAGGTTTTATTTAGTGGAACTTCGCTTTTCAAAACTAGAATGCCAAGCAGGGCCTTCCAACGGCCTCTCTGGCCTGTCAGGAGCCTGTGGCAGTTGTTTCTTCTTATAGAGAACGTTTTTAGATGGTCTTCAGTAGCCCTTCGGCCAAAAATAAAGGCAGGGCCTCTTGTTCAGAGCTCACGTTATTTGTATTTAAATGGCAAATGGTAATAATAAGAATGTGTAATAACTTATACTCAGTACGGCCTCGCGACCAGATGACTGAATTGAATCCAGGCTCTTTCTTTTCATAGAAATAGTTTCCTGCATGCCTCAGTTCTTTATTGGCAAAACTGGAATATCTTCTCTATTGAGATATTGTGGAAGATCAGTCATTTAAAAAATGAATTAAAATATTTAGTCCTGTGTAGGGACAGTGTAAACACTCAACATATATTTATACTAATAAAAGGCCTGTGGCCGTGACACCATAACGCCATCACAACCAAAAGAGCAGTGGCTCTCGTGGAAGGTGGGTCACGAGCTGTGAGGAGCAGAGCTACGAGTGGTGATGGGCGGGGCGGTCAGCTGAGGCAAGTAGAAGCGAGCTACTCGCACACATTTTTGTGCACACTGGGCCTCAAGTCTACACTAATAAAAGAGAAAGATGCAAACCGACCATACCTTCATGACACCCACCAGCCAATCAGGAGCGAGTATTCAAATTAACCCAAGAACTATGATGGTTTAATTTGCATAATCAGGCACCGAGCTGCCAGGGGTGAGGTGGGACACAGGTGTTGCATACACCCAGCCGCTCTGGGCCTCTGGGCAGCGCGGGAAGGTGGAAAGATGGCTCTGGACTAGAGCAAAAGCAGTGCCAGCAGCCAGGGGAAGGAAAGCCCATTCTTGCATAAATCTTTGTGCATCGTGCCTCTAGTATTAGAATAAAGATAGTGTCACATGGAAAGATTTGAATAGGTGTAACAGTTCTAGAACTGTCTGTGGGGAAGTTCTCTTATAGGAGGCTTCCAGAAACACAACAAGGAGCCTGCCATGGGGAAAGGTTCAAATGGAGTGCATTCCTGACCTGGTTTCTGGGAGGGGTCCCAGTGGGCCCCAATGACCCCAAACACATCAGAGGTCAGTCTTGGCTTTGGCTTTGTTCTGGAGTGTCCTGGGCTGCTTCTCTGTTCCCTCGTGTCATCTGGTACACGTCGAGCTGCCTCTCTGGAATAGGGACTCTGCCATGCACAAATAATGAGACTAGCATGGCTTCTGCTTCTGTAGAGTTTAAGATCCAGGGGAAAGCTGCAAACCACTATTTGCCTGCTTGACTATTTAAGTACAATGGTAGGAAGTGCTGTCTATGGAAGACAAGCTGGAGGTGCTGGGAGGTTTGGTCCAAGAGCTGGGGGAGAGTAGTGGTTAGAGAAGTTTTCCTGAGGAAGAAGGATAAGTAGGAGAAGTGCAGGTAAGCAGAGAATTGAGGTAGAAGATGAGGTCAGATGATTTTTCCAGAAAGACAGTAGCTTGGGGAGTTGGGGAAATAAAGAGGCCAGGGTTTCTCTCAAACTTGGAATATATCGATCCAGTGATTTGAGGTGCGTCTACACAAATAGGAGTCTCTCCTGTTCTTGAACCTTTGGTTCACAGCACAGTAGAACACAATAAATGACTACCAAAGGTTGAAACACCCAAGTCACACTGGCAATCGAAGTTCACATGGGCCTAGCAAAGGAACAGTTTTAGTTGTGAGGGAAGGAAATACAAATAACTAAAAAAGGTCTGGGAAAACAAATGCAAGAGAAGGACTGAAATAGAAATGATTGTAAACTGAAGGTAAATTGAAAGGGCAGTTTCCTTTTATTCTAATTTTCAGTGTTTATTCAGAGGGTCAAAGGAATATACTCATATATTTAATGCTTTCTTCTTATAAAAATCAGTTTTAAATACCCAATTTTTTAATTCTAAGAACAGAAGAAGCTAATGCTCACACTTTTATCCTGAATGAACTGCCAACGTTTTATTCGCCAGTTTTGCTAGGGAGCGGGAACCTCACTGAGGTTTTGGAATTAAATTAGCTTTCACAACCATTTAAAGTTCTTCCATTCTATTAATTCAGCAGACAATCAAGTTGTTCACTTGTTGACTTTTATCCACATGCATTCAATCAAATCAACTATCAAAGAAAGATACCTATTAGTTGTTAATTTCAGATGTTAGATAGGAATCCTAGAACTCCTGTTTATATCTATTTGATAACCTTCTAATCTTTGCCACAGTCTCACTAACAGCAGCATTAACTAGTCCGCCATCTATCTTGATTAACAATGCTGGAACTCAAGATGCACAGCATCTGATAAGCCGAACAGCCTGAACTTCTAACAGTACCTGTAGTATGGAAATCGGGCTTCTGCCCCCACAGTGACAAACCTTTCAAGTTGTCTTTAAGTCACAGTTGTGCACATTATTATTTAAGCAAATGAGAAGAGCTTGCTTTAGTGTAGGAGCTCTTACAAACAATTGGTGAGACTGAATGCTTTGCAACGTGTTTATCCTCTATTTTTGTCCTCTAGATTTGGGTTTTTAGAAATTGGTTTTGCCTTATATTAAATTACAAGTGTGTTGTTATCTCTGGATCAGATAAATTCAACAAATATTTATTAAGCTTTGTGCAGTGAGCAGTTACTATATATATATATATATATATATATATATATATATATATATATATATATATAAACTATAGCTCCACATAACTTAAAAATTTTATATTTGATATCACAGCAACTGGGTTTCTTTAATAAGTAGAACTATATTGGCTTTTATGAGCGAGGGAGAGAAGGAGAGGGAGAGGGAAATAACTTTTGTTCCACATGATAACTTTTAGGTTATTTTTCAAGCACTTCTTTCATAGCCTATTTACACCATTCTTTATCCAGTGTCATTGCTGAAATACTAAGGACATTATATTATATACAACACCCATGTTGATTTTAGCAATTGGCCTGTAGCCTTTGTCTCCATACTATCCACAGTTAAATCCTTGGCAACTTTCACATCCACCTTGTTGATATTTCGACTGCCATGGTTTCACATTTTTAAAACTTACACTCACCCTATACTTCATTCCCTTCCAGACATTCGTAGGCATGGCTACGCCAAGGAACTTGTTTAAGCCATGCCATCTCTAATTCTGCACTCTGGTAAGTTCTTTTTTGATCTTCTTTGGATCTTTATTGGTTCATCTGCTCCTTTCAGGTGGCTAGTGGGAAATAGACATCAACAAGAGGTTGCAGCAGGAAAATATAGGATGAAATACTCCTGCTCAAATACCTCCCTAGATAAATCCAGAATAAAGTGTGTAAAGTTGGGAGAGGATATTTGAATTTTTATATTAGCTCATACAGGCTTTGCACTAGAACATTTTCAATATTAATGTGATAAAATCTGATATAAATGTAAATGTATTACTTTGGTACTATGGGCCTTAAAAAACATTGTTTTTTTCTTAACTCCCATATCTGTCAAAATACCTCCCTAATTTATTTCTGAAGCCAAGGTCACTCTCTTGCATCCCAATCCTGAATTTCCAATGACTCATGGAGCATTTTCAAATGCATCTCCCAGAGAATCTTCAAGTTCAGTGTATCCCGATTTGTATTCATCATCAATCCTCTTACACTAGTACCATCTTGGCATTTTTATTATTCATTAATGATACTTCCTTCCTTCTCTTCATTCTTTGGTACCCATTATGCTCCAAAAAGCCATGCAATCCTGCCATGAAGTGTCTCACAATCCAGAGAAGATGACCAATATATCAATAGGTACAAGAAAATATGAGGCCAGAGAGGAAGAGAATATAATCCAGTCTTGTTTGGGGGAAGGAGAGGGAGGAGTGAGTCACAGGATAATTTTTGAAGGAGGTTGCAGCTATACTGAATATTAAAGTATGACAAAGAATTATCCAGAGAAGTTAATAGAGAAGGAAGGTCTTTCCAAATTTCAGAGCTAGCATGAGGAAAGACTAGCTGAAAAGAATGTTGTTTGAGCTCAGAGGAGAAGATAAGATTGGAGAAGTAGACAAGGTTTGGGGAGGAACTGCTGTACCACGTTTAAAACTTTAGAATTTGTCCTATGGATGATGGGAATAATGAATGGATATAAGAAGGACTGAAATGGCCACACTTGTATTTTAGGAAGCTATGTTAAGAACGGATTTGAGGAAGAAAAGTTCACAACTAATGACATTAGATGGAAGATGTTAACATATTCTATATGGGTGAGAGAAAATTAAATCAAGGAAAACAAAAATACGTAGTATTTAATATTTGTAGCACTCTATTAATAGAAGTTGAAGGTTAGGAAGAGAGAGTCAAGTAATGAATCCTAGATTTCTACTTAGCATAACTGGCTGGATAGTGGTACTACCAAATGAAATTAAAAAAAAAATAAATAATGCATAAGGAGCAGGCTAGGTAGGGAGAAGTGAGAAGGAAAGATTAGAGATAAATCCGAATGGCCTCATCATCTCAGCTGGGGAAGGTGAAAAAGGTAGTCAATAGATAAGATGCATGGCATACTACCTGAAGCCCAGCGGGCAGGTCTGAATTGAGCTTTCACATTGAGATTAATTAGCAACCAGGTGGTATTTTACACCTGGATTGCCTCTAGAGCAATGCACTGTACCTTGAAAGGAAACCTTAAGAAATAGATGAATAGGAGCTGAGGAAATAGACAAGGAAGAAATAATTGAAGGATAAAAACACACCCCAGAAACATGTTTCCCTTGATATCAATGCCCCTCTTTTCTTTGAGTTCCCAAAGCATTTGACTTCTTTGGAGGTGGGAAAGAGATTGGTTTCATCTCTGTTATTCTTTAAAATATCTCAGTCTGGTCAGATTAAAGGAAATTTATTGGACTGTGGTTACTAGTGGATGGATTTACTATTGCAAATTGATGGACTCTTGTGCCAAGATCGCTTTCTTCTTCCCATTGACTTTAAGACTTATAATTGGTGAGCTGTACCAGGGCTGTCTTAAAAGTCTCACTTGCTCCTCTTTTCTTACAGACTCTTATATTCCCATCAGTTCTGGTGAGTAGTTAGGGAATTAAGAATGGGACATGGTAGCCTTGTATGGGCTATGGGCATCAGATACATTCTCCAATCCAACTTTACTAGAGAGCCGTGCCTTAGAGTATTGGGACCTAGCCCAACTAATTCTAAAGTGATAATGTACCCATTCATCTTTGTCCCTTGTATGTATTGCTTCCTCAGTCTTAAGAGACAGAAGAAATTGTTGGGTAAAGGTAGAATTCAGGTATTTCTATCTTTCCCCCTTTACTTCTCTCCTTTGTGGTACTTGTCACTTTATAATCTCATATTTTTGTGTACTTATATTTTATATATAACTGTGTCATATGTTTTATATTTTGGTTATTTTGGCCTATCTCCCATCCCTTCCCTGTTGTACCCTAAGCTCTTTGGAATTTCATGTTGACAATGACTAAAGATATTTTTTATTTTTAATGAAATATCAGATTCTTAGATAGTTTGAAAGATTATGCCAACCTGCATAGTTCTGAAGATGACAAAAATGATGTATTGGAAACATAAGTTGACTACATTTTGTATGCTGACTAAAATTGTGATTTGAAATAAGGATCATAGACAAAACCATTTGTGATAGTATTATATATACTTAATAATTCAGGGCCTCACTCAATGCTTTATAACCAAATTATATAACATCTTTCTCCCCAACAATGTAAGATTTCCTATAGTCATTTGGTAATAATATTATAGTGTTTTTGGGAATCTATATTTCACTGTAAAGAAGAATAGGTGCCTTACTTTTGATATTGATTTGGGAGATTATGATGAGAAGGCTCAAATACCTCTAGGAAATGTACAACATACTTTCTACTTTTGAAAGGTGTACGGATGACCTGCGATGAAGAAATGCTCTGTACTTTAGCTCCTTTTAGATATCTCTTTTTTAATCCCTAAGATTCCCATTATTTTACTCTGAGCACCGGTTTCTGGGATGATTGGTGCATGAGTGTCGTTGTGGTGCCTTTATTCTATTATTTGCTCAGAGGGTTCCTTCCAGTGCTAAGTGAGTCACTTAGACCTATGTGTGTTTTATGCAATCAATTCCATTTTTGAACACACACATGACCTGCTTGTGTGTGTGTTTTATGCAATCAGCTAACATTTTTGAACATGAATGGGCACAAATTATTTAAATTTGCATAAATAATGAATGAATGACTGGTGTTATGAGTCTAACGCTGTGTGTTAATTCTCTTAATTCTGGAATGAACATAGCTGACTACCTGGATTTCAATTTTTTAAGATATATACCTAGATGTGGAATTGCTAGATAATATGGTTCTCTTTTTAATTTTTTGAGGAATCTCCACACCATTTTCCATAAGGGTTGCACTGTTTGCATTCATACCACAATATAAAGGTCCCAATTTCCCTATATCCTCACCTGTACTTGCCTTTTTATTATTGTAGCCATTCTGGCGCACTGTTCACAACAGCTAAGATATGGAAACAACCTAAATGCCCATTGACAGATGAATAGATAAAGAAGTGTGGTATGCACATACAGTAAAATACCATCCGGCCTTACAAAAGAAGAAGATTGTGCAATATGTGACAAGATGGATGAACTTTGCGGATATTATGCCAAGTGAGATAAACCAGCCTCAGAAAGACAGATACTGCATGACTCCACTTACATAAGGCATCCAAAATAGTCAAATACACAGAATCAAGGAGTGACATGGAGATTGCTGGAGGTGGGGCGGGGGGTGAGGAAACAGTTACTAATCGACTGACATAAAATTTCAGTTGAGCAAGATGAATAAGCTCTAGACATCTGCTTTACAACATTGAATCTATAGTCAACAATAATGCATTGCACACTTAAAGCTTAAGATCCCATATTTCATGTTGAATGTTCTTAACACAGAAAAGAGCAGTAATCCAAACTTTAGAATAAAGTTTAAATTTATCTTAATAAAATGTTCCTGTGAGACCTTATGATTCGGCCAATGTCCCTGGCTCCTGTGAAATGCCTTGAAAATGGAGCTGTTGCAAGTGCTCGGTCCATTTTGTAAGGCGTGGATGATAAGCTTAGAAAATTTCAGAGAGAAAGAGAGCTTTATCAATGAAGTTGGATGAAATGCATTATATCATATCATGGCCATCAGAGTTCTATTTTTCTGGAGTCACTCAGGTGTGGCTACAGAGCCAAGGCTTGGATATTGCCGTCTTGTTTTCGGCTCAAATGCTAGCAATCATGGAAGGCAAAAAAAATTTATATTTTTGATGTTGATGATTGGGACCTGATCTGAAAACTAGAAAGGACTTGGAAGTTTACACCCACTTGATGACTGCCTTTTATAAAATCTCATTTTTCTATATTTCTTGGCAAGAGCATTTTTCCTTAGTTGGAACCCAACATTTTAGTCTCTTTATATTCTCTATGTTGAACTGTTGTTTACTTCCTTCTTTGCTCAGCCCAAATGGTAATAACTGCAATTGTCAGCTGTGAGGAGGGCAAATGGGCTAGCTTCCTTTTCTACCAGGTACCTCTTAGAAAATATTAAGTGGATCTTTCTTTTTCCCCTTGCTTTAGTTATTTAACTGGGCAAGTACTTTTTAATCTATTCTTCTCCTGTGTTTAGAAGACAGGAAAATTGAATGCAATTATAGAAACGGTGCTTTATACCTTTAGTAATTTTCTCTTTCATTCAAATGTCTTCTAATTTATAGTGAATATTCAACTGAGTCACATTAGCCTGGACATTCGATTTCCATGAGAAAGGCTGGGTGAATGGGAGATTTTCTCAAAACAAAATTCATATCTATTTATGTATTATCTCCCCTCCCAATTTTTTTGTTTTAAAATTTATTTGCTCTTTGTATTGTGGTATTTTGTAGTGCTCAAAGAAGAAAATAAAATCAGACTTCTTGCCACTACATGTGACATTTTGATAAATTAAAATCATGACAACCTTACTATTAGAAGTCTCATTTTTTACATTTTTACCATTCAATAATAATGAGCACATCTTTGTTTCGATATTTGCATTGAATGTTTAACAATACAAAGCACTGAGAAAGCATGTCAAAGCTGACTCTCTGGATCTGAAATCCACTAAGGGATCCTCTTGAATGCTGTAAGGAGGAAATATTTTCAATGCTAAGAGGAGATGTAAAAAAAAAATTTTTATTGACCACGTGATATGTAACAGACATGATGATAGGTATTTTTTCTGTTATTTTTGTAATAACTTTGTGAAATATAAATTAGTATACCTATCTTATAGGCTCAGAGGTAAATTACCTGGGCCAAAGGTATGTGACTAGACAGTGGACAAACTCAGCTTCCAACTTAAGTTTACCTTGCTTTGGAGCCCATGTATAATACTTTCCTCACTGTATTCTGCTGCCCTCTAACATCATGACCATATGGAAAGCATTGGACTAGGGAGAAAATACCTGCCTGGGTTTCAACTCTTTTTACAACTGTGAATCCATGGAGAACTTGTTTCTTGACTACTGTCCTCCAATTTGTCAAGTAAGAATATAATACCCTCCAAGTTGGTTTTTAGAATTAAGGTTATATACATATAAATCTTTGCAGAAAATATAGATGTTTACCAATATAAATTTCCCCTCTCAGCGCTATTTTCCTGCATACCATAGGTTTAATATATCATGACTTCATTTTCACTCACCTCAAAATATTTTCTAATTCTCTATTTTGATTTTTAAAATTCATTGGTTATGTAAGAGTGTGCTGTTTAATTTCCACACATTAATGTGTTTTGCAAATTTCTTTCTGTTATTGATTTCCAATTTCATTCCATGATAGTCAGAGAACATATTTTATGTTATTGTTATTCTTTAAAATTCATTGAGGTTTGTTTTATGATCTAGCCTATGCTCTGTGCTGGAGAATGTTCTATGTGCATTTCAGAGGAATCTATACTCGGCTATTGTTGGGTGGAGCATTCTATAGTTATGTCTTAATTTGGTTCATAATGTTGTTCAAGTCTTCCATTGCTTTGCTGACCTTCTGCTTAGTTGTTTTAGCCATTATTGAAAGTGGGGTATTAAAATCTCCAACTATTGGTATTGAATTATCTGTTTCTCCTGACATTTTTGTTAGTTTTATGTATTTTGGTGCTTTGTGGTTCAACATTGATTTATTGAATGCTTATTATATTCCAGTCACTGTGCAAGACAATGAAAACACAGTGGCAATCAAAATAAATACAGTATGTTATCATAAGGCTTACAGTGGATAAATAGGCACTGAATAAGACAACTTACAAATGGAAATATAATTTATAAATTGTAATAAAGGCTAGTTTCCTCGACTAGTTTTTAACTTATTTGTTGCATTTATCAAAACTCGAAATTATTATATTAATGTATTTGTTTGTGTTTCTGTTTTTTTCCTGATAGTTTGCAAACTATATATATTGACTATAAATGCCCTTTCCATCCCTGGCCAGATGTTTTACACTGTGTTCAATCAGTTTTTATTGAAAGAAAGAATGGACTGAATAAGGAAAGAAAGAAAACAGGATACACAGGGTGAGTAAACAAGAGGTGATTGATTTAGTTTTCCAGGATTAAGGAAAGGCTTCTTTGTTGAGTTATTTGATGCTTTGACCTGAAGGAGGGTTGGGTGAGGACATAGGGGGTGGGAATTAAAAACTAAGAGAATTGAGTATGTGAAGGCCACAAGGCAGAAGAGAAGTTGTCGCATTCAGAGCCAGCAATGAACCAAGGGATAGTGCCAGATGAAGTTGGTAAGGACCATTTAAATTGAGATAAGTATGTGGACAAGAGTCTAGGTTACTGAAACAAAGAGATCCCAAAGTTCAAACAAGATGAAAGTATATTTCCCTCTCACAGAACAGTCTGAGAAAGCGAAACTGTTTCTCCTTGGAAAATTTACTTGTCATTCTTGACACTTCTTTTTCCAGTTGTTGCTATTGTTAGTCGATGCGAAGGTAAGAGAACTTAAGGTGAGTGTGAGTGTTCCATGTTCTGAAGCCTAAGAAATGGCACATATCACTCCCACTCACATTGGAAGTATTACTGGAAAGCAATCATGTTTCTACTTAGGTCCGAGAGAGACTACAGATTTCAGTTGTTGTCCAGACATCCATGTGCCCAGATGCAACCAGAGAGGAAGGGAAGAAGGGGTTTCAGTGGGCAATCAGAAACTTCTGCCTTACTAAGAATTTAGACATGATGCTGAGAGCAGAGAGTCATTATTTCAGGCTTTTTAAGCACAAAGAGATATGAACAGATTAACATTTAAGAATAGCTCCTATGAGGAAAATGAATTATAACATTTGAAGAATGGAGGTAGGGAGATTGGATTGACAATTGCTACAATAGTTCAGTTGAGAAATGGGAGTCTGAACTACAGCAGTGTAAGAAATGGAGAGAAGCAGAGAAGTAATGTAAAATTGCCTAAAGGTGAGAAAGTTTTGGGGTTGTGGATGGGAGTTATATGAAGAAAGATATATAAAGAATGATTTTCATGTTTCTGAATTGAGGGATCAAGTAGATGGTGGTGCCATTGACTAAGATGGGGATGCTTGGGGAAGAGGTCAGTATTGGGAGATGATCAAGAATTCCATTTTATATCATAGTTGAGATGTTTGTTTTCCTATGATCTCAATGGAAAAGTGGCAACTAGAACTACCTTAATAGCTATACCTGAGCCAGCTGAGAAGATGCCTCAGACATGGTCCAACAGATGGTGATTGGAACATTATATGTTGCAGGGTAATTAGAGGCATCCTTTGCTTCAACTTCAATAACTGCATAAACTCTTTCAAACATGGTGTACTGCTTCCGCAAGCAGTTGTCCTCCAAATGTTCTTTCCTCCCGCGTTACCATTTAGCTCCTTTCTTGTATTAGTCTTCTCAGTATTCATTAAAAAATAACATAGATTAGGTAGCTTAAATAACAGAACTTTCTAGTCACAACTCTGGGGGCTGGGAAGTCCAAGATCAAAGTGCCAACAGTGTAGGTTTCATCCTGATGTCTCTTCTTTTAGCATGGAATTTGCCACCATCTTCTGTGTGCTTACATAACCTCTTCTTTGAGGGGAGGGAGGAAGAGAAAGGGGGGGGGGGGGCACTAATTTTACTATGAGGATCCTACTCTTATGACTTCATGTAAATCTATCTTCCAAAGGTACTATCTCCAAATACTATCACATTGGGGCGGCGGGGGTTGGGGGGGGGGTTTCAACAAATAAATTTTGAGGGAACACAGTTCAGTCTATTCAATCCATAGCAATTTTCCTGATTTTTCCAAACTCCAAGCTCCTCAGAGAGCGTGACTTGACCATTTAATTTTAGACACTTTCTTTGTCCCCACAGTCTACTATGTATGCTTTCATCAGAGAGTTGATCATGCTAATTATCAATGGGCATGTAGTCTTCTCTTTGCCCAATAGACTCAGCTTCCTGACCTTAATCATCTCTATATCCCAAGGTCCTAGCTTTGTGCCTGGCATAGAACAGATGTTCAATAAATTTTTGTTAAGTCAATAAATTATGTCCGAGAAACCCACATTCTGTTACTAGAAGTGGTTTTTTTTATTTTAAAATAGTAACTGTATATTTGGAAAAGAGCTCTCTAAAATGTTAAATATATATATATATATATATATATATATACACCTGTGGTGCATTAATATATTCAAAGGTAAGACTAAATATTAACTTGATTTGAGCTTCCTGATGACAGGGACGATTTGGGGAGAGTGAGGTTCTACAATGCAGATTCCACCTCACATTAAGGAGCTCAGAGCTGCTTGTGGCTGTGGAGGTCCTTCTGTGTATGCAAATGCTGACATGTATGACTAATGTAGGTGCCCTCTCTTTTGAGGAAAAAGAAAACACACACACGATCTCACCTGAATATTTTTCAATGCAAATAGAAGCATAAATAAAGATTTATGTAGAAATTTAAGATGGCTGAAACAGAATGAGTGTGTAAAAGAGGTCAGTTGAGAACAAAAAAAAAATACATACTGAAAGTTTGTCTCTGTTAAAAATCTTACTATTTCTGTGGCTGCTGTTTTGTTTTACTATAATTTTTATTGTGTACTATATTCTAGACACTTTAGCATCATACATACTTCATTTTACTTAATCTACATAACAGTCCTGGGAGGTAAATAGGTTGATTTAAGTTTATGCTCAGAGTTTGTTATAAGCTTTCATAGCCTCTATTTAAGATTTTGAGGTAGATTCTTAGATATATTTACTAAGTGCAAAGCCATATAGTAATTATAAATTGGTTTACTAATCTATAAATATAAAAGTGTAAGCGACCTTTATGACCGGACAATGGTAGCTATGATGCACTGACCCCCAGGGGGCAGATGCTCAATGCAGGAGCTGCCCCCTGGTGGTCAGTGCTCTCCTCCAGCCAACCTCCTCTGGCCAGTCAACCTCCCTTGGTCCCTGCCCCTGGCTGCCAGCCTTTATTGGGACTGGTAAGACAGTTTTAATTGGCCCCTATTACCGGCCAGGCTGAAGGACCCCACTCATGCACTGGGCCTCTAGTTATAAATATGACTGTTACTTCACTTTTACTTTTCCTACAAACAAATGAACATTTGTGCATTTACTATTTTGGACTGATAGAATCTTTCATTAAAGTTAAACGTTGTTCATGGACTCTTTTAAAAAATATATTTATTGATATTAGAGAGAGAGGAAGGGAGAGAGATAGAGAAGTAGAAACATCGATCAGCTGCCTCCTGCATATTTGCTACTGGGGACTGAGTCTGAAACCCTGACATGGCCTTTACTACAAGGAATCAAACCAGTGACCTCTTGGTTCATGGGTCAATGCTCAACCCCTGAGCCAAACTGGCTGGACTGTTCATGGACTCTTAATCACTGGACTCTAGTCACTCTTTTTATTTCCTCTTGTGTTTGTGGTTACATGAGACGTTGTAATGAATCCTGAGTAAGCAATTAAGACTGGCCAAGGCTCATAGCTCTTTGCGAAAAGACCAGATGCCATGAACTACCACCAAGGTAGCAGGTTTGAGCCTCGTCCAGATTTCGAAGACCCATGGAGAGACTGTGGTTTACTGTGACTATATCAGGGCACTCTAAATTCCTTGGACTTAGCTTATGAAGACTCAGAGGATGCCAATGGTACCATGACTGGAGTAAGCAGTGCCTCCCAGAGCCTTTTCTTCATTGGCCAGTCCTCTAACTGGTAACAGGAAGCAGCCACAAGTCTCATGCCCCCTTCTCCAGAATCTTCCTCTGGATTTTACCAAGAATTGATCTTGTTCCCTTCGTGGAAACCGCTCTCTCAATTAGCCTTATGGAAATACTCCATAAACATTATTGTAATAGAATATTCTAAAACACAACTCTTAGCTCTGAAGTCACTCAATTTTGTTAAAGATCATTCATTCTATTTAGAAGAATAAAAATAGTCTTATGTGTTTGAAATCAGTGGTTTCTACAATGTGACATAGTGTAGGTTATTATAGGTTCACACTTAGATACATGTGATTTATATGGTAGAGGATGTGTTTACATTGTGTGTGTTTTTAATTCACTGTAACTATTCATAAACCCCTGAATTTAAAGATCACACTTAGAGATATTATAATAACTTGGGATGCTACATTTTACTTGGTTTCCATTTAGTTTTAGGAAGCTTGCATTCTATAAAATGTGTTTTAAGACTCCCTAAAAAAGACAAAACAGACACTCTTTAAGCTATTTACAAGATACAGATCTTTATCTCCAACAAAGGAAAGAAACCAAGAAAGCTGTAAATAATAAGTTCTGAATAGGACTGACATAAACGGCCTAATCAATGTCTTGCAGAACTGGCAAGTGACACCTCTTTGTTTTTTTGCAAATAAAAACCTTCTTACCATCACAATATAAACCATTATCTCGGCAGGCAAGGTATATTTAGAAATGTACAAAATGTACATTTCCTGCCAGCTTCCAGATCAGTAGGTGGAGATCTAAAGTCATGCAAATAGTACAGTAAATGCAGGCAACCAATTTCTAATTATTCCATATCAGCAGATTTGTGAGGAATATAATTTATTAAAAAAGAACAGTTTATGATCAGCAGACCTTGGTTATGACTGTTTAGGAATTCAGTGCATTTTGATCTAATCACAAAATCAAAATATTCATGAAACACAATGATATCTCCCCAAAGCAGCCGGGCAGCCATTAATTTTGAAATTCGGGTAATTTATTAACACTTATCTGAAGCTGTAAAAGCTTACCTCTGTGTTTGTAATACGGGGAAAAGTGAAAGCAGTTTTAAAACTGATTCCTAATGATTTATAATGGTTTGCTGTAATTTGAGCCAGAAATTCAATTAAAATGTATGTCTAGTTTTGTTTCAAGATCTTTAGTTAAAAATTCTATTAAAATTCTATTTCCTTCTTGCATTAAATGTATCTGTTATCTGCATATACAAGAAATATAAGAAAATTCTATCATTTATTCCCCAGTCTCCATAAATGCTTTAAAAAGGCATTCATTTTTATTTCATAATTCTGCTAAGGTAGCATTTAGAATTTATATATAGTAGAGGAAGAATTACTGTATATGCCATTTTCTCAGCAAGAGAAGAAATCTAACAGTGAATACATTAGGAACAAGTCAAGTGATATTGGCCACTTTATCAAACTAGAAGAAAACAAATGAAATGAAACAGACATTTTCGGCTCCAAATTATTCACCTAATAGTTTGTCTCTGAGGCATTTAAAAATATAACTTTCCAGAGAAAGGAGCAGGAGTAATATATGAGGGAGGCTGTTCAACTTCTTCCACATAGATGCAAAAGGATGAGTTGTTTGAAAACTTTGAAAGGTATGAGCTTTTTTTGGTTTTTGTTGTTGTTTTTAAACTTGAGGTAGGTGGGTTAGCTGAAGGAAAACTTGATTGGTTCTTGCTTTTTGTTTTCTGCTATTTTCTTGAATTACATTGAATCTTGTAATAGTTACCAAATATACATATTAAAAGAGTTGGCTTGTTTCTTAAGTTTTTGGTAGCAAGAGTCTATAAGCAGAAATGGTAATGGAGCTGTAATTTATTGCACATTTGCTATGGATGGATGGATGGATATGATGAATTTTTAAATACTTCCATGTTGCCCTTGCTGGTGTGCCTCAGTTGGTTGGGCATCACCCTGTGCACTGAAAGGTTGATGGTTCAATTCCTGGTCAGGGCACATGCTCCGATTGCGGTCTTAATCCCCAGTGGGGGAAGTGCAGGAGGCAGCCGATTGATGTTTCTCTCTTCTTTCCTCTTTCTACAAATCAATAAACTAGTAAAAAATAAAGAGTTCAATCTTCTCAATAGTATATCTAACTAATAAGCACCATACCTTCATGATGCTTAACAGCCAACCAGGAGTATGCAAATTAACCAAATAAAGGTGGTGGGTTAATTTGCATATGCAGGAGTTCTGCACCACCACAGCCACTCCTGGCCTCTGGGCAGCATGGGAAGGCAGAAAGGTGACTCCAGGCTGGAGCAGAAAGGCTGCTCCAGCCAGAGCAAAGGTGGTGCTGGCAATCAGGGGAACGAAGGCACTTTCTTGCACAAATCTTCATTTGTGCATCAGGCCACTAGTATTATATATAAATAGTGATATACATGTGTATTATACACAAATATTATTATGCATATTTTACTAAAGTGGTGGCAGAGACACAGGTTTCATAGAGCTGGGAATTGGAAGGTCTAGGGTTTGAATCTAGAAGGGTTCTGACTGACCATCCCAATTTGGTCATATGTGGGGTGGAGGGATGCAATCACCACCACAATCTATTTCCAGAACTCTTTCCATCCTGCAAAACTGGAACTCTAAACACACAACTCTCTGTTCCCCTATTTTCCCAGCCTTTGGCAACCATCAATTTACTTTCTGTCTCTATGAATTTGACTACTTTAAGTACCTACATATAATAACTATATAAATATTATAATACAGTATTTGTGTCTCCATGACTGGCTTATTTCACTTAGCATAATGACCTCAAGGCTTATGCATGCTGGAGAATATGTTAGAATTCCTTCTTTTTAAAAGGCCAAATATTAATTCTATGTATAACCCACCTTTTGTTTATCCATTCATTTGTTGGTGGATATAGGTTATTTCCATGTTTTAGCTATTGTGAATTATACTCCTGCATGAGCCCCAATCAGAGCCAGAGATAGAGCCCAAAATCTAGGTACATGCCCTTGACTGGAATCGGACCTGGGACCCATCAGGGTATTATTAATCCAGGCATTTTGAACCTGTGGAATCAGGTAAGAAACATGACATATCTCTAACTCTGAGCTACCTTGCAAAAATGGATCAATGGCATAGTTGGGTTATTGAGGCAGCATTTTGGCAGGGAATTGTTATAACCTCTTTGCACTTATAGATGTGGGTTTTATAATTACTTCTGACTTTGCTTCTTTTATTGTCTCTGGCTCTGGCCTTGGCATTCTTTTAATGTGCATTTCTGTATAAATTAGAAAAGCAAGAGTTAAGATGTAGAAGTTATGTGTCTGGCCACAGATGTTCAGAGCAATTCAGCATGTCAAGTTGAGGTCAAATGAATAGGAAATGTCATTACTAAGTGGTAACAATTTCTGAGAGCTTTAAAGAAATTCAAGTCCTTTTTAAATCTACATTTATTTTATCTTTCTTTCAGGGTGATAGGTTGCGCTTCTAGTTCTTGTCAGAGATTTGTACATTAAAACGACTTTAAATGTATTCTAGAAATTAACTTCCCAAATAGTATTTCAGGCAGTCCCAGTAGAAGACATAAAATCTTATTGGAGATATAGATAGAGTTCTTTTCAATTTTAATGAGATATACTTGTTTATTAGTAAAGCTTGGGGTGACACATGCTTTTGTATCCCTTTAATATATTAACAAAGACACTGGGGATTAGGCCATGCTTTCAAATTCCAGGTTGTAAATTATAGGTATCAATTCAATCTTCCCACAATTCATTAAATTTAAATGCTATAATGTTCAGAAATTTAGGACATTCTTATACTAGCTTAGAAGCTAACAAAATAAACTACATACCCCCCCAGATAGTTTAGCTCAGTGGATAGGGTGTTGGCCTGTAGACTGTAGGGCCCCAGGTTTAATTCCAGACAAGAGCACATACCTGGGTTGTGGGTTCGATCCCCCGTATGGGGCATCCAGGAGGCAGCTGATCAATGATTATCTCTCATCTTTGATGTTTCCTCTCCCTTTCTCCCTGAAATCTATCTATCTATCTATCTATCTATCTATCTATCTATCTATCTATCCATCCAAAACTACAAACCTGTGCATCTGTGTTGTGCATTATAATAAAACATGTTGACAAGTAGAGGAATTTCGCTATAGGAAAATATTGGGTCGGCAGCTAAGTAATTGCGGGTTTCACACATATATGGCTTCAGTTGAATTTTTAGGTTTGCAGACGTAGTACAAATGTAAAACACATTTTGTTATTTGATAGTTGGCTATTCAGCTGTTAATCAGTAAAAAAAGTTTTTTGATCTGTTTTGTAGTTTTCGTTTGGCGTTCGTTGAAAAATGGAAAATCAAAAGGAACATTTTCGTCATATTTTGCTTTTTTATTTCCGCAAAGGGAAAACGCATCGCAAGCTCATAAAAAGTTATGTGCTGTTTATGGTGACGAAGCCTTAAAAGAACGGCAGTGTCAAAATTGGTTTGCCAAATTTCGTTCTGGTGATTTTTCACTCAAAGATGAAAAACGCTCTGGTCGTCCAGTTGAAGTTGATGACGCCCTAATCAAAGCAATAATCAATTCGGACTGTCACAGTACAACACGTGAGATTGCAGAGAAGCTTCATGTATCACATACATGCATTGAAAATCACTTAAAACAACTTGGCTATGTTCAAAAACTCGATACATGGGTTCCTCACGAACTGAAAGAATCACAGTTAACGCAACGCATTAGCAGCTGCGATTTGCTAAAGAAACGTAATGAAAATGATCCATTTTTAAAATGACTGATAACTGGCGATGAAAAATGGGTTGTTTACAACAATATCAAGGGGAAAAGATCGTGGAGCAGGCCAGGTGAACCAACTCAAACAACATCAAAAGCTGATATTCATCAAAAGAAGGTTTTGTTATCAGTTTGGTGGGATTACAAAGGAATTGTCTACTTTGAACTCTTACCACCCAACCGAACGATCAATTCTGATGTCTACATTGAACAACTAATGAAATTAAACAATGCAGTTGAAGAAAAGCGGCCCGAATTGACAAATCGAAAAGGTGTTGTATTCCATCATGACAATGCAAGGCCACACACATCTTTGGTCACTCGGCAAAAATTAAGGGAGCTTGGTTGGGATGTTTTGCCACATCCACCATATAGTCCTGACCTTGCACCATCTGATTACTTTTTGTTTCGATCTTTACAAAACTCCTTGAATGGTAAAAATTTCAATAATGATGATGATGTCAAATCGTACCTGATTCAGTTTTTTGCTAATAAAAACCAGAAGTTTTTTGAACGTGGGATTATGATGCTGCCTGAAAGATGGCAAAAGGTCATTGATCAAAATGGGCAATACATTACAGAATAAAGTTATTTAGTTCCATGAAAAAATTGTCTTTGATTTTCTTTAAAAAATACGCAATTACTTAGTTGCCGACCCAATATTTTGTATAGTGTAAGCCAATGATATAGCATTTATGATACAAAGTTTGCAAAAATGGATCAATGGCATAATTGGGTTATTGAGGCAGCATTTTAGGGACTGTCACCCCCACAATGCCTGTAAGAAACCAAGTGACATAATGCCTTTGACTCTTAATTGTCTCTGGAATAGAGGTGAATGGAAGTACAGCTAAATAGTGGATTGGTATGGCAGAAACTGTTTTGTGTTTTTTTTTAAATATATTTTATTGATTTTTCTTACAGAGAGGAACGGAGAGAGATAGAGAGCCAGAAACGTCAATGAGAGAGAAACATCGACCAGCTGCCTCTTGCACACCCCCACTGGGGATGTGCCCGCAACCAATGTACATGCTTTTGACCGGAATTAGACCTGGGACCCTGCAGTCCGCAGACCAATGCTCTACCACTGAGCCAAACTGGTTTCAGCTAGCAGAAACTGTTGGTGCCTCGTACATATCCTTTCAACCTTTACATTTCTTGAACTCATGCTGTTGTCAGAATCTCCATTTTTTTTTTAATTTTTTTTTTTTTTAACCTGAGGATTTTTTAAAGCAATGGAGTTTGCTCAGCCTGCTTGCAAAGCAGGCTGGAAGGGTCCTGGACCAGCGACAGATGGGCATTGATGGATAAATACCCAGGCTCTCTCTTCCCTGAGTGGGAGAATTCTCAAGTTCTAGTCCTTCCCCCAGATTTCCCCAGTTGGATTATCTCCAAGTGTCCAGAGGGGAAAATTGCTGGATAACACACGCTTAGTGGTTTTATCACTTCACTGGAGCTCTTTCCATCTCTGTTACTTTTCTATTCCCCTACCGATCCTCCCCCTCAGACTCCCAAACCTGTTCTTGTCTTAGGGTCCACTTCTGGAGGAACTTGAATTATGAATATGCTTTTTTTCTTTTTTACTTTTGTCTTAAAATATATATTTATGAAAATTCACCCAAAAGGTATTTGCAAAGCAATACCCTAGGACAGTGGTTGGCAAACTCATTAGTCAACAGAGCGGCAAACTGGCTTGTGAGCTGCATGTGGCTCATGAGCCACAGTTTGCCGACCACTGCCCTAGGGACTCTGGGGCTCTAAGCAACTCAGAACATCTCCCCAAGGTTTGGTTTCTTATTTAGAAACTGAACAAATAAATTATCTCACTCTAAGATTCTATTATTTTAAGACATAGTGTAGGGTATCTTTCTCCCGTATCCCAGGGTTACTTCTGCAATCTAGTGCTGAGGGTTCCCTGCTCTATGCTGGTCAAGACCATTGTCTTCCAGGACCCTCTCAGCCGATGCTAGTAGAGCTTCTAAAAAGTCTTTCTTGCTTCTGGTTGCAATCTTTGGTGCCCTGTTCTCGCTTGTCATCAGCTCAGACTCTGGGTACCACTCCCCCTCCTCCGAGGTTGACAGGCGCAGCCTCAGTATGGAACATCAGGATTTCAGGTCCCTTCTCTGTGAGACCCATCACTTCCTTCTCCTGCCCTCCACGTTTGTTCTATCTTGATGTAGTCAGAATTTCCCTCTCTGTGGGCTCCCGCAGATGACCCCACAGAGGGTCTAAGCACTTGTTCCTTGATCTGACTTCATCTGCATAGCTTAATAAAAAGAGGTTGCAGAGCCTACTCAGTAGATATGGACAGCATGGCAGGCTGATTCCACAGACAATGCTGGTGCCTTTTCAGGTGGTTGAAATCACTGTGAGACCTGCCAGCATGGCTTGCCTTCAGGGAGATGGAAGCAAAGACAAAAAGAAATGTGTAGTAAGTGGGGGAAAAGCATGCGCTGCAATATTTGTTTTGTGAAAATGCAGACGCGATAGTTATTGTCCATGCCTTGGCTGGTCTGGGAGGGCTGTCTGGGGTTTCCTGAGCACCTGCAGCTCTTCAGTCTGTCCTCCTGGCAGAGCTAAATGCATTTAGATGCTGGCTACTTGCTTTCTTTTGCTTGCAGCTATCCTTAGATCTGGAATAGACAGGTGAATAGATAGAACTCTACAGAGAGAGCCTTATGGGGTCAACATGGCATCATGGTGGCTCAGAAGGGGCTTTCTGCCAAAGAGCTGTCACTCATCACGGTTTTCAGGTGGTTTATCTCAGTTTATCGGGGCTTTGACATCCAGAGCTTTCGGATCACAGCAATTTCAGCAGGCATCTCGCCATCCGCATGAATGAGAGCAGATGGACAACTATATGTGGACTTGATTGAACCCAAGACTAGCTCCAAAATAGGACCCTGCAACACAGAACCTCATGGAGGGGCCAGATTTCCAGCAATCAATAAAGAGAGGTCCCCAACCCCCACCTCAGGAGTGAATTGAAATGAGTGATGTTCAAATCTACCTGAACTTCCAGTGTTGGGGTGGTGGCCTTATTCATATCTACTGGTATCTGTTATGATTTTAGGGTTTTCCAAGTTGCTTTATTCACATTGATTCTGAGTAAGCTACACTTGGTTATTTGATTAGTTTGAACTGCAGAGGTTTCCCAGATTAGCAGGTCATTTTGAAGCCACCACATCTTCCAGGATCAAATTCTATCAATGGAAGCTTGGCATGGGTCAAGGAGAAAGGTTCAGAATACACAAATGACCTAGATACTTTCTCGCCTAGATTGGAGCACAGCCTCAAGGGGAGGGAGGTGTCTAGATCTAGCCTAGCTGCTGGCAGTTCTCTACAAATAATTGTGGCTTGTTTTCCAGGCAGCTCTAAATGGACTTCAGAAAGGTATTTGTCATGAGTCTTATGCTATAACATTTCTCCTCCACCAGATTTGAAGCTCCTTGCTGGCAGTCTCTTCATTTTTTTATTTATTTTTTTTTTTACTGTTGATGCCTTTGTACCACCTGTGTGTGTTGGGGACAATATTTCTTGATCAGTTATGCTTCCCATGTCCCCTAGCCCCAGGAAGTTAGGTGGGCCATCTGGATGGTTCTGGCCAATGAAATAATTGTCAGGGCTAAGCGGAGGCAGTGAAAACCCCACGAACAATTCTGCAGTGTCTCTCTCCTCTTTTGGAGGATAACAATGTTCCAGATGGCAGTGGCTCTGTCAGTCTGCGTTCATGAGTCTCTGTGTGAAGGACAGCCCTATTTTGACTAGTACTGAGCATGTAGAGTGTGTGAGAGCTTTACTTTTGTGCTATTAAGTCACCGAGACTTTAGGGCTATTTGTTAACATAGCACCATCAGTCTGTCACAACTAATACAGAAATTGGTCCCTGGGAAAAGGTGGTGTAAGAATAAAAACAAAGAAATATCTCACTTTGGTTTAGCGATCTGGTCCCAGGTAATGAATACACTGGTAATTAGAAACTAGAAGGTGGTGCTTGTTGAATGTCTGGCTTCCCAAAATAACCTCTGAAGAGACAAAGCTGAGTTTATTGCTTACCGTAGTGAGGAAGAACACCACTGTGACCAAGGCCCTCAGTGTAAGACTGGTATCATGATATCAGACTGGTGGACACAATGAAACGGAAGTGATGGTAGATGGCTCCTTTGTTATAGCAAGTGTATGAAGGAACAGCTTTCACTAATTTGGTTTCTAACTAAATTTTGTGTTTGACACAGTCATCTTTGAATGTGAAGATGTTATTGAAGAGCCCTGCACATTGGGAAACAATTTTAAAATCTAGATTTTAGACTGTAGTGGTTCCACATTACCCTTACAGATGTCCCTCCATGAACTACCTACATAAAGTCTCACCTTTCTCAAGCAGACATAGAGTGAGATCATTTCGCAGCTAGAAAACAATCTCTTGATTTTATAAGTTGCCAAAACCACAGGAACTACTGGAGCTCTTATTTAATTACTGTATTCGTCCTGTATGCCAAAGGAAATGCAGGTGGGCCTTGATTCATGTTGTTTCCTTTCCCTGGATTCTCATCTCCACCCAGAGTTCTTCTAGGAACAGACTTAATGATTTAATGATGTATCTGAGTCCTTCATAGATCCCCCCACTCACTTTGTGCTCTCAGAGCACTTATATTTATCTTTCTATTAAATATGTGCTGACTCTTTATTAACAGTTATTTTTGCCTATGTTTCCCTTATGTCTTCTTCAGTGTCATTCACTGACTAAAGCTACCCAAATTTCAGGTGATATAGGCCCTAGGTTGAAAAACTTAACTTGTGTTAAGTTAGTTATTACCAACAAATGTGCATGAATCAATTTCTCTTGTGCACTTGTTCAATGTGTATTAGTTAGGATGGGATAGGTTAGTGCAGTAACAACAACCTCTCCAAATTTACAGGAATTGACGCATAGAAGTTGATATCTCAATCACACTACATGTATAGAGTGGATGGATATGGATTTCTGTACCATCAGTGTCTCAGGGACTCAGGATGACAGAGAAGTTGTCCTCTGGAACATTCTTGGTAGTTGTAAAAGGAAGAAAGAGTCTGAAGAACCATATAGGAGCTGTTTACTGTCTCATAGCAGGATCACTTACAGTGTCGAGGGGCTCTAGATTCTAAGATCTATATTTTAAAAATTGTTATTCAATGTGCAGGGTTTATTAGTAACACTTTCATATTAAAATTCTAGAGTGTTAATACCAAAACTAAGCTAGAAACCAAATTAGCAAAGACTGTTTATTCATATGATTGCAAGAGAAGTATTCATCACTTCTACTCCCACGGGAGTTCCAAAAGGGTTTGAAAAGAGAATGAACTTTATAGAGTAAAACACGGACAATGTATTAGGGTAAGGCTTTTGGAAAGGGCACGGGGAAGTTTTGTGATTGGCCTTTATATATAGTTGGGAGATTTTCAGAGAGAAAGAGGCTGTTCAACCTGTGGCTGGCTATTTCTTAGAACAGTGAAGGTCAATAGGCTATTCTTCAAGGTTAAACTGAGAGGGCATTTGGATCATTGTCCTCAAGTTAGGTGATGGTGACAGGTTCTCAACAGAATTATGAATGTTACAGAATTTTGGAGGTAGCACTGAGTTGTTGCATTCCCATCTTCCGTGATGAATTATGAGGGCTTAGACCAGTCAACAAATCTCCCTTGATTGCATTTTATTCATACAGTGAAGACAATTCAATAATGTCTAAGTTATCATCAGATGGTTACAACTCTAGGATTCCATGATGACGTTGGCCCAAAACTAACTTAATTACCTTATGCTTATCAATTGTTAATTGAGATGAATAGCAATTTGTCTCTGAGGATGGTTATAGAGAGAAATCACATTACATCAGGAGTCTTAGAAATGAATGCATCCACTGAGTTATGGAAGTGTCTGTAATAAGCCAGCCATTCTCTGTTTTGCAAAGGTGACAGCTTTTGGGGGGTCCTTCTTCCTAGCATATGTGTCTGTGACTCAAGAGACTGGTGGGGGTGTGCCCTCCTCTTGTTACATCCCTGGAGAAAAGGCTCTTCTCAAATTGTGGATACAGCCTTGTCTCCCAAAACCTAAGGCCACTCACGACCCTGCCAATTAGATGTGCAGTCAGCTGGAAACCTTTATTCAAAGGAGTTGCTCCAGGTTTAGCAGCTGCCAGGCTGCTGCGACTTGCCCAGCTGCCCACAGCCATGCCACAAAATTGGCATCTATGCCCTGAAACAACCTGGATCCTTCCCTGCATATGGTGTCTGCACTGCAGCTCACCCAAGTCTGCGGCAGAGTTCACCCCAGGGCAGAAAGCACTGTCATCATTTTAGAAATTATACAGTGGTCCTTTTTTAATGTACATTATAAATAATGGAGCCTCCACAATAGTTTGAGGATGTGTTTGTCGGTGGCTAGTATTTTGCTAATGTCTGGCTCTAAATCATAAAGTAGGGATCTCTCTACACCTCCACTGGGAAGGGAAATCGTTTGCTAGTTCAAACCAGACACTTGAACTTGGCACAGTAGGAGAATTCCTAATATTAACTCAGCTCTTACTATGTGTTCGACACCGAGCCAAGTTCATTACGTGTATGATGACATTTAATTATCAAAATCTCTTGAGTTGAGAGTTTGGTACTATTTATAGCTCCATTTTACAGATGAGAAAAATGAGAAAGATTAAAATAACTTGCCTGAGGTCATAAATAGAATAATGCCATATTCTAAAAATGTCATTAGAAAGCAGGCAGGCTTTCTATTTTTAACGTTTTTCTTGCTAAGACTATATATTTTAATTTTGGGGGAAAATTAATGGATTTTAAGCATCTTAACTTTATTTAATTTTAAAATTATTATCATAAAGATGCCTCAATACAACAGGGCCTTGGTTCTTGTGAGTGGCTTACCCAGAATTGTTGTTGGCTAGTTCAGTGGCCTCAGAGTATCTGCCATGATAAGTTTCAAGTTGCACTACCCCCGAAAAAGGAAAAAAAACAACACGTTTTTCCTTTTATATTCAGTGGAGGTCATGGTAGATGCCATATTTTCTGGTAAAAATAATCATACTCTGAACTCTGCCCCAGTGATCTGGCAAAAGTGGCTGCTTTAAAAAAAGATCATTTCAGTGAATAAAAGGAACTTACTTATATTTGTGGGCGCTGAGAAAAGCAGCGGAGGAAGGCATCAGACACCTCTCTTTCTCACTTGGATTGCCCATCTGTAAAATGGGGATTATGGGTGACCTTAAATAGAATGCTTGCTGAGCATTCTGGAATTCTCTGTGCAGATGGCAAATCTGCCTCACTTTTGCATAAGGCCCTTCTCCAGAGGGTCGGGCTGGGAAACAATTTCTCTGAGTGTTTGCAGGCATGGGCTTAGATGAACATTTATGGAGTGCTTATAACTGTGTAGCATCTCACTTGGTGGGCACATACATTTGGTTTGAATCTTAATGAAGCAGGGATTTAAAAAAAAATCCTCTCTCTGTTTTTCTGGCATAATATTTTGAACAGCAGCAATACAATCTGTTGTTTGTTTAGAAAAGATGGCAGAAGGGTGCATGTTGTGTGTGTTTGTGTTCGTGTGTGTGTGTGTGTGTGTGTATGTGTATTGTGTGGAGTGGCTACTCTTATAAGACAGCTTCAGAGTTCAGCAAAAGAGAAATTCTGCAACACTGAGTAACCTGAATTTGTCATCATTGTTTGAGAAGAGGATAAGATTTGGGATGAATTAGTCAAAGCTATGCTCCCTTGGTGGGCACACATCAGAGGAAACCCACTCTTCATCTTTCACTTACCAATGTGGATGCATGCATGCACGCACACACACACGCGCGCACACACATGTTTACACATAACAGAAGGACATTTTTATCTCCTGGTCTTCTCATAGTAGAAATTTTCTGTCCTTGGCTTCAGCAGCTCTATCTTTTCCTCCTCATCACCCATACCCCCTCCCATCTTGGATGTTGGGCTCTGCTAGAGAGTAGAGGAAGCCTCTGCTCTGAGCTGGTGGAAGAATCACCATAGCAACATGGCACTGAGTCCTGCCCCCAAAGGTCTCAGCCGTGCTTGGCTTTTAGTGGTAGCCCAAATGAAACACATGAAGGTCTTCCTCATAGCCAAATCAGGTATGACTTTAAGCTACCCTGCCTTCTCCCCAGGTCGGTCCATACCCCTGGCCTCTGTATACTTTTGTGAACTGAATTTTCCTTTTCCTCTCTACCAGATTGGAGGTGTTCATGCCAATTGATTTACATGTTTCAGATAACAAGCCAGCTTAACCCAAAGGTAGGCTTGGCAGCCACCTACTGTTGTGATTCAGGGCTCCTGGGAAGGGTTCCCTCTGAATAAATGTTGCTCAGAAGAGAAAGGGATGGTTGGGAAAAAAGAATAGCACTTCTAGGGTAGTGAAGCAAGTGCTGGTCTTTGAGTAAGGAGATTTGGGTTCAAATCTATTTCCGATAAACAGCATAAAACTAGACTATGAGTCTTTTTTAAAGCCAGTGATTGAACTATAGGTATGCATGGCAATATGGATGAATCCTAGGACTGTGATTTTGAGTGTGAAAAACAATTTCCAGACTACCTATTATGTGGTCAAGTTCAAAAACTACTAAAACTAAACAACATTGCTTAAGCATATTTATACTGTAATAAAAATGTATGTGTATGTAAAAGAATGATACACATTCTATCTATTTTAAGTCATAAGAAAAAGAGTAGAATAAGGTCTGTAGATATAAGTTAGTGTCAATGTCAAGTTTTTGTGTTGGGCAGTGAGTTTATTCATTATTTTATTTTAAATTTCTGCATCGATTAAAGGAAGGAGGGCCATACCTGTACCAGTAATGATGGTACATCCTGAAGCAATAATTATGGCTGTTTCATTTATATATATATATATATATATATATATACATATATATATATATATATATATATATGAAAGCTACATAAATAAAAACAAAATCAAACACTTCTCAGCTATATCTATTGATGCAAATTACCCCTGCTCTCTGAACCTTAGTGGTTTTACCTTCAAAATGATAGGTTTGAGCTAAACTGCCTCACAGATCTGTTTTAGGCAGAATAGCAGTGTGGTTGAGAGAGCAGACCCTGGAGCCAAATTGCCTGGGGTTTGAATCTCAGCTCTGTCATTTAAGTCAAGGCAACAGACCATCATAGAATCTGCGACTCTGTGTCTTATCACATGAAACATTTGCAGGTATCTGAAAATATCATTTCCAGTTGTGATTGCTTCAAAATAATAGTAATTAGTAGGCCTGTTTTTAAATCATCTTAGTCCACTCAGGCTGCTATAAGAAAGTACATAAACAACAGTGATTTCTTGTTCACAGTCATAGAGGCTGGAAGTCTGAGATCAGAGTGTCAGCATGGTTGGGTTCTGGGGAGGGCCCTCTTCTGGCTCATAGTCTGATAACCTCTGTAACCTCACTGAAGGAGAGCAGGGAGAAGCAGAGCCTTTGCCATTATCCTAAGAAGGGAACCAGTCCCATTCATGAGGGCCCTTCCTTCATGTCCTTAACTATTCCTAATTACCTCACAGACCCCACTTCCCAATACCATCACATAGGGAGGGAGGGTTTCATCATGATTCAGTCCATAACAATCTCACCACTGACTACATTAATCAAGAAGCACATATACTACCATATCACTTGTTTATTATTTTGACAGCTACATTTTAATATACTTGACTTCCTTTATTAATTTTGTTTTTTTCTGAAAAGACTTTCATAGGGTTCACCAGAGAGTCAAAGGAGTTTGCAGTTCAAAAAGGTTATACAACCTTTATGGAAAACTCAAAATTCCATAAACCTACAAACACATATATATACACACAGAAGAGTCATATAATTCTGTTAAGTGGATAGAGTGGGTGGCCTGAGAAAGTTTACAAGTATAAAGTGTGTGTGTGTATATATATATATATATATATTATATATATATATATAGTATATGTATAATATACATACATATATATATATATATATATATATATATATATATATATATATAGCTATATTTTTGTGTTTTTCTTTCTTTTGATCTCCATGTGTTACTTTCAAAATGAATAGCAAAATGCTACCTTTTGACACATTAAATACATGGGAAAGAAGTGTGCTCCCAACTTTTCAGTTAAACTACACAAAGGAAAGCTATTCTTTTGAAAATGACTTAAACATGTTAAAAATATTTCTCTGAAATTCTACCCCATTTTTGAAAACTCTTGAGGAAATTTCAGGACCAGAAGGTCTTTGGATTATTTCTTTCAATCTGAAAAATGAGTGTCAGACAAGGTGCAATATGACATTACAGCATTTTCAGCATCAAACCCTTAAAAAAAAAACTAGCCTAGTGTGTTGAAATTTATCCAAGGGAGGATTCCATATGCTTTTTTACTCACGTATTGACTTTTCTCCAGAGACTTTGAATTCCAACTAGTTCTTAAAAAATTATTTGTTGCCATATGAGGTTTTAGTATAAATACATCAGAGGTGCTAGACACCAATTTCAGTCAAAATATAAGTCTGGGAGGGATTAATCAGGGCCCTATAGGTAGAAGAGACTGGGGCATTTTATGGAAAGAATTCATCTCAAGTGAGAAGGACATAGACACAGTACACAGGACAATGAGCTCTTGAAAGAAGAGTGCTAATTTTTAGGAGAGAAAGAAACACACTTTTCTGATTGTTCGTTAGTCTGGACCTTGAGTGGATTTCACAGGGGGTAAATATAACAGCGGGATCACACAAGAAGCTTTGTAAGTCCCTTGAAGCTACTTCCCAGGCCCCGTTGTGGAATCTAACAAGTGGTGAGATTTTGTTGCCTCAGCATCCCTCCCTTCTCACTGTGGAGCCCTCGCTGGGGTAGCACCTGGAGACAGTCAGCGTGGCTTCATTTCCCTGCCACAGGAACTGATTTACAGGATGGCACAGGACAGAGTGAAGCTGGGTTGGTATTAGATGGGGAGAGGAAGAAAAGTGCTTTCCCTGGAAACATCGTGTGTGGATGTAACACCTGGATTTGGTAAGGACCTTGTGCTGCCATGTGGGATGGCAACTTGAGGATGAGGCAGACCAAGAAGGAAGGCAGAGAGACAATGCATTTGCATAGAAACAGAACTGGTATCCTGATTAAACTGGCCTGAAGTGGCTCTACTTCTGCATATTTCTGCTACACAAACAATACAGCACATTTACAATACAAATCTCTTTGATTAGGTGTTTTTGTTGTTGTTGCTGATGATGATGATATCATTGGGAGCAAAAGTATTGCTTATTTTGGCCAAACTCAACTGTGTTGATTATTGGGGCATGATGAATATAGGACAGAAGAAAATAAAAAGAGACAAGAGGAGAGAACCATGGCTACCTGGACTCCTAGCTTTGCAGTCAGTTCTCTGTGGAAATTTGTTTCCAGGGTAATAGACTTAATGGCCTATTTTATAGATGGAAACATATCTGCAATCAAGTCAGCAGGTGTTCAGCCAGTATTGCTCAGTGGTTAAGCATTGGTCTATGAACCAGGAGGTCATGGTTCGATTCTTGATCAGGACACATGCCTTGGTTGTACGCCCAATCCCCAGTGTGGGGCATGGCGGAGGCAGGATTCTCTCTCATCATTGATGTTTCTATCTCTCTCTCCCTCTCTTCTCCTCTCTAAATTAATGAAAATACATTAAAAACTAAGTCTGCTGGTTCCATATGAGTTACTATATAAATTAAGAATAGAAACCCTGGTTTTCAATGAACTCACAGACACGGCGAGAATTACTGTAGACTTTTAAGGACTTATGGCAGAGCATAATATAAATGATTGAGAGCAACACAACCTTCAATTAAAAAATTGTAGTTATATTGCAGCTAATGGAATTTCCCTGACTGGTAGGAAGGTTAAATGATAATGATAGCAATTGTTTATTGAGCATTAGCTGTAAGTTAGGTATTGTGTTAAATGCTTTACACACATTGTTTCATATGATCTTTCCAAAAACTTAGGAGGTTATAATCATTATATTTCCCCCCCCATATAATAAACATTAGAAATGCAGCAGGGATGTGACTGAGGAGTGTTGTTAAGAGCGTGGTGATGGTTATAATCTCAGTCCACCTTGGGGCATTGAGACATGTCCATTTGGTGTGGTAGAAACCATCATGACTCCCTTAGCATGCTGACAGCTCCCTTTACAATGGTTTTGTGTCATTCATCAACTTGAAAATTGTTATTTTAGATGCTGCTACTAATCTTTTTCTAAAATCTTCAGGGTTGGTCTTTGGGGTTTGAATAACACATCACAATTTTGAAAATTTGCTTTTAGTACAGGAAATAATATTTTTCAAAATACATGGTTATTTTATATTTGAAAGTAATTTGATTGAATGCTTTATGCTTCATTTGTTGACAGATATATATTAAGGAACTATAAAGAAGAGAGAGGCATTGCATTTCTGAATGAAATGCATGCGATGAAGATTTAACTTTTGTGACTGCATTTCATCACATTTTTATTTTGAGATTGAAATAATGCTTCTATAGTTCTGAGATATTTTAAAGAAGGTTGGTTATTCAGACTTTTTTTTGTAATAATAAACATGTTCTTCCTATACCATGTATATTTAATCATGATTTCCTTAAATAAAACGTATGTCTTGAAGGTGAATACTCTTTCTGATTGGAGTTTATTATAAAATTAAAACTAATTCCTCCAGAGGAGAATTCACCAACGGAGAGATTTGAAGTACTTTGAGGTTAAAGCAGTTAAAATATTGCCAATTTTAGAGCTATTGGCTTGAGAAAGTTTTAAACTAGAACTTTGCTTTTATTTATTTATTTTTGTTAATCCTCACTCGAGGATTCCTTCCCCCCACCCCCATTGATTTTTAGAGAGAGTGGACTGGAGTAAGGGGAAGAGAGAAACATCAACGTAAGAGAGACACATAGATAGGTTGCCACACCTCTCTCACACTTGGGATTGAAGCTGCAGCTGAGGTACATGCTCTTGACTGGGAAATGAACCTATGACACTTTGGTGCAGGTCAATGCTTTATCCACCGAGCCACACTAACCTGGGCTGCTATTTTCTTAAGACTTCCTTTTCATTAAGGTGATTTCTTAACTTGTCCACATCCTTTCTCCTGAGTGCTATGGGTCACCCTCTCCCTCTTATTTTCTACTAGAGGCCCAGTGCACTAAATTCATGCACAGGTAGGGTCCTTAGGCTTGGCTAGTGATCAGAGCCTATCAGGGCCTTCTGGCTGCTGCCTGGGACCTCCCTTTCCTGGCTGCCAGCTGTAGGCCAGGGCCTTCCTTTATTCCGTGCCACCCCCTGGTGGTAGTGCACGTCAGAGTGAGCGTTTGAACTCATGGTTGAACTCCCAAGGGGACACTTTGCATATTAGCCTTTTACATATATAGATTGGTTCAGATGGACCTATAAATACATATATTTTTTCTTTCTGGTAGTTCCTTGACTTAACATGCAAAACTTTGTACCCTTTCTTGGTACAAGGGTACCAAGCCTGGATCACTACAATTCTCCACAAGTATACCAGGATGCACCATTGGGCATGGCCCGTGGGTCCCACCATCTCACACGTGAGTCACACACCCCTAAGTTCAATGTCTCAGGCAGACGTTAGGTTCTTAGTGTTTCGATAAAGTTTTATAAACTCTACAGCTTGCCTTCTAATTTACTTAGAGCAAGGCACACTCGTATCGCCAGCACTTCTCATTGACAATAGCTCCTTTACTAAACAGGAAAAAGTTGGCATTTTGTTCTAACAAATTGTATCAACTGCAAACACATAATTAACTTATCTTAGCACTCCTCTCGAAGTGAGGCAGCTCTGCCAATTCTCGCAGCGCCCAAGACAGATCAAGGAGATGGCGAGGAGCGCTGGCTTCGCTGCCTGCAGGATCTCTTCATTCACACACAGAGAGAGCTTCTTCCAATCACCTGCAAGTCCCCTCAATGCCCCACACTTACCCACCTCTACACTTGATCTTCCAGCTACAGATCCAGCTTCGCAAGGTGCCCCCTGTCTTTCCTGAATGCCAGACTTTACTAGTTCTGATTCTTCTCGAACATGCCATTCCTTCACAACTTGTCTGTGGCGGAAAAGAAAATGTTAACACTATACTTTCTTTATATTTAAATTCTATGTTGTTTCAAGTATTACATGAGTCTCTTCCCCCCCCCCCCATTGACCTCTTCCCAACCACTTCCCACACCCGCCACCCAGCACATGCCCTCACCCCCCTTATGTCTGTGTCCATTGGTTATATTCATACGCATGCATACAAGTCTTTTGGTTGATCTCTTACCTCCTCACCCCCAACCTTTGCTCATAGATTAGACAGTCTATTTGATGTTTCTATATCTCTGGTTCTATTTTTATTAATCAGTTTATGTTGTTCAGTACATTCCACAAATGAGTGAGATCGTGTGGTATTTATCTTTCTCTGACTGGCTTATTTCGCTTAGCATAATGCTCTCCAGTTCTATCTATGCTGTTGCAAATGGTAGGAGTTTCTTCTTCTTTTTTTTTTTTTTTTTTACAGGCACATAGTATTCCATTGTGTAGATACACCACAGTTTTCTAAACCACTCATCTACTGATGGGCACTTAGGCTAACACTATACTTTTTGAATCCATGCTGTTACAGCAACTTTTGCATGCAAAGACATGACAATTCTGTGGACTGAAAACAAGTTTTGAAAGAAGCATGGATGCACCATTCCCCTAATCCACATGGAGTTGAGTGAAGGCTGTCATTTGTCAGAATTGGGGACAGAGTTGGGCAAACTGACCTGAAAGCCCTGGAAAGCCTGATTGTCTCTGAATTTAAAACCTGGGAACAGAGCACCCGCACTGAAGCCACGTGCATTTTTACTGCGTCCTTGCTCATCTTCACCAGCTGCATCCATTCATAACGAAGTCCTCTCTTGGATCTTAATCTTTGTGCATCTTTCAGGCTCTTCTCTAGTTCAAATGATCATCAGCTTTGCAAAAATTTTCTAACTTACATTCTGCTCCTCTCTGGCTGCCTTCTAATCTGTTCTAGGTAGTATGGCCAGAGCAAAATGAACTTCTAATTATGCTCTTCCCTACAATGACTTCCCATTGATTTTAGGATTAAACCTCAAGTCTAAGCTGGATAACAGAGCCCTTAATGGTCTGTGCCTGCCTTACTGGTACTGTTCCCATCACCACTCCTCCATCTAAGAATGATTTCTGGAAACCCCTTCCTGTTGTGGGTAATTTCCTGGGTCAGAAATTGCCCACAACAGGACCTGATGTGACACTTGAAAGGCAGAGTGAAGGGGAAGCCAGTATCCCCGGGCAGCTGTGGGCTCAGACACAGGGCTTTGTCACAGATTTTTCTGGAACTTCTTCCTGTGTGTTGAGGTGGCTTTCCAAGCTTCCACTTGCAATCCAGAACCCCAGGGGGACCCTATGGGACCTTTTCCCAGCTCTCTAGCTTCGTCATTCCAGACTTTACCTGGCTCTTCTCACTCTCCTGGAAGCTCTAGTTCCCACTATAACCCACACCTGCCTGCCTCTCCTGCTAATGCTCTGCATTCACTTGACAACTTGGAAACGTCTGCCACTTCCTGTTACCATGGGCTCTTTTCCTTGAAACTTTTCTCAAATGCTTCCCTTACTCCCTTTCCGGCACCACGTTAGCTGCTACTTATTTGTCCAGGTCTGAACCTGCCTCTCACTTTCTCCCCTGCCCCCCAACTTAGTTGAGGTTCCCCAGTTATGTATTCTACATTGATTTAGATGATGATTTCTTGAAGACTGTCTTTCGCACAGCACTGTAAGCTCCATGTGAGCAGGGATCTGTTTTGCTCAGGATCTGGTGCTGACACATGGCAGGCACTCGGTAAATGTTTGTTCAGTGGATACATGAACGAAGGAAGTGGAATGGGTTTATGAATTCATTGTCTGGGTCAGCTGACTAGACCCAAAGGTGGTCGGATTGAGCCAATGTGGACCTTGGACTCTTTGATCTGACCTGTTTACCCTGGTCTCCCTTTCTCAAAGATACATTTTTCCTTCAGCTCATTCCAGTTTGGGAGATTTATCTGATAACTTCAGCACCCTATTTTAAAATATGTTAATGTAATGCACACATTTTAATACATAATGAATCAAAGTTTAATTTTTAAAAATTGTGCCCTTTTTGTGAAAAGCCTGAAGGCACAAGCTCAGTGAAATATACTAATAATGAAAAGATCTGATTTTTTCAACACTGGAAATTAATAAACTATCAAGCAGCACCCAGATGGTGGCCTCATCTTGCCCTACCTGGTACATACCTTTGTCCTCTGCTTGGGGCCACCCTGTCCCCACACGGTGCTTCCGTGTGTCCGCTTTCCCCATTCCAATGGTTGTGACGAATGACCCTTCACACTTGAATATTATAGAGCACCCGTTATAACACCCAATCTTTTCAAAACAAATATTATTTTTCTCCACTGCCTCCAAATAGAATTCTAATGGCTAATATATCCCACAAGACAGTTCTCGGGATAATTTAGGCCAAATGTTTTTTTGCCTAATTACCTGAGCTATTGTTGCTGCTTTCCTCATTCCCTCGGTCTGAAAGCCAGGCCCTCAGTGACCACTGAGTGATGGCGGGAACAGGATGATGGTTCCCAGGGTGTCACACCGATGGATAAAGGAATGAAGCCAATTGCAGAGCACGGATCAAAGCCAGAGAACATCGCCTCCTCTTCAGAGCAGGGGTCCTGAGTAACTGGGACGCATCAAGGTTAATGATGGCTGTGTGCGGCTGTAAAGCTTCATTTTCCTTTTCTCTTCTCCACTTTCCCAGTCTCTTCCAGTCTAAGGCAGATAAAACACAGCGCTGAGTAAGCATAGGGTCTCTCTCTCCAGGAAGTCCATTGGAGCATGTAGAATGTTACCCCCAGAACCATGTATTTCAAACTGATTGTCCTTTCTGCCCATCTGGTGGCATTGCACCTGCCTAAAGGGCACACACATTACAATCAATCCACTTTGATCAGTTTCATTATTTTGTTCATCATAGATTTTTAAAAAATATATATATTTTATCGATTTTTTTGCAGAGGGTAAGGGAGAGAGATAGAGAGCCAGAAACATTGATGAGAGAGAAACATCGACCAGCTGCCTCCTACTCATCCCCTACCGGGGATGTGCCCACAACCAAGGTACATGCCCTTGACCAGAATCAAACCTGGGACCCTTCAGTCCACAGGCCAATGCTCTATCCACTGAGCCAAACCGGTTTTGGCCATCATAGGTTTTTTTGGACTCGTTTTGTTTTTTAAAATATTGCATTACAATGTTCATCTTGACTACTGAGATTTTGGCACACCTTTAATGTTTGTGCCCAAGGTGACCCCCTCATTCTAGGCCCAGCCCTGCTAGCATAGCAGGCCAGAATGTCCTTCTGTGTGGACAGTGGTGAAGCTTATTAATGGCATGTCATCACAATCACATAGAGTGATTTTCTTTCCAATTTAGAAGCCCAGCTATTTTATGGTAAGCCACCTTACAGGGTTGTGATGCTGTTTGTTTTATCCAGCTGGACATGATCATTTAAACAGTGATCTTTAGAAATAAAGAACTGTTTATATTTCTCAAGAGGATTTCAGTCTTTTGGGGGAAAAGTATGGCAAAAAGAATTGAATTTATCTTTATGTTCACCTTACTCAGCTAATCTATGAATCTCACCACATATGCCTGGCAGATATGTATGAACTGCTCAGATTACATCAAGTGAAGCTCTTTATATTTTTATACTTTTTTTTAAAACAAAATTGATTTCAGAGAGAGAAAGAGAGACAAACATCAATGATGAGAGAGCATCATTGATTGGATGCCTCCTGCACGCTCCCCACTGAGGATTAAGCCTGCAACCTAGGCATGTGCCCTGACTGGGAATTATCCATGACCTCCTGGTTCCTGGGTTGATGCTCAACCACTGAGCCAAACCAGCTGGACTCAAGTGAGGGGGGTCTTTTATATTGAGGGGTCATTTCTGTTTTCAGAAAGTGCCTCTCGATGGTCCTGAGACCACAGTGTCCAGCCTGTGGTGCTGCCATGCGGAAGTTCACAGCTCTGCATTTCAAAGAAGATCAGCTGCAGGTGTGTTCCCAGACATGCAATGCCAGCATCAGCCACACTGTGCAGGGAATATGCTAGGGCATTTTTAAAGGCCAGAAACTTTCACCAGAGAGACAAAAGGCCAGAGGAAATGTGTGAAATCGTGGCTAAAACAAAACAATTCCATCCTCCCAGGAAACGTTCAATGCTGTTGAGCAACAAGGGATGATGCTGAAGTGACTTTCCGTCTTAGTGGGGAGTGGAGAGAATCCTGCTGGATTCCACACTGCGACGGCACCATCACCAAGGACAGTGTTTGAGACAACAGTAATGCTGATTGAAGAATAAGGGAGACGCCAACAGAAGGAAAAAAAAAGACTCAGAATTCAGAGGACAACACACAGACCTCTATGTACTCAGCCACACAAATCGAAACAAACCAAATAAATGCCAAATGCACAAGGAAAGGAATGTACTAGTAACTCTTCAGGGTTTAATGTTTTTTTTTGTTTTTTTTTTGTTTTTTTTTTAATGTTTTCTTCATATGGCAACGTGTTCTGTTGCTAGATAAAGAGGATTGGGGACCAGATAGGGCAGGAGGCTTTGCTAATCCACACTGAGCCCCAGGCTCTATGACCTCAAGAAACTCTCTGGAGTTTGTTGGCCTCACTTAATCCCACACACACATGCCCGCGCGCACGCGCGCACACACACACATCACTATACGCTGCTTTTATGGTATAAAGAGGCTGATAAAAAGGGAGGAATTAGCAAAACTTCTGGAAACCTAGCATCATTTTGGGAGCCCAATTATCCCCTCTGGTGATTGCAAGAAAGAGGCCTGAGGGAGGTGCTCAGATCTGAGAGGGAGTCAACTCTCTCCTCTGGTGCCTGGTGGGCCAGCCCTCCCAGAGCAGGTGTCGGCTGTGGCATATCCTTGGGAAGGTTTGGGGATTAATCTGCCTCTCCACAGGAGAAGAAACAGTTTAGTCCCACAGCAACCCCACTCCCTGGACTCTCCTGTGTTTATGCAATGCTCCCTGGGTTTCTAGATGTTTTGGGGGGTTATTTATAAAGTTAAGCAAAATGATCCTCTCCATTCTTGTAGGTGAAGTCTTTGGATATGGTAGTAAAGGATGGCCACAGATCCTATTACTGCCTTCCAAAGGTTTAATCAAAGGGTTAAAAAAGTGAAGACTTTTTAGTGCACAGGAAAGAAACCTTTTCCCCGTAAATCTGATGATATGCCTGTAATTAAGTCAAATAGGTTAAAGGCTTGTTATGCTAGCATTAACACGTAATTCATCCATTGAATTACAATGAGATTCATGTAAGGATTACACGTAAAATTCCATGTAATGAGATGTATTCATCATCAAAAGCTTTTTGCCCTTTAAGAAAATGTTACAATAATTATCCCATGAACGTGAAAAGTCAATAGAGGTGAAAATGCATGTCTTTTTATACCATCATTGTGATTGTATTTATATTGGCAAGGCCTAACCCTGCTGACATTTAACTTTCCAGGGAAAGAACCCAGCTGCTGCCCTCTCCTCTCATCTCACCCTTTCCTCTTGGGCCGTCCCAGAGTGCTCTCTGCCCTCACTCTCAGCTCCTCTACCAGAGATACAGAAACGAGGGTCTTGTTTCTTAACTTAAGGAGCAGATAAGTTAGAATGTGATTACTCACTTTCCAGAAGGATTCACCAGAGACTTCCTTGAAAAATTCTCTTCCTTTTTTTAATTGCAGTCTTTCTGAAAATGGGGGCTCAGCAGTATTTACAGTAGGAGCTTTAAAGATGATTACATGTTTAATGTAAATGAATCCAAAATACATGTATTCTAGATTTATTAGTAAAATGTAGTATAACATTGAGGATGCTAATATAGACTTCAGCGATTTAAGAGTAGAGATGAGTTTGGAGAAAGCTACATCATAGATAACCATTTAGATGCTAATCCAGCCCTAGCAGTAAGTTTCAGTTCATGTGCTCAGGGCTATGTAAATGATACCAGACACTGAGTTTTGGAAAAAAAAAAAAAAGAATTTGATTTTCCACAGAATCTATCTAGAATGTAATGTCACATGTCACTGGCTTTTAAAATAATCTATTGTTGCCTTTTAGCCAAAGGAAAATTAAAGGATAGACATTTTAAATCCAATATTTTAAAGGCAAAACAATGATATTTAGGTTGGTGACTGGTATTTCAACATTCAATTCTTCCCTAACTTTAGCCACCATGTAAATAAAGTAAGTTTGTTTAGGGCCATTGATATGTTCCATGAATGAAAGTAGCAGAAGTAATTTATTTTTCTGGTGCTCACGAATGATTTTAAGTAACATCTTCTATTTAGGTGAAAACATTTCAAATAATTTATGTTAATATGCAAAATATTTCACAGCAGGAAAGTTGCATTATGAAATACTTGGTCTTTAAAAAAATACAGGCA
This sequence comes from Pipistrellus hanaki, assembly GCF_964339955.1. Classification (NCBI taxonomy): domain Eukaryota; kingdom Metazoa; phylum Chordata; class Mammalia; order Chiroptera; family Vespertilionidae; genus Pipistrellus; species Pipistrellus hanaki. The sequence continues at coordinate 37,261,107 of NC_140519.1, read as the reverse complement.
TACTTTATTTAAATCTTTTGTTGTGATGTTTAAAAGGTGTATCGGCCATAAAATATATTTTTCCTATGGCTGTATAGGAAAAGACCTGTCACTCATAAGCTCTTGCTTTCAGTCATGCTTAATAAGGAAGAGTGCCATTTGGAACATTAGAATGAAATTTGATGGGTATCTTTAATGTTCGTGCCATTGGATGTCTTAATTTTGTATGGGTCAGCAGGTGCTTTTTACTGAGACCGTTATTATCTCAGGTAAATTCTCCAGCCTTCTTTCTGTACAGTCTAGTTTCTTTTATATAAAAGAGATAAAGCAAGTGTCTTTATAATACATTTCTTTAAGTACATGAAAACTGATGGAAGATCTTATATTCTTAAGAATCAAGATAGCCCTTGCCAGAGCTCACAAAGTCACCACTCAGGATGGAAGGAGACTGGATGTCTCCATTTGTTATCATAGAAGCTTCTGGAAGAAACCATACAGTCACCAACGTAATTGTGACTAAAGCCATAGGACCAGTAGCCAGCAGATGTCATGAATAGCCATTGGTGCTCTTCACTATTAAACCAATTTTCTCTCTAGTAGTCTTTTTTTTGGGAGAACAGAACAAGTTATTTTAAAAAAATAAAACTCTAGTCCAAACTCTACTCCCACATCCATCATAATTTGGTCAACATTTGCTTATACATCTAGTAGTATTTTATTGATTTGTTCAATAAGTATTTTTATTTTAACATGAGTCAGAAATTTTCTCGGTCCAGGAAGGAACACAAAACATCAAGATGAATCAGAGCCCATGTTTCCATTTCACTTACAATATAGAAAAGGAAATAAATATGATGATTAAATAATCACAATCAAGCCTGAACAGATTTGGCTCAATGGATAAAGAGTCAGCCTGCAGACTCCAAGAGTCCTAGGTTCGATTCCAGTCAAGGGCATGAACCTTGGTTACGGGCACATCCCCAGTAGGGAGTGTGCAGGAGGCAGCTGATTGATGTTTCTCATCGATGTTTCTAATTCTCTATCCCTCTCCCTTCCTCTCTGTAAAAAAATTAATAAAATATATTTAAAAAAATAAAAATAAAAAATAACCACAATTCAAGGTAAAAAATGTGGTGAAACCTGTAAGAATGGTTCATTACAAAATGGTAGGGATTCTGGGAGAGAATTCACTTTCCAGGGAATCAGGCAAAGCTTTAAGAGAAATAGGAAATGTGGACTAAAATGACTGGATTTCTATGAATAGATAGGAAACTCACTCTCCAATGGAAGGAATAGCAATAACAATGGCATGAAAACAGTGAAAATTGATATCATCCTTGGGAAATAATGAACAGTTCAGCTTGCCTGTGTAAGTAAATATTGCAAGGCACTAAATGACCTGAAGAGGCTGTAATTTATGTAGCGGGAAAGGGTGAATCATTGGAAATTTTGGAGCATTATCATGCCATGATCAGAGTAGGGAAGGAAGATTTACCTGGCAGTCATTTTACAAAAGGGAGCCATTTGAAGTCGTAGTGTAATCCCACGTATGAGGATTTATGGGGGCCTTAACTACTGTGATAAAGAGTAGCAAATGAAAAGCAGGGATAGAAAAGGCATAGATGGTGACTTATTTGATATTTGAGAAAAAGTGTTAAGATAAAAACTTAAGAGTTAAAAAAGCTACCAAGGTTTTGAGCCTGGTGCACTGAGATGATAACATCAAATAAAATTGTGAAATTAGAAGATACCAGGCTAAGGAGAAGATGATGAGTAAATTTTGAGTATTTGTTAATTTATTAGAAAAAGCTTTCCTAAGCAACTTCTAGACAAATAAATGATTATTTAAAATATGCCAGGAAAGAAAATGAAGAAATTATATTTTCGGAGTTCTAATTGAATGCTAAAACCTTTATTGTTTTAAACATTGCCATTAGGGCATTTTAGGAACTTTGCTTTGTTATGAGATGAGGTCTTTCTCTTTTCAGGTTAAGGTGATGTTATATTAAGCAACAGTAATGCAACTAGGTAATTCTCTTTTTAACTTTTAATTTTTATAAATCTTAAAGTTGCAAGATAGTACAGAAAGTGCCCAAATAGACTTCACCCAGCTTCCTCTAATGTTAACCCTTTACATACCCCTTTATGATATGGTTGTCATGGTCTGCATTCCATTTTGGGGTTCCCTGACAATGTGATTGATTTTTTTAAAAATTTTTTGCCTATAGTAAAATTCATCATTGCATATATTTCTAGGGGTCTTGACAAATACATAAAGTTGTGTATTAGCCATCATAGTACCATACAAGATGGTTCCATGACACCCCAAATTTGTTTATGTTGCCCCTTGGTAATAAACCCACTCTCCTTTCTCATCCCCCAACAAGGACTGATCTGATTTCTTATCCCTCCAGATTGCTTTCTCGAAAATGTGAGGTGAATGGAATTATACAGTATGTAGCCGTGTGGTTTGAGTTCTTTTGTTTTGAAAAATGTGTTTCAGATTCATCCTTGTTATCCACATAGGTCAATAGATCATTCCTTTGTATTTCTGAGTAGTATCCCCTTGTATGGAAATACCACAGTTTGCTTATTCATTCTCCTGTTAAATGACATCTGGGTTGTTTCCATTTTTGGGGAGATTATGAATAAAGCTGCTATAAATATTCACATACAGGTTTTTGTGTGAATATGTTTTCAATTCATTTGGCTAAATACCTACATTGCTGGTTGTATAGTGCTATACATTTCATCTGCCACTGTGTGATTTTTGGGCATGTTATTAACTTCAGAATCTAAGTTTTTTCACTTGTAAAATGGGGATCATTATAGGATATTGTGAAACTCAATGAGGTAATAGTTGTCAAGTACTTGATTTATGTGCTTGGCAAATTATAGGTGCTCAATATTAGCTATCATCATCATCATCATCATCTTCAGTAAATTGATATAAAAATCATTATAAAAGAAATGTTAACCTAAAGGAAAAATAGAGGCAAGTATCAGAGATGGCTTTAGCTGTATATTTTCCCAGAAAATCAAATTATCTTTTTATAACCACACCATTAAACTTGGTGCATTTAATTTTCATGGCCCAGTAGAGGAAAATTAAGAAGTAAAGATATAAGACTCAACTGAGGATCTTGAACCAAGTTTTTATGGAAACTTCTTTTATTTCCATTCAGGAAGAAGAAAACTGTTCAATATCTATGTAGATCTCTTATAATGAAAGTAATCAGAGCTAAATATCCTCAACACATAATAGAGAAATAAATGTTACACTATTAATTTGTTCTATATACTACAGGGCAAAGTATATGGTGAGGATAATATATGCCACATCTATAATTAATTCTCTGGATAGCTGGATAAGAAAATATATAACTAAGATATAACTAAAAAGTGGTTTTTCTTGTAGTCAAACTAAGAGTAAGAGTATGTAATCAGAATACTGTACTTTCTGTTAAACAGCATGCTGTGGAGCAGATGCTATGAATAGTTTTTAAGGCAGGACATTTAATTACATAGAAAATATTTACAAAAGAAAAACTCATCCCAGCATCGTCTCTTCTCCACAAAAAAAGGACAATATCTAGGAGAACGCACATAGGACATTTAAATTTAACCCTCATCCACCTCTATGTCTAGGAATGCCCCGCATGGCTGGATGTAAGTATCACCACTGCCTGAAACCGTAATTCAATCTTAGCTACTCTTCAAGCTATGCACACAGGGCTGTGTTTGAGCCCATTGTGGTGTTTGAGGTTATGAAACACAGTCCTCCTATGGCTTAAATGCCTCTTTGTAGAAAAATGATCCAAGAGGGTGACACATTTTATAATTTTTGAACTAGGGGTTCTGTCTGGGTCAGTATATTGGGAATTCTAGTATATTTTGCCTGTATTTACTGTCATAGTGCAAAGGACTCGTTCTGTGTTTGGTAGATGGCATTACTTAGATGAGGGCTTTCAGACGACTCCTCAGAACGGAACACTCAGAGGTCAAGGAGGTCCAAGATGAACAATTGAATAGAAAATGGGCAGTAAAAATATTGTCAGCCCTGAGAAAGAATTGGATCAATTAAATATGAGAGGGCATTCATCTTTCAGAACCACAGAAAACCAGTTGCATGAATAGTATATATTCCTAGCTATACAATGCAATAGTTTTTATGTTTGAGATTACAATGTGAAAGTTGCTTTGCTTACTACACTATCCTTAGTTTTTGGAGTATATTCACAGTTTTTTAAAAAATGTGGCCAAAGGTACCTCTGTGACAGATGTATCCTAAGGAGACCTTTCACACGTTATATCCTATGTTACCGTGTAGTTGGATGCTGTGAGGATTGGGCAATTGTGGCATATTGTGTGCAGGGACATAAAGGGTATAATCCCTTTCCTGGACGTCAGGTAGAACCTATGAGAAAAGAGATGGGATGCTACTTAGTTGCATTATATAAGACTCTATTTTAGTAGACTGAAGTGAGACAGATTTCTCCAGATGGCATTAAAAAAAGTAAATACTGTATTTGCTGGCGTATAAGATGACTTTTGAAATGAAAAAAAGCCTGCTCAGATTGGCCAGAGTCAGAGAGGCGGTCTATTAAAAAAAGAACTGGTGTTGCCTCGGAAGTGGGGGGTAGTCTTATATGGCGAATATAGGCCTAAACCTATGTTTTAACTGTAAAATTAGGGGGTCGTCTTATACGCTGGAAAATACGGTAGCCATTTTGTAAGCTACTCTTTGAGTGGGCCAAGTGTCAGGAGACTGTAGGCAGCTTGTGGGATGTGAGAACAGCCAGGAAGATGGGAAGATGAGCCCTCAGTCACATAGCCCCAGGGAATAAATTTTTTCCAACTATCTGATTTGAGATTCTTAAATACAATATATATATATTCTAAATATATATATATATATATATATATATATATATATATATATATATACACACACACACACACACACATATATACACACACACACACACACACACACACACACACACACACATATATATATATATATATATATATATATATATATATAATTTTTTTTTTTACTGTTTTCAGAGAGAGGAAGGGAGGGGAAGAGAGGAATAGACACACCAATGATGAGAGAGAATCAAAAATGGGCTGCATGCCACACACTGGAGATCAAGCCCACAACCTGGACATGTGCCCTGACTGGGAATTGAATCATGACCTCTTGGTTCATAGGTCAAAGCTCAACCATTGAGCTAGGTCAGCTGGGCTCTTTTAAAATAAGATTAACTGGTCAACACCTTAATTTTAGCCTTGTGAGGTCCTGAGCAGAGGAACTAGAACAATGTCACAGAGCTGGCCTGATGATGAAACTCCTGATCCTTTGCCACCCCATTAAACCTAAAAACCACTGCATTTCCTGCTCCCACCTCCCCCTGCCCCCTGCCAAGCCGCCACTACCATTCCAGGAACATCACTTTGTGATTATTGGGAAACCACCATCACTATCATTGCCATCACCGAATGTTGGATGCCCCAATCCCTACTAGCTCCAGCAAAAAATGGAAATTCCACACAGAGCTTGTTCTCACCCAAACCGTTATGTGAATCTATCAAATTGGTGGATCCCAGGTCACACACCTGCTTTCTAGCTGCAAGGGAGGCTGGATCTTCTAGGTCTGACTCCTATATCAGGGAAGCAGAACTTATCATGTGGAACTTCTCAAAATATAGGAAGTCTATTCAAAATATGAGGAGCAGTTATGACAGATGTTTGCTATGTAGTAGACTGGAAATTAAAGCTCAAGCTAAATGTCAAATGTGGTAATCCAGAAAGATTAATCTGACATTACCATGCTGGACATACTTGTGTGATCAGATACAGGAACCCAGTTTGGGAGCCCAGTTGGATAATTATGTAGTTATCTTAGACATTAGATAAATCAGGCTTGCTCTAGAGTGATAGCCATGAAAATTTGAAAGGTGTGATGAGATAAGGAAATATTGATGATAGGACAATGTAGGGAGGGAAAAGAAGAGGAAGGAGTCAGTAATGACACCATTGGTTTTTAGATTTAGAGAAGGATGATGCTATCAATTGAAATATTTGGAACGGGAAATATTTTATTTGGGATCTATTGTAAGCATAAGGACAGAGATAATGCTTTTCATCTTTGAATCTCAAGAATATAGTACAGAGGCGGTAGATGGTAGGTAGTCCATAGACATCTAATCCCCTAAATAAATGTGTTGAACTGCAGTGTATGAGGAAGCTGGAGATCAGAGGAGGGAACGGCATTGGAAATAATCATTCATATGAATCAATAAAATCTAGAAATCCTGGGGAATCTCTAGGGGGAGAAAAGCAAATGGCCAAGGAAAGAATCTTAGGAGATAGTTAAAAACAGGAGAATGAAAAGAAGCCAACAAATCAGAGGGAGAACTTAAAGTGGGTGATTTTATATAATCTTTTGTACCTAAGAAAAGATTTTCAGGGACAAGAGTAGATAACAGTTGCTCATGCTGTTAAAATCAGAGAGTAAGACTTTAAAAATGTGCTTTGAGGCTCAAGTTATTTTTAAAATGTTCTTTAATTTAGACACCTACTACTGTAAATGGAAATATGTAAGTTTGGAAAAAATTTGGCAGTCACACACACACACACACACACACACACACACACACACACACAAACATGGTAGAACAGGACTTACATTTAATGAGTCTTAAAGTTTTTTTTTCTCAAGTCATCTCATCTATTAACATTAGAACCCCTTTCTTCGATTAGAGGACACCTATTATATTAGAGATTGTCAATAGAGAATCAGAGAAGATGTTAAATTATTTGATTCAGATGAGAGACCAGGAAAATTTGAAATGCGTAGTCAAAATAGGCTTTCTGTTTTTTACTACCATCTCCTCTTTCCCAAACACTCCAGACCAGCTAAATACACCACTAGCTAGGGAGTAAAAGGAGAAAGAAACTGAGGCAAAAGTTTATATTTGGCCTATTTCTGTGATCCCAGATGGATGTAAAAAAAATCAGTGAGGAGGGGGGAAGGAGTAGTCCAAGGAAATGTGTTGGGATGTGATGGAGAACAAGAGAGCAGAGATGCTTGTGAAGTATATTAGAGCGGAGTGAGTACCCGCTGAAAGCCCAGTCCTACATCAGCCTTTCCTGTGCTCATGAGAAAGTGTTCAGGAATTAGGGGAGAGAGAGAGAGAGAGAGAGAGAGAGAGAGAGAGAGAGAGAGAGAGAGAGAGAGAGAGAGAGAGAGAGAGAGAAACACTTGAACAAATATATGCAGAGGGTTTCAGAGCTGGTCAAGGGTGGCCCAGAGCAGAGGAGGCCATGATGGGGATTACTTCAGTATGTGGCCACCTGTCAAAGGATTGCTTGTGGGGAAGAGGTCAGGTCTAAGGATCAGACTTGAGAATGGGCCTCCACATAGGCCAAGGTAGGTCAAGGCTTGAGAAGTAAATCTAGAAGTCTCCCCTGGTCTGTGTTCACATATATCACCACAGCATAGCATCAATTCCAAGGGGAAAAGGGTGATGTTGAGGGACACTGAATACACATGAATTTTAAAGCCAAATTGAGTGAAAAGACACTGAATTTGATGAACCATTTTGGAAGTGACTAGGTTACCTTTTCTGTATCTGACAGAAGAGGGGCTCAAGCTCTGGGTAAAAAAAAGTTAAGACATTTTTTGTAGATATGAGTTTGTTGATTGTATGACTAGGAAATTCACATCTATCAAACACTGATTAATTCCATCTGCATAGAATTCTCTATATCACCTTTAATCTCTGGTTATTTATATGCAATAGTGTCACCAGTTTCCATCTTAATTATTTGTATACTTGCTAGAGGGCATATCACCTATCTGGACAGAATTCGGTAAATAAGCTTTAAAATTTTTAAGGAATGAGCCCAAGGGAAAAATTTTAAGATAATGGAAGGCCGGGCGGGGTAAATTGGGGGGGCATTAACCAATGGATTTATATGCACAACCCATGAACATAGACAATAATGTGGCGAAGGCCTGGGGGTGGATGAAGGTGGGGTAGAGGAGGTCAATGTTGGGGGAAGCGGGGGGGGGGGGGGGGGGAGAGGGAACATATATAATACTTACAATAAGGATACATTAAAAAAAAAGACAATAGTTGAAAGTCCATTAGAGGTGTGTCCTTTTCCACATCAGGCATCTCTAACAGAGATCCTGCATTGAGATCTAATCCATTAGAAAACTTCAGGCTTTTGAACATCTAGTGAAAGTTGGTTTTAAAGGCCACAGGGAATACAAAAGACCAAAAGTGGTTAAGGGCTGTGTCAGGTTGTGACAGACAACAGCTGCACAAGGACCAATTAGCGAATCCTGTTCAGTTATGGCTCAATGCTTCCTTTATTCCCCCTGGGAAGAATAGGATTGAGTTTACAACCTTTGGTATAGTTGAGCCTGAAACTAGTGAATCTGTAATGGTTGATGATCAAGTCAAATATCAGACACCGTTACCCTGTTCCAACCCTTTGAAGGCCATGGAACTTTGGCAATGCTCTTCCAACATCAAACCACTCTCTGCTTTCTCGTGACTCTTCATCTGCCACAGCTAAATTCTTCCACTTGACCCTCCCATGAGTTTCCATATTCATGGAATTCTGGAGTTGCTGGGAGTACAGGATTTCATGATCATACTAATCGATATGCTGATATAGATTTGAGAAATTGATGAAAACTTTAATATTTGACTTAAATTATCTTTGGAAGGCCCCTCAAGACAAAAGGGACACCCCCAGCCAGCCACCAGATTTCTGACATACCTTCTGTCAAGTCTGCACCCTCATCAGTGAGCCCACAAACTCATGCTTGCTCTTCCTCAACCGCTGAAGTTCTTAAAGAAATGTGGAGGAAGGTCCTGAGATTTCACTTGTGTAATGAATAAAGAAGAAAGGTCCCCCTTGGCTAGGCTCTCTTTGCTAGCATTAAGTGACGATTGTCTAAAAAATTGTGTCTTGGTTGGTTGTCAATTACAAATGAAGCTTAGCAAGAGCCTTTGTTTAAAAGTTGTACATTCCAATGTTAATATGGTCCTTCCTGGAAAAGCAGCTGCCTTTTATGGATTTTAAAAAGCAACTGAGTTTTATCAAAGGTTCCTCTTTCATGTCCTTCGATTGCTAAGCTTTATAAGTTAACTGAAAGATAACTAGGCATTAACCCATGTTGCCTTTGTTTTTTATCTTTTTCTTTTTGAAATCCCACAAGTCTAGCTAAGTACATTAAATGGAGCATAAATCTCTATGTTGTTTTCATTAAGTCACATATTTGGAATATATATCCAAGACTATTTGATCAATTGTAAAATATTAGCTGTTGCACTGAAGATGTGTGACATGGATTTTAACAAGTGAACAAACATTTCAGAAGCTCAGGGAAAATCATTGGCTGGGCAGCATGGATAAGTTATAACACTTTTTTAAGAATTTAAGACCATTCTCAGTGTTTTAACTCCAGAGTATTTTCAGATCCACATTGCAATTTCCTGTACTCAGCACAAGCAAATTGGGAAGTAATTGAAAGTTTTAGAAGTATTTTTTTCATTTTCAGTTTTTCATTTTTATATTCTTGTGATGACTGTTCCTCATATTAAGTAAAAATTCCCCAAATTATTATTAAAAGTCCTATATTATACTTCCACAACAAACATCCACTTCTAGAGTTATATGCTTTATTCTTTTATGTATCATAAATATAATCTCAACTATTCCCTGTGCCTGATTTTCCTTTGTCATTCCCTACTTCTGAGCTCTTTCTAATACTGTTCCTTCTGTCCATCAATTTCCATCCCTATCTCTCTGCCTATCAAAATCTCATTCATTCATTTATGATGATTAAGCTCTTACTGTAAGCTAGACACACTATGTTTAGTATATTTCAATATGTTGTTTAAATGTCATTTACTCTATGGAACTTTTCATAATTTTACCTCTTCTTTAAAACTCTGCATGTCTTTGTTCATTTTAACAAGAGCAATACTTCATTTATATCTCTATTCAGTACATCAAATATGATCTCATGTTATGATTATTCAGATGGTTGCTTGTTTTTCCCCTTGCCCCAACTCTAGACAGTCAAATTACTGAGGACAGAGGTTTTGTTTTATTGATCACCATAATGAAGAAGCATCTAGCTCATATGTCTAGCTCTAGCGTCTTAGTAAATATTTTTTCAATTAATGAACTACTCTAGCTATCCAATCAGATATTGAGAGTACCAACTTAATCTGTTTCAAAATTTTTGTATTTAAATTGGTTTCCACATTGTCCAGTGCTACTATAAGGCCTATCAACTCACTTTGTGTTCAGCTTTTGTAATTAGTTTTCTTAAGTGATCAGTGATCAGGACATTTTATTGAAGTAAAGACACCATGGATGGGAAACATTACTGATGGAGATGCTCATTTACTTCCTGGAAAAGGAAGTTAGGGCCTTTCATTAAATTACCTGGTAGATAAGAGTCACACAACTACTAAGGTTAATATCTTTTGATACAACTAAAAATTCTGTTATAATATTTTCAGATTCGGATTCATTTCGAAGAAGCCACTTTGCAGGAAGCTTATTCTAAGAAGGCAACTCCAACACTGTCCATGATTTGATTTCCAGGCACTTGGTATTTAATTCTTGCCTCCCTTCCTATACAGATCCTATACACACCAAAGGCAAGTTATCTAACACAATGTTAGTATAATTATTTTACAGAGAGGGCATCTTTAGCTATAGCAGCTCAGACTCTGACTGCCCGGAACTCCAAAAACTTGGAATAAGTCGCTTGACCACAAAATGATAGGAAGCAGAAATTTTTCAAAAAGAGAGAGAGAGTTAGAATTCCAATGGAGGACAATCAACAGCATGGCAGAAAAAACTGAGGAATTTTTAAGCAATTTAATAAATAATTCCTGAGCACCAAATCTATACTCAGGAATACAGGTCAAAATGAATGTTCAAAATTGTCCTATTTCTAAAAGATACAACCTATTTGGTAGAAGGCTTACATTTAGAGAGATTTTAAGTAAGGAGGCTTTATAAGTCATGAATGAAATATTTGAAACTTGCTATTCTATGACAGCATTAATTAGCACAAGCCATGAGAATTTTGTGCATAGATTTAGCCAATGAGATATTATCAGTAATTCTCCAACATAGCCTGCATAGTAGTAAGTGGCCTAAGTCTTTCTTGATGTAAGGAATTGTCAGATTTCTTTAGTTTCCCTCTGAGAACAGCCCAGCATTCTCTATCACTGGTGATAGACATGGTCTCTCCAAGCATTAAGCCAGTTCATCTGTTGTCTAGGATCCACACATCTGTCTCTGTTATGGCCACTGGATTGTGCTACTTAATCCTGTCTGAGTGGCTTCCCAGGAGGGGAAAACAATCTCTTTGTTCTAACAGCCCTGAAAAGACAATGTCTTCTTATCGATAGGAGAAAGGACTAGGACCTTTCCGAAGTGAACATGGTCAGTGACAGACATACAGGCAAAATCTATCTTAGGTGGAGCCCATTTTCTCCCAACCAAAAAATGCAATTTCAAGAAATGACTTACAAAGATTACTTATACAATTACTTATAAAATACCTCTTCAGGTTTCTCAGAACAATTTACCATGCAGAGCCTAAAGACTGGGCCTGATGTTTCCAAGGGAGGCAGTTATCATGCATTACCAGAGCTCACAACAGCAAAGAAAATGAGGGACCCATATTACAGCCCAGAATCTGCTTCCCTAGATAGCTCCAGCCCCATATGGTTTGTAGATTTTTAATTCTGTCTCTATTTTAGGGAAGGGTTTTGGTTTTTTAATAGCATTCCTTTGCTGAAGGGCCTGTTTTAGAATGAAATTAAATAAATACTGGGGAGTGTCACTCAGCATCTAGAGCTGCAAGTTAGAAAATGTTGGATAAAATATATATATATATATATATATATATATATATATATATATATCATTGGCATGCTTCCAAATTTGAGATCAATACTATAAAAAGAAAAAATATGTATTTATTGACATAGCAAAGTAATCATTTGCAACTTAGTGCCCAGAATAGTGACTAGTATATGGTAGGTAATCTATAAATATTTGTCCAATGAATATTAACCAGATTGGTTTTTTCCTTCTCCCCTTCCTCTCTAACCATGGCCCTCATTTCTTTCTTTTCTAAGATATAGGCTTACTATTAGCCAAAAGGGATTGCTATTAGAATTGAAAGTTAAAAACAATAAAAAAAAGGATAACATATTTTTGCTTCTAGGTTCAAATGTGTGATGGTTCATTTTGTGTGTTGACTTTTGTCTGGGCCACAGTGCCAATTTGGTTAAATATTCTATTTTGGATGGTTTTGTGAGGGTGTTTATGGATGAGTTTTACATTTAAATCAGTCAACTTAAAGTAAATCAGTAAGGCCCACCTACGTTATGTTCTCATTATGTAGGTGGGCCTTAATCAGTTGAAGAGTTGAATAGAGCAAAAGACTGACCTTCCCCATGCAAGAGGGAATGCTTCAGCAGACTGCTTTCAGATTTTACCTGCAACATTAGCTCTTACTGGTTCTACCACAGACTGCCATTGGACTTGCGTTGCAGCTCTGTCCTGAGTCACCAACCTGTCGGCCTCCACTAGTTGATTTTGAACTCGCCAAGGTTTCACGGTTGCACGTGCCAATTTCTTAAAGTAAATCTCATTGTATACACATATCATACTATTTCTTCAAAGTCTCTGGAGAATCCTAAACCAAAAGTAACAGATTCAAGGGTGAAATCAATGTCTTAGGAAGCAGTAAGAATAACCAAAATCATGTGTATTATTTTGTCTACACCCTTCCTGTCCAAACTTATTGTAGACCCTCCAAATCTAGGAAGCAGGGAGAGAGAAAAGATAGTATGAACACAATAGACTTAGTGTTGGAATCTTTTATCCTTCCCTTGACCCTTGTTTAGATATTTCTCCTTGTGTCAAGTGGGAAGCATGATAGACACTTAAACTTACAGTTTGAGAGGACAGAGAACCTATGTTTCACATGCTGGAGGAGGCCCAGGGAGAAGGCTCAAGGTACAATTGCAAATGCCATATAGAAGAAAAGGTAGGGTTTATGAGTCTGAGAAGAAGAAGGCAAGAGACAGCTCTGAATTTCCCAGAGAAGGATGTAAGGCATTCCAAAATGTCTTGGCATCCAACCATGAAAGTTGGATAAAGGAAACATCTGCAAAGATTCTAATACCAGCTCACTCCTCCTCAGAAAAGTGTGGTGAGATAGTCATCACATGCAATTGGTTAAAGACTTGGCTGTACTTCTCTAATCAGCAGAACCTCAGATGTGGCTGAAAGCTCAGTTGGTACCCAATACCTGCATGGATGCATGTTAGCAAATTGTCCACCGCCTGGGCCAAAGAACTAAGGCAGTGCCCTTCTCATAGCAGAAGAGTGAAGATAGCACATCAACAGCATTGTGTCAACATCCTTGACTATCTCTCAGGAATGGTGCTTGCCTGCTGCCCCGGGATTGTGTCCAACTCCATAAATGATCTATGCTAAGTGGACAACACTTTTCATTGATCTCTGATTAGTGAGAGATCTGGACAATAAAGGAAGTGATGCAGATAAGAGAGGGCAGCCCTCTCACACCTGAGCAAATTAGAAAGGGACCAGATGAAGCTACTCCAGTGAGTAGAGAAAATGTCAGAATGCATCCCCTGTTACAAGGAGTGATTTTTATAAAACTAAAATTTGATGTAATCAAAATTTAGACTCTTGTAACTGCAAATATATGAAGTGGTTGATGTTACAGTCTGCTTTGCCTCAGAGGAACTGCCCCTTCAGAGTAGCTTTGATACTGTTCAATAGACTTGAACATAAGTTATTACGTAATCAAACATTTCCTTCCAGGTGCTTACTTTTTAAATATAGTTTTCTCTCTTATTAATTTTTTAAGGGTGTCTGGAGATGTTTAAGCTATTTTACCATCTTATGAATATTTGCTGCTCCAGAATATTTTTTTAAAAATATATTTTTATTCATTTCAAAGAGGAAGGGAGGAGAGATAGAAATATCAATGATGAGAGAAATGGAAGGAATGGTCCTGCTGAGTTTTCTCTCGAGGCCTAGCATCAGAATTGATAGTTGCATAGCTGTTACCCTGGTATAATAACACAAGTATTTCGGAAATAACGGTAAGATTTTGAATAATCATTTCTATTTGAAGGTGACATAACCCTTCTCTTGTGCTAAAAGATCTTCCTAATGCAGTATAAACCAGTGAGGTCATGCACTTTCCGAGAACATGGAATGAGATATTTCACTAGACACTGTGTCTTACCATGCCCTCTGGTGTATTTATTCCCCAGAAAGCAAACTTGAGTGTCACATTGTGGTACTGAAGTTTTCAATGCACATCAAAGTTCCATATGGAGAATCTTTACCCAGTGTGATATTTGCTTTGCATGAGTCTGGGGCGGAATTTTCAGTGTTTACATTTCTACTGTTTAAGCATTCTAGAGGAGAAAATAACTCATTTTTGTTGTTGATGTGCATTGCTTTAAGCACTGCAACAAGATGATCGCAGCCAAATTGTTTTATGTAACACACCATTTGGGAATCAGTAACCTCCTGTTAATAAATTGTATACAACCACCCCCTCTCTGCAGAGGCAGTAACCCCTTGGAGTTAATATGCACTCTAGTTCTTCTTGTTTTAACTAAGTTGTACATTAAGGAGATAGGCTAGGTTAGTAAGAAAGTGATGGATTATGTGTGTTCATTAGTAATCTGAAATCTGGATGAGTCTTCTGTGTATTTTTCATTCATGCTATGGCTAAAATGTATTCCACAGATAAAAGTCAGAGGACTTGAAAGAAAAGTGAAGGATGATAACCCTCTTAGAAAAAGAACTGGACCATTAGTAAGTGCCTGGCTTCACTGCCTAGTAAATACTAGATTTGCTTTTTGATTACAATTAATTTATAGAGTGATATTTGGGAAAACTGACACGCAAGATGGGGGTATATATTGGTAATAATAGTATGCATGCACTGTCTAATTTCATTATAACAGAGTTTCAGACACATCTAATGCTGTTAGATTTAGGAATCTCCAAGAACGTCTTAAATAAACTTGTTAGACCTTCAGACTTTTCATTAACCAATCACAGAACAGATTTATAGAACTATACTATCACCTTAGTTATCCCTTTGCTAAATATAGACTATCATCTGCCATAAGTAAAACTCTATGCTTCTTTTTTTCCCAGTTGAATAAGGGAGTGGTGTGTAGATGGAATGACAGTGCTATGAATTTGTGAAAGTGATGACCCTCAGTCCCATGTATGCTAAAGCAATATAGTAAAAGGAGAAGAACTGAAATATTAGGAAAAATTGGTGTGTGCACAGTCAGATTTCTAGAGCTGATGAAGACATTTGCTCTTAGAGAATCTTATGAGGTGAGGTTGGATTTGAAATAGGTATAGGACCTGGAAAACCAGAAATGGTTACTTGCTTTATTATTGATAATGATAATTTAGCCAGCTTAATACTAAATATATACATATGTGTGTTTAAATGTTCACTTGTGTGTATATGTATGCACATATGGTATAAATATGTAGGTTGGGCTGGAAATAAAAATGTGTGAATGAGGAAGATAAATCGTTTGGTTGGTCTTGAAGGGAAAGAAGATAATGGAAAGAGATGATGAGAGCAGAGGGACTTCTACAATAGAAAGATGTATGTGAAACTGAATGAAGCTGAGTTTGGTAAGTGGCTTCTGTGCCTCATCTTGATGATTCCTGTGTCCCTGACACCTGATGAGTTTTTTGCATTTACAATGAAGGATCTCTTATACGTATATATGACCTCCTTCAAACCTTGCCTGAGTCTAACATGACCAATGCTGTTGTTGGTCTCTTGGTCAGACAGAAGAGGGCTCTGAGGCTCAGGTTTAGAGATCTGTACAAGGATGATGCTGAGTTCATCTTTGTATTCCTCATCCTCAGAGTGGTGTTTGACACATAGAAAACACTGGAAGAATGCTTAGTGAAGGAATGGATGTGTTTTCAGCTCTTAAGTTCTGGAACTATAACCAATTATTTCTGTATTATTTAGGACTGTTTTTGTTGCAAGTAACAAAAATAAACAAAATGTAGAGGTATTATTATATAGTTAGATAACCTGAGGTCATGAAAGTTGTACAAGTCTTAAAAAATGAAAACGAAAATTGGAAAGTATTGGTAAACTGAAGCAAGATTTCTCTTTTTCTTCTCTTCTCTCTCTCTCTCTCTCTCTCTCTCTCTCTCTCTCTCTCTCTCTCTCTCTCTCTCTCTCTTTCTGTGTTTGCTTTATTTTTTATAATCTCTTCCTTCAGACCAGCTTTCTTTGCTTTTCAGAACTATGGTGGAAAACACAGCTGTCCCACAACTCCTGAGTTCATAAGTTATAAGTTAAGTTTCACTTCATCTCAATTCCAAATTCTTAGGAAAGATCTCTCAATAGGCTCACCTTAGGAGAAATTCCCACCTCTGGAGCCAAGAGAGGAGATAATGCCCCACAAACATGGCCACTGGAATCTTACCCCTTTAGTACATCACAACCACATTGGGTGGGAGTTCAAGAGAAAGGAAGGAGCATTGGTTTGTAAACCCTACCGACATGCCAGAGGGGCCCATTGTAATTCCTTTGACCAAATCCCATGTTCACACTATTCTCCTACTTTGCATTGGTGCCACTATGAAGGCCACTTTTTTTTTCTTTTTTTTTTTTTTGAGATACAGTATTCTTTGTAAATTTCCCTGCTTCATGATTTCAGGTAGGGAGGAAACCCCTTAGTAAATCTCTGCTTTGGGGTTTTTGTAGAGCAGAAAATAGAAGCTGTTGGGAGTGAACAGTTATTTTTGTCTTTTGTAAAAACCTGACTTCCTTATTGAGATGATGCTGCCTAGCCTGGAAATGGCTGGGATTCAACAGCTTTAAAAGAAACTAAAGTAGAAATAGCAATTGTACTGTCATATTGGTCTAAAAACTACTTTTTTTTTTGTCTTCTTGGCATGTCAGCATTTAAGCTGAGTCAGTCTTAAAGGACAGACCTGAGCTATCCAGGTGAGAGAAGGGAATGCAGAATGTTCCACTCAAAGGAACAAGCATTTGAGGCAAGATATTGTTGAGAGCATCTGTCTTCTGGAATAGTTGCAGAGTAGACCATAGCATGCAGGAGTAGCAGATAGGATGGAGAAGGCAAACTGTAGAGGGGCAGGATAACTAAATTCTGTATGATTCCTGAGAATGTGAATTATATTTCCTGGGCAGTGGAAGCCACTGAAGAAGTTGTAGGGTCATATTGGTAGCTTCAAACCTCACTTGAGGAAGGTCAGGTTTGCACTTGAAGATAACGTAATTATTGTCATTGGATTTAATGAGTTTAGGTGTTTATGGAACAACCAAGTGAATATATCTAATAGCTTGCCCCATATACAGGTCTGGAATTAGGGGGAAACTAACTAGTGATGATTAGTTTGGCATAGGGGTTTGAAAAAATCACACAGAATTGGGAAGAACTTTACATTTAGATTTTCATATATTCAGTCTCCAATTGAAATGTAAATGGAGAAAAATTCAGTTGAAATATGAATTTCTAGAGCCATCATCAGATTCTTTGCCTTCCGTAGTCTATTTTTGTCATAACAAATTTATTTCTTTTATCAGTGCTGTCATAAAACTTTCATCTTTAAGAACACATTTTCCAAGGGGCAGTTCCAAAGATAGAAAAGTATATTGGATGGATACCATTCTGACCAAATATGGCATTTAAAAATGTGTTTGCATTACTACATGCATTTTTTTTTTCATCAGCAGTAGCTTTATAAAAGTATTTAATGGGATAAAACACTAATTACTTACTACTCACAAGTTAACTTCATCTTAACAGGTTTTCTGACTTTTATCATGTAGAAATAATGTCCAATTGCCTAGAAGATCCTTCATGCTGATTTATGTTCCTGAAATTTTTGAAGGTCTCTAAAGGTTTTTTTACTTTTTGTTATTTACTTATTTTTTAATTAAAGTGCAATATTTTCTTAGTTTCTGGTATACAACATAGTGATTCAATATGTATATATTCTATGATGTGATCACCACAATATGTCTTGTAGCCATCTGTCACATTACATAATTACAATATTATATAATATTGACTCTATTCCCTGGGCTGTACATAATATTCCTATGACCTATTTATTTTATAATTGAAGTTTGTACTTCTTATTCCCTTTCATAGTTTTTCATCCATTCTCCACTCTCCCCTCTGACATCCACCAGTTTGCTCTTTGTATCTCTGAGTCCATTTCTGTTTTGTTTGTTCATTTGTTTTGCTTTATTAGATTCTACATGTAAATGAAATCATATGATATTTGTCTTTCTCTTTCTCTTCCCTTTCAGATCTATTTCGCGTAGCATAATACCTTCTGGGTCCATTCATGTTGCCACAAATGGCAAATTTTTCATATTTTTTATTGATGAGTAATATTCTATTGTATTTACCTGTATATAACATATTTATCTATTTATTGATGGGGACCAAAGTGTGTGTGTGTGTGTGTGTGTGTGTGTGTGTGTGTGTGTATAACATTGCGAATAATAACATCTTTATCTATTTATTGATGGACACCAAAGTATCAAGTCCTATAGAATTTAAAGTTTTCTAAATCTCCCTTCTTCCTCTAGTCTGTCAGGACACTCCTGTTACTTTTTGCTAACTCTACCTTCCTGTACTTGCTTAATTGGTTGTTTAAAACTTCACTCTAGGTCTTGCCTGTGGCTAAATTGTCTGGACACGGTTGTGTCTCCCAGACTACCTTCCTCCCATGGCAGGCAGGTATTATTGCAGGGAGGTCCCTTCATGCTTGAACCACCCTGGTCCATGTAACTGGGTATCACCCATTTATGTCTTAATCAGCGAGAGAAACAGAGAATGACAGGCCTCAAAAACAGTTGACATATAGAGAGGCAGAAAAAATGTCAATTGTTCAGCCAGATAAGATCTAGAAAAGACCTGAAGCTCTGTGATATAGTAAAAGAAGGAGGCTTCAGTTCTATAGACAGAACAAAGACCAGTAAGGAGACACAGATTCAAATTCTATAAAGAAAGAATTTCCTAATTTAGTGAAGTAGAGTGAAAAGTTACAGAAAGTAAAAATGATCAGTCACTGTGAGCAGTATACAGAAGATACATGTTTGTCGGAAGAGTGATTGAAAACAAGATTTTGGTTCAGAGAGACCTACATTGAAGCCTTATAACACCACTTCCACAGTGTGTGGCCTCCTATGTTTCACTGTCCTCATCTTAAAAAATACACACACACACACACACACACACACACACACACACACACACACACACTTTTTATTGATTTCAGAGAGGAAGGGAGAGGGAGAGAGAATTATTGATTGGCTACCTCCTGTATGTCCCATTCTGGGGATCGAGCCTGCAACCTGGGCAAATGCCCTGATGGGGAATTGAACCAGGGCTTCCTGGTTCATAGGTCATGGGCACTGAGCCATGCCAGCAGGGCTTGTCCTCATCTTTTGAAGAGGTGTAATGACAGTACCAACCTGACTTTTGGCTAATCCCGCTGCCTTCATTTTCTCACAGGTGTTCCTGAGGGGACCCCCAAAAAACTCCTGCACATTAATTTATGTCCCTAGGCTGTTTCCTAGGGAACCCTATTTAAATAATTAGCATTTTCATCTTCCTCAACTGATTCTAGCAAATTGTCAGCACCTTAAGGGCACAGATTCAGTCTGACTTGTATTTATATTCCAAGAGCAATGGTTGTCCAATAAATGTAATCTTTGTGAGGGTTTTGAAGTGAATCTTAGCAAATCAGATATCTTTCCTCCTACTAGGCAATGGGTAATACATTTCCATAAAGCATCTCTGCAAATTTGACTCTTTTTTCCTTATTTTCACCACAATGCTCTTCAGCATAACATCATGGCCAGAAACATGATTTACAAATCAAGGGTCCTTCTTGCAACAAAATGCCACTCTTTCTTATTTTGCATATTTTTCAATTAATTACTAGGTTTTAAGCAAAATTAAGCAATTATCAGAGTTCACATTAATCTTGTGTTGGCAGCACAGCTTAGTAATTGAAAACAAGATTTTGGTGTCAGGCCTGAGTTGAAGCCTTACTCCACCACTTCCTCCGTGTGTGGCCCCCTGTGTCATTGTCCACATCTTCTGAAGACGGATAACGACAGTCCCCACCTCCCTGGTCTGTGGGGAGAATTAAAGGACAAAACATGTGCAAAACACCAGACGTATGGCAAACACTCAAAACAATTAGCTATTGTCTGTGATGTTATTTTATTAATATTTCTAGTTCCCTTTATTATTATTCTCTGTAAATTTGTTTTCATACAGATCAAAATGCTTCCTAATTTCCCTTGCAATTTCTTCTTTGACCTGCGGGTTATTTAAAAATCTGTTGTTTAACTCCCAGATATCGAGGGATTTCCAAATTTCCTTCTGTTGCTGATTTCTCATTTAACTCCACTGTGGTCAGAGACTTGTTAAAAATAAAAGGATTTCAATCCTTTTAAATTTATTAAGACTTGGTATGGCCTAGGTCATTCTCTATACACTTAATATAGATATATGAGATTTAAGTATTGGCCCAAATCTACTTTTCTAGGTTATTTGCATGAAAATGGATTTGTAGTCTTTCTCATATTATTGCATATCCTGGACCTGCATGATAGAAGTTTCCGAGTGTAATCAGTGCATTTCTCTCCTTTCCCCTTTCTTATCAGAGCCATCTGGGTCAGCTCAGCTGGCCTGCTGTCAGTCATCCTTCCCTGCCTTCAGAAGATAGGGCCCAGGAGCCACTGCTTGGAGCTCATTGTTCTCACAGGATAAGCCATGGTCTGAGAACAAATTCTGAACTTCAGCACCGTCCCCATGTCCAGCTGGATCTCCTCCTTTCCTTCCAAAGCCGTGACCTTCTGCGATGATTAGACGAACATACCGTATGCCTGTGCCCTAAGTCACTGCTTTTCTATCTGGGCTGCAAATGTCACCAAAAAAGAGAGAGACCAGAGGCTTTTCCACAATGGGTGGGCCCTGCACGATGCAGCAGAAGCTAGTCATGGTTCTTGAAAAGCTGAGTTAAGAATTAGGGACTAATTTGGCATAGATGTAATTGTGGGACTGGTTTCATTTATATGTGGTAAAGTCCAAATTTCTACATGGTTTCATTAAGACCTAAAGTAATTATTATTAAAAGATATAGACCAGATGAGAAAAAGTATGGAGTATATGAATATTATTATTTTTAAAATAGATTTTTATTTATTTCAGAGAGGAAGAGAGAGGGAGAGAGAGATAGAAACATCAATGATGAGAGAGAATCATTGATCGGCTGCCTTCTGCACATCCCCCCTGGGGATAGAGCCCAAACCCCAGGAATCAAACAGTGACCTCATAGTTCATAGGTCAATGCTCAAGCACTGAGCCATGCTGGCCAGGGGTGTATGTGATTATTTAATATTAGTAAAAACCAGTTTCCAAATATTTACAAGGAAAGACAGTCTGTTATATATGTGGGGTTTTTTTTGTTTGTTTGTTTGTTTTTTTATAGAGATAGCCTGTTTTGTATTTTTTTTCATGTGTTGCCTTTTTGCTTTTAAATATGGAGCCAATAAAAATAAGTATAGTGACAAAGAATCAAATGCAAAAAATAAGTAAACAAAGGAGACATCATAGGATATTGCTTAAGATTAACAGCTTTGAACCCGCACAGATTTGCATGACTTTACTTCTCTGACCTTTAATTTACCTCATCTATAAAATATAGGTCATAATTGTATCTGCTCACTATCCAGTATTTTTATTGCAAACTTAGGCACAAAAGTATAGATTGGAAGGAGAGTTCACAGAATTAATTAGAAGTCTGAAAGATGGAGCTGAGAAATTGGGCTGGAGCGATGTTAAACAGGAAGAGTAAGCACAACCACATGGGAATGGTCTGGATAGGGTACCCCTTCCATCCTTGAGTGAACTCTTAGGTATGTTGGCGTTGATCACATGCTCCAAGCCCAGAGTTCCAGGTGGGAGCATCCATTTGGCTGAGCCTTGATAATAAGGCCATGCCTAGATGTATCAAAGAAGGTGTTTGATCTTTTCAACTCATAAAATAAGTTGAATAGATAATGAGAAGCCAAATAATAGACACAATGTCCTTTACACAGACCACATAGAATAGTTGTGGGCATTTGTAATACAACTTATATTATACAACAAGCTTACAAGACCTGCTACATGGTAGGCATTGGTTGTGATCATTCTCTCCCTCTTTTTTCCCCTCTAAGGATGGATACATAATAAGGTTCTGTACACCCAATAACTGGAAAGAAAACTTAACAAATACTTACAAAACCCCAAAGCAACTGTATTTTGTGTTTAATTTTGAAATTAAATTTTTTTAATTTCTAAGCATATCAACCCTTAGTGTGATTGCTATACTGAGAATATATTTTCTTAAAACTTTTAGTAGTATAAAAATTAGATCATCCAAGGAAAATCAAAGTGTTTGATTTTTTTTAAAGAAAGTAAAGAAAAAAATTTGTTCTCTTATTAATCTGTATGCTAGACTTAAACTAGACCTTAGTACTCAAGAACAGGATTAATAGAAACATCTGGAATAGAAGCTCTGTGTTCAGATAGTGATTTTTGTCATATTTTTGTTAAAAGATGAGTTGTTTGGGACACATTGTCTACAAATTACAGTGCTGCTTGGGGCAAGGTAAATTCTTCAAGATTAGAAATGGCATCCTAATAAAAATTTGTATAAAGATATACGCTGAGTGGCCAGATTATTGTGATCTCTGAATGCATAATAATCTGGCCACTCAGTGTATATCCTATATAATAAAAGGGTAATATACAAATTGTACCCTCAACCAGCAGTTCGACCAGCAGGCCTCTAATACACACACACACACACACACACACACACACACACACACTGAGTGGCCATAATAACATAATAATCTGGTCACTCAGTGTATGCATATCACAACATGGTTTACAATTATAAAAATAAAAAGAAACTAAATAACCATCAATAAAATATTACATTCCACTCCTACCATGAAATACAATGCAACCATAGCATCATTTTGGCTGTATTTCCAAAAGTATTGCTCTTGCTAAGATTACCAATGTCTGCCATGTTGATAAGCCCAATGTAGAGGTTTGTTACCTATTGACCTACTGTGGAAGGTCAGCTCCCTGGGAAACAGACTCTAAAATAAATATTTGCATGGAGAGAGATTAGTAGGGAACTCTCAGGATTAACAACAATACAGGAGTGAAGGCAGAAAGCAAAGCCAGGCTGCAGTGTAATTGTAATAAAGGCTGCAGCCAATTCTAAAGGAGAGCTCTGGATTTTTTATATATTTTCTCTGGCAAGGGAAACAAAAACAAAAACAAAACAAAAACAAAACTACAAATGGTACTACATAAAATTAAAAATTGTTTGCACAGCAAAGAAAACTATGAACAAAATGAAAAACCAAACCACTAAATGGGAGAACATTTTTGCCAATGATACATCTGGTAAGGGGTTAATATCCAAAGTTTATAAAGAATTCATACAACTCAACACCAAAACAACAACAAGCAATCCAATTAGAAAATGGGCAAAGGACCTAAACAGACACTTCTCCAAAGAGGACATTCAGATGACCAATAGACATAGGAAAATATACTCATCATAGTCATCAGAGAAATACAAATTGAAACCACATGAAATGCCACCTCACACATGTTAGAATGACTATCATCAATAAATCAATAAACAATAATGTTGGTGAGGAGGTGGAGAAAGGGAATCCTTGTGCACTGTTGGGGGGAATCCAGACTGGTGCAGCCAGGGTGGAAAATGGCATGGAGGTTCCCCCAAAAATTAAAAATGAAATTGCCCTATAAACCAGCAATTCCATTCTGGGGTATGTATCTGATGGAACTCAAAACACTACTTTGAAAGAATAAATGCACCCCTGTGTTCATTGAAGTGTTATTTTCAATAGCCAACATTTGGAAGCAATTCGAGTGCCCATCAATAAACCAGTGGATAGCCTAACCAGTTTGGCTCAGTGGATAGGGCGTTGGCCTGCAGACTGAAGGGTCCCAGGTTTGATTCCAGTCAAGGGCATGTACCTTGGTTGTGGGCACATCCCCAGTAGTGGGTGTGCAGGAGACAGCTGATTGATGTTTTCCTCTCATCAATGTTTCTAACTCTCTCTCCTTCTCCCTTCCTCTCTGCAAAAAATCAATTATATATATATTTATATATAAACCAGTGGATAAAAAAGGTATGCTACATATATACAATCAGATATTACTTAATCATTAAATAAATAAAATCATTTGCAACAGCATGGACCAACCTAGAGGGTATTATGCTAAATGGGGTAAGTCAGTCAGAGAAAAACTAATACCTCATAATTTTACTTACTTACATGTGGAATGTAAGTGAACAAACAAAACAGAAACAGACTCATTGATACAGAAGACAGACTGGTAGTTGCTGAGGGTGGGTGTGGACTGGGTGAAAAAGCTGAAGGGATTGAGAAGCAGGAGGAGAGGTTGAGCAGAGGCTAGTGTGACCAAAGTCGAGAAGCTGGGAATACATTTCCAGAATGCCTATTAGTGCAAATACATGAATGGTGCTTCTGAGGGGTTTCCCAGAGAAAATCATCCCCAGTCCAAGTGCAGATTGGCAGCTACAAAATAGTCATGGTGATGTAACATATAGCACGGAAAATATAATCAATAGTATCATAATCACTGAGTATGGGGAACACTTTGTAAAGTATATGATTGTCCAACCATTATGCTGTACACCTGGAACTAATGCAAAATAAAATTGAATGCAAACTGTGATTTAAAAAGTATATAATGTAAAAAAAAAAAAAAGCTTTGGAGCTCAGATGGCCATTCAGAGTGGTCCATGTTCACCAGTCATCAGTTCCTGGCTACCCTGAAAAGAGGGTATGACCTTAGCAAAGTGGTTCTCTTTAGTTGAGAGCAACTCTCACAGAGGGGTCATCTGAAAGGTCTTTGTTGCCAGAAGCTGGTTCCATCCTGGAACCGGGATCTGGTGACACACCTGCCATCTCCGATCCCTACCTTCCTTCTCATCATAATTTAATGTGATAGGCACTTCTTTTAAAAACTCTTCTCTTGGCTTCTGGATCGCCACACTCTCTCCTGCCCACCCCCCCCTCCTCCAACCTGCCTTGTACCCTCCCCACTAACCCCTGCCTTGTCCCTACCTTCGTGGGTCTTGACCTGAATTTCACAGAGATTTCCCTGGACTCTTATTACTTCTCACTCTACTCAACAGAAGCTAACTTTTTTCCATGTCTTTATATATTATTTGATGGCTTCCAAATTTACAATCATAACTCATGCCTCTCAACTACCTCCAGAAATTTCCCTAACCAATTAGTCTTTCCTTCCCCTTGGATATCTCACAGGCATCTCAAATGGAACAGTTTTAAAGCTAAACTCATTATTTTTAGTATTGATCCTCATCAGTGTTCTCCATCTCAGTTGCTCAGGTTAGAATCCAGGGAGTCACACTTAACATCTTCCTCTGCATTATACCCTCACTCAAGAATTACTCAGTTCTACGAAATGTGACCAACACAATACATATCACATCCATTCTATTTTTTTTATTTCTATTGCTATCACTGAATTTTGTCTGAACTTCTGCATTAGCCTCCTAATTGGCTTCAAGTATTCATTTTTGCTTCTCTCAAAAAATCATTCTTCATCAGTAGCCAGCATGGTCATTTAAGAATGCAGATCTTACTATGATACTCACCAGTTTAAAACCCTCCAATAAATACCAGGTGCACTTAGGGTCAATTCTAAAATTATTCCATGACTTAAAAAGCCTTTAGAGGATGCACTGGGCTTTTATGTATTTCTCAAATGAGTTTTTCATATGCTGTTCCGACCACCTGGAATGAACCACCCCTGGACTTCTTTATCACCTGACAATTGTTCTTTAAATTTCAAGACAGAATCAACATATCACTTTCTCAGGGAAACCTGTTCTAACTCCCCTGGCTAGGTTAGCTTCTCCTGTTAAATGCATTTTCTGCATTCATTCCTTCTCTATTGGATGCCTTATCAGAATTTTAAATATCAATATAATTTAAGCTTTATTCCCTCTCTCCCACATTAAAGTCATGAGAAGTAAGACTATGATTTTTGATCTATCACTAGACTATCCGTGCCTAGAAAGTACCTCAACCATAGCAGTCTATCAGTAAGTTTTTGTTAAACATTTAAATGCACACACATCCTTATATATTATACCTATAGGCATGTATGGTATACAAAAATAAGTCTATAACAAAGATAAGATAGATTGGGTGGCTTAAACCACAAACGTTTATGTTTTTGGAGGCTGGGAAGAGTAAGATGAAGATGCCAGCAGATTTGGTATTTGATGAGGGTCTGTTTCCTGGTTTATAGATGGTCTGCAAATGTGGCAGAAAGAATAAGAGAATTGTTGGGGACTTCTTTACAAGGAGCCCAAGCCAATTCTTGAGGGCTCCACCCTCGTGAACTAAACATCTCCCAAGATCCCACCTCCTAATACCATAACTTTGGGAGTTAGGATTTCAACACATGAAATTTTGGGGGACACAAACATTCAGTCTACTACAAATTTGCATATAAAATAGAAAACAAGTGTGGACGATATGACAGGAAATCCCTGATTTCTACATATAAATCCTAAAACTGTTAGGAAACTGAATGGGTAAAAGTTGAACAACACGTTACGAGGGGCAGGGGACCTTGTCTGAAGAGCTAAGGCACCTAATTATGTCAGCTCCAGCAGTCCTGGCTGCCCTCCAGGCCCAGCAAGCCCCATGGCAGTGGAGGGTACCCCTGAGCAATATGTGACATGGTGCTGGTTGTAAGCGCCATGAATATCTACAACTACTGTTTATGGGAATTTAATGCAGCCCTTTGGGAACGGATGATGTTCAGATTGAATATACATTAAAGTCACAATGATCCAACAGTGCAAGAATTTTTGTAATGAAGAGGAATCGCAACTTCTTTCAAGCATCTTGAGATTTCTTTAATGAATAAGACACATTCTTTGCTGAAGAGGAGGCTACCTGAATTGTTTCAGCTCTTTTTGAGGAGCTTGTCATAACTATAATTTTGCTACTGCTAAGGCCATCGGAAAACACAGTTATTTACATTACAGTTCATTAACAGTAGCAAAATTACAGTTATGAAGTAGCAACGAAAATAATTTTATGGTTGGGGGTCACCATAACATGAGGAACTGTATTGAAGGGTCATGGCATTAAAAAGGTTGAGAACCATTGCTTTTTGAGCAATATTTCACACACAATTGATTATGGACTTGCATTTGGCCTTGTGTGGAAAAGTCAAATAAGGTCTTAGTGAATTAGGATGCTACCTGTTTGATTTCTTCTTTTGCATGAATGAGCTTTGTATGAGGATAGGTTACCCTTCCCTATACATAGGTTACCCTCCTTGGACTGAGGTTCTCAGACTCAGTGTGGTACATGGAAAGGCTATTATCATGAGGCAATAGACTGACTAATTTATGACTTGGTTAGTAAGGGTCTATGGCCATTTTTAGTTTAAGGAGCCTTACAGAAATGTGTGGTCTACGCATTCACTAGTCCACACACTGCCGATTTGTACTTCACTAGCTAATTAAATTTCTCCTGCTGAATATGATGTAATCTTGCTTATAAAATGGATCCATCCTTCTTAGGTAGGCCTTGGTAAGTTTCTTTTAGCATGCTTGCCTAATTTGTTGCATGTTTGTGTTAATTTCTTTTTTAGGTTTTAGGAGAGACCCAATTTAGGTATGATATTCCAAGTCAACTAGTTTTCTGATGTTTCTGAGAATCAATACATTTGAATAATAATTCAGAATGATTTCGCAAGCTTCCCAGGAATCCTGGGGATTGCATGGATGTAGCTGTTCAGTTGTGCTTATTGTTCGAGTAAGTGATAGAACAGAAAATTGTATGCAATGTGTGATGGTTAATTTTAGGTGTCAGCTTGGCTAGGCCAGGCTACCCAGCTATTTGGTGGAAAAGTAATCTAGGAGCAACTGTAAAAGTATCTTTTAAGAAGACATTAACATTAAAATCAGTAGGCTTTGAGTAAAGCAGTTTACTCTAAATAACGTCAGCAGGCCTCAGTCCTGGGAAAAAGACTGAGATCCCCAGAGTAAGGGGGAATTCTACCTCTAGACCACCTTCCATATGAGCTGCAACAGCAACTCTCCCCTGGTCTCCAGCCTATTACCCTGCCCTGCAGACCTCAGGCTTGCTACCTCTCACAATTGCAGGAGCCAATTCCTTAAAACAAATCTCTCTATACATATATTTAGACATCCTATTGGCTCTGTTTCTCTGGAGAACGCTGACTTATTAATAGGCCATGTTATCCCCATTTTGTGATCTATAACTTGAGTATGTGAATTCCTGATATAAGTCAGAGTTCTAGATGCTCTTTTATTTCACTTCTCAATATGGATTTTACTAAATTGTGTTCTAAAGTTTGATTTTTTTCTCCCTCCCTGATGTTGACACTAACATATCAACTTTATTAGTGGAATTTGGTAAAGCAAGTTAATTAAATAAAGTGTGATTACATTTTAACTTTCCAGAATACAAAATAAATTATCTTCCTAATTTGAAAACTTCAATGAAAATTTAAAAAGCTTTGACAGTCACCCTATGACCAAGTGTAGCTAGAGAGAGTAATGATCTATTTTATACCAAGACCGAATCTGCCATGGCCAACACTAGGCCGCTGACAGGAGACCTTCCTTGTAAACTGGGCAAGAAATCTGAAGTAATGAACTGTGCTCCCAGAGCGGGTACCATAAACTTGGTAATGGATAACACCCT
This sequence comes from Pipistrellus hanaki, assembly GCF_964339955.1. Lineage (NCBI taxonomy): Eukaryota > Metazoa > Chordata > Mammalia > Chiroptera > Vespertilionidae > Pipistrellus > Pipistrellus hanaki. Next base: position 37,232,116 of record NC_140519.1, on the reverse strand, counting down.
TTGAACATCTGGACAAGAAAGATGTCTCACTCCAGGAGGGATGTTTTCCTTTCTGTAACCAAACTGTGCTGAGCTGATATTTGAGGCCTGACTTCACACTCCTCGGAACTCTTCTTTGATCCCGTCCAGTTCAGTCAAATTGACCCTGATGTGTTTGCAGATTGGAATGGGGGTTAGGAAAATGTGGGAGTGGGGCTGTGAACCCATATGTTTCTCTTCAGCTGGGAATTTGCCAATATTTTCCTTCTAAGGAATTAAGGTTCCCTTTCCAGTTTTGATTGATCTATGGTAAGAAGAGATTTCTATATAGCTTTTGGCTCCACATGGGTTGGGGAGAGTCCGAAAGAACAGCCACAAAGGTAGGATATGGTTTGACAAGTGAAATGTTGTGAAATATACAGGGTGAGATGAAAGAAACATCAGCTCCGAAGAAATAACAGGAACACTTGACGAATGGTCTTCAAGTATGGAAGAAGGGGGTGGGACCTTCTCCAGACATTCAAAGGATAGCAATGAGGAAAGCTCCAAGCTGTAGCTGATGATGTTAATGCTGACCCCACAAAGAACATTTTTGTTAGTGAAGTTTCTTGAAAGAAATTATCAAGTGTTTTCTAGGGTCTTGATAATGAGGAAATTGCCCATCTTTCTTACTTCTTATTTAAATGTTTTAGATGCTTTACATTAAAGAAAGGGTAATCTGCTTTACCTTTTATTATATGAGCTTTTGTTGGTTGTGGAGATTATTCAGCAAGCAATTACTCCTTCTCCACCATTTACCCTTTATACCTCCATGGGAAGAGTGTATTTTCACCCCCACATTGATATTAGTTTTGGCTCTTGACTTGCTTTGGACAATTAAATAGGGATAAAAGTAAAGTATGAAAGTTAATAAATGTAGGCCTTAAAAGAAATCATGTGTCTTCACTTGAAAAACATGATCCAGGTAGCTTGTCGTCTAGACTGGACCAAAATTGGGCCATTGCTACAAACAGAATTGACTCACAGCCTGAAACAGAGGGGTCCTAGCTTCCTGTAGACTCTCGCATGAGAAATAGAGGCTTGTTGCTGTATGTCGCTTTAATTTTATGAGTTCAGTAAGTCTTATTTACTCAATAAGTCTTTATTTGTCATTTACTATGTGCCAACCTATGTGCTAGATCAAGGAGATGCAAAAATCCTAGACTTCCAGGAGCTTCTAGTCTAGTGGAGGAGATAGACATGTACACCACGAGCCAGGTTTATGCAAAGCGCCAGTCTTGTGCTAAATGCAATAAGGGGAAAAGTACAGCATCATCTGGGCTGAAAAGATTATGCCCATCTTGGAGGAGGTGAGAGTGGATCAGGAGTGACTTCATAAAGAGGATTGCTGAATACACTAATTGGAGCTATTGCTTGTATAAGCTGCAGTGGTCTATGCCACCATGTGTGTGCACATGTGAGATTCTTGCCTCCCACATTGGGCATAGGTACTTGGGGTTATGCCTTAAGTAACTGTATAGTATAGCTTGGGAATAAGTAAATATGCACAGCATAAGATAATTTTCAAAACAATTTCAAAATATCAAAAAATGCCCATTTACCAAAGTTGTCTACATTCCTATAAATATATAAACTATATTAAATAAACTGGGATTTATAGTTTTCGAATAATGATAAAAATGCAATTCCTAGAAAAAAATATATATATTTGGATGAAAAGTAAAATTGCTTATCAAGGACTAGTGCAATTGGAGGAATAATTAAAGAAATTATATTTCTATCTATAAGTAAATAAAATAAAATATCAGGAGAACGAGCTTTGGGATGAAAATTCAATTTCTGACATCTGAACGAGGTGGTTTAGCTTTCAGTTTAGCTTTAAATAAAAGGAAGAAATCTAGGTTTTAAAGATATTATTGATTTGCTCACTTCAAATACCGAGTCACATTCTCTCTACTTAAGAGCACAGACTGTGAAGTCAAGCTGCCTGGATTTGAATCTCATGTTCATTTTTTTTACCAGAAGTCAGTTCTAACATCCAGTTCTAACATCTCTGAGCTTCAGTAACTCTTTCTGTAAAACAGAGATAATAATAATAATAATAATAATAATAATAATAAATGCTCCATTAGTTGTTGGAAGAATGCATGTAGATATAGAGTCATTGGCACTGTGCCTAGAATGTGGAAAGATCTCAAAAAATGTTAACTGCTACTGTTGTTGTTGTTGTTGTTGTTATTATTATTATTATTATTACTAGAAGCCTCGTGCATGAAATTATTATTATTATTATTATTATTATTATTATTATTATTACTAGAAGCCTCATGCATGAAATTTGTGCATGGGAGGGGGAGTCCCTCAGCCTGGCCAATACCCTCTCGCAATCCGGGACACCTCAGGGGATGTCCAACTGCCAGTTTAGGACCAATTTCCCAGGGATCCCTGTGGAATCGGACCTAAACTGGCAGGGCAGTTGGACATCTCTCTCTCTCATCCAGGACTGCTGGCTCCTAACCACTAGCCTGCTTGCCTGTCTGATCGCCCCTAACTACCTCTGCCTCAGCCTCTGCTTCCATGGCTTCATTCAGAAGGACATCCAGAATGATGTCCAGAAGGTCGTTTTAGCATATTATGTCTAATTAGCATATTACACTTTTATTATTATAGATAGCTAAACCTCCTCTATCAGAAGAAGCTCAATACTTAAATATGGTAGTAGTAATTACTTATGAAGCATTTGTGAGTGTGAAAATATGAGTCTAAGGCCCTGCAATCTTAAAATAAATATTTAAATTTTGGATTACCTTGGCTTCAAGTGGATGGCCACAAAGTTTGAGCTCACCTGAACTTTCTAGACTTCAGAAAGGAACATTGGAAGACATTCTTTGGACAAAAGAGGGCACAGGGAACCACATTCTCTGCCTTTAACCTCTGAGTCACAGTGGATATAAAACATAAATCACGCAAACCATCTTGGACATGCACAATAGCTCAAGTCTCTCCTCCTCAATTATTTTCTTTTTTCCCCCCAACGAAATCTGTAAGAAGTATTTGGGTAAATAACCTTTCTCCTTTGTTTGTTACCTTCCACATGTCAAAAACTAGAGGATAGCCAAACTATGGTTTTTCCACATTACTCATTTTAAACCAGGCGGGCTCAGAAAAGTTGGGGAATGACTTTCAGAGAAACATGTTTAATTGTTTTTAATTTATCTAAAAACAGGCTAAAAAGTTTAATTAACAGGCTCCAAGTAATAGTTACACCATTTCTCCCCTGCTATCAGCTTTCACTTTTATTTACGATGGTGTCTCCTGCGTCTCCCTTAGGCCCAAGTCCACTATCCCTAATATTTCTGTGATATGTGAATACCCCTCAATGTAAAGTTAGCACTTGCAATCAATGCAAATTAATGACTTTAAATTTTTTTTTTCTTCCCCATCAGAAAAAAGCAGCTTTGTAGTTGAAAATCCCATGCTGGCCTTGGAGTGGGAGTTTTTCCAGCCTCTGCTTAAATCCAAAAAAATACTGCAATCTTCTGGCACAGGCCCACTGTAATGCTTTAAAAACAATTTAGCAACTGTCATTGCTGTAATTACAGTAACTAATTACCATCCTTAGCAAACAAATAGCTTAACATAATACGCAAGCCGAATCAATTTTGAAGAAATGCAAATTCCAAAAGCGAAAAAGGGCATTTTGGCAAACCTGAAAGAGAAGCAGGAAAATAATACACTTTGTTTTATCTGCACATAATTCCCAGGGAATATCATATCATAAATATTTGCATTCAGTTCTTATCAGGACATTTGCATTTGCTTCTTATCAGTGTGCAGACCGGACTCTGCCAGATAGAGAGAGAGGAGCGCCCCAACCATGCACATATTTCTAATGAATCACGTCTCAGGGCCCTGAGAATATTTTGGCTGGAACTTTATCGCCCAGATGAAGAGGTCATTTACTCTCTGAGTTGGTTCATCTTGGAATTGTCTTGAGATTTTGATGTGATTCACCCGATGTGGCATTTCTTTATTTCTTTATTTTTTATTTTTTTATACAAACACTGGAGGCAGTTTATTACTGGAATCTTGCTTCCAAAGGCAGCTGCTCAGAGGCTGCTCACCCCCTCCAGCCCCCCTCTCTTGTCCCCCCTGTCTGCCACCCGGTTTCCACCCACTCTCCAACTTCTGCAAAAAAAAAAAAAAAAAAAAAAAGAAAGAAAGAAAGAAAGAAAGAAATCGTATGTAAATAACACCGATTGCAACAACTTCAAACTCTGGAGCAGGCACGGCCATCTTTATTTTTTATAGGAATCCATAAAGAGAATAAAAAACAAGGCAGCAAGATACATCAAGCCCACTTGACTGCTATTATCTCCACACGTGGTGCCACATCCTGTGGCAGGTCCCGGGAGCACAGCTGATGAGCAGCGGCTTTCTGAGCGAGGGGCGGCGGGGCAGGTGACCACGAAGCCACCTCGCTAATGAGACCATCAGATTCCTCCAACGCTCTATCCAGAGAAATCCATTCCTCATCTTATGATGAGTACCGGTGCATCTTCTCCGTGAGCACACGGGGAGGTCAATAAGCGAGCGGATAGCAGCTCCTCTCCTATGTGAATGGTAATTTTTGTCCCTTGTAACCCCTGCATTATCACCGGACCCAGCACCCAGCGCTCAGTGGCTTGCTTCGTCTGCACAGCAAGCGCTCCAGCAGCCTATTTGGTTTTAGAAAAGAGAAGCCGGGAATATTACTCATATTGATTGGACCCTTCCTGTTTGGTCTGGGCCCTTTAATTAAACCAGATTTGTGTGTGAGTGCTTTGGTAACGTGAGGCTCAAACAGATAGGGGGTCTTAGATTCATATTGTAAAGCCTGGCCAGGCTGGTACACAAGAATCAGGACTGCACACGCAGAGTTCCACAGGAGGGCTTTTATTCCACAATTCCCCCTGAAACGGTTATCATCGACTTGATATTATTGCACAGATTCTGAGGTTAAACTTCAAAGCAAAACACTGGATGGGGTCAATTTAAGTACTAGGATTTCCATTTCCAATTATAAATTTAAATCTAGCTATAATGGAGAAATCTGTCACTTATAATAGTAGCAAAAATGTGTTGAATTGTACTTCATAGCGATTCCTCCCCCCCCCCCCATGAATATGGTCACATAAACTTAATTTCACCTTTTGTGCAAGTAAGATTTCGTTTTGGTTTATTTGCTTAACACAAAAGAGAACTTCTGGTTTATTATTATTCAGATGACTGACACATCTTTATTTGGATCCAGAAAATGTGATTTAAAATCTTATGAGAATGTGCACATCTCGTGAAACTTTGTTCCCATAACAGTAAGAGAGAATTTTCTGCCAAATTATGTTTTAATTATAACTTTAAAATATCATAGTTTAAATGTTTTACCCTAAATAGGTCTGTTAGCAGAGGGTTTTAAAAATGTTTTGATTTTAGCAGAAATTATTTTGTTAAACCTGTAGGCACAGCTACTCATTTTGGTGTTAAGAATTTAAAATATTATTTAAGCCTTGAATCAATATTTCACAACATTATCTTATAAAATTATTTCTTTAAGAAATTTTCAAATATGAAATGTGAGATGAAAATTTATGTGCAAATGAGAGGTTACCATTGTGGCTTCTTAAAAGAAATTTCCATGAAACTGCCCCAAAATGCTTATTTGTTTTACTTAAGTTCAGCTCTTGTGTTCATGTTTACACTGTGGGATGCTCTAAATCCAGAATGCTTCCAATATTACGTCTAAAATCCTATGAAATGTCCTAGAGAAAAAAAAAACAACAGCTAGAAAAGGAGCTAAACACTATTTGTGAGATTCAGTAATTCAACTGGAAAAGACATCGTATCTTTCATGCTTTATCATTGTTTTTAGCTTTTTCTTTGAGGTGGGAAGGACTTTTAGTTAAGAGCCCATTATCAGGGTGAAGGATGCAGGAAATCCAAAATATTTATGTTTGTTCATGGCACACGGACAAGAGACAGTTCTCAGGAAAAGGGCTTTCTGATTAAGTGATTGAAAACACCCTGGTGTATTTTAATAGCTTCTCCTATCCAAGAGATAACATCATCTTCCTCCTTATCGCCACCCTGAAACTTATTTTAAACATTCTCCTGTGCTCTTCCAATTAGATGCTCTGCTCTTTTGGCTTCCAGTGTCCTCACTGCAACTCATCCCATTTGTTTGCTCTCCCATTTTTGTCAGCAGGTTGGGTATAAAAAGAGGTATTTAACAGATAATGGAAGGCACATGCTTTCCAGAGTCAAATTTGTCTAGATGGCATTCAGCCACGTTCTCCTCGTGATAAACATGGATGTGTATAACATCAACTTGCACTTTGCGAAAGCATAAAATATTAATGATTGATTGGCCTTACAGAGAACGATCAAAAGAAATCCGTTCCTTTTAAAATAAAAATTGATAATGCCCAATGAGATAATATAAAACCAGATCAAACACTCGTCCGGAATCTATTTTAGGGAAACAATTGTTTTGAGAAGCAGTTTATTGACATCCACGCTTGCTCATTCCCAGAGACAAGTCTTCCCGGATCATTCTAGCTGAAAGTAGCTCCTTTCCCCGCACACCCCCCCCCCCACCCCCGCTTCCACACATACACAGTCAATTTCTGGCTGCTATTTGTTTTTGTTTACTTCATGGCATTTACCACCCGTTAATAATTTTTATATGTTTTATGTATGGATGACTTTATAGTTTGCACCTGACGAAGCCAGAAATGTTGTTAGACTTGTTCATTATTGTAATAACAGTGCCTACACTATATCTTGGTCCATACTAAGCAATTGGTGTTTTTTTTTTTATTATTAAATAAATAAATTTATTGAAATCCAGGTACCATGGACAGCTTTTGAAAAATAATTTCATAGCAATCCTCTGAGATAAGCCTTAGTGATAAATCCATTTTATGACTGTGAACATCTGAGACTTAGAGAGGTTATCAATGGCACATCATGAATAGACTCAATGTTAAGTCAGCACCATATTCGAAGCTCTTGTTCTCAATAACTTTGTTTCCCTACACATAACAATTCAAATAACTCTATTTTCCATAGATAATCACATGTTTTAGTACAACCTAGTGATGTCATTAGCTATGGGGAATATTCTAGAGAAAATGACAAGTGGCCATTTTGCCAGCTTTGTCGGAAGATATATTTTTCTCTGGCCTTTAAATTCCCTCTCTTTTGAGCATTCAGACTTTCAGTTCTACATGGAAACCCAGGTGACAGTTGTGACTTAAAATTTCTTTTCCCTTCTGCACAAAGAATGACATTGCAAATTTTCCTCTCGGGGAGGATAAGATAAAAGAGAATTAGAAGTGATATTATTCTTGAAGTATTCTGCAGGCCAGCAGACCAGACAGAGGATATGGATAAAGGTTTCCGAGTACAGATTACAACACTGGCCTTGAAGAGAAGGAAAAATACACCCGTCGGAATGTCTGCTGAAGTCTTCTTCGACAAAAGGCAGGGCATCTGATAAATTCTAGACTTGCTGACAACTCAGAAAGATGAAGAAGCAAGGAAAGAAAACAATATTCTGTACCAAAGTATGAAAGGACTGTTTTGTGATAGAGACGCAATAGGGACCTCTCTTTGTAGGAAGTAGTCAAATCATGTGAGATACTTGCGTTTAAAAAAAAAAAAAATCATAGGAGACACTCACTACCATATCTTAGGCTTTAGAAAATACATTGCTTAGAGTTTATAACAAGGGCAAGCCTCATTCCATCGTCAGTTAAGTCAAAAGTTCATGTGGCTCAAGAGGGAATCTTTCAAAGTAGAATTTCCAACAATTTAATCACAAATGAGCATAAGGAAGCAGAAATGTCGTATATGACGTTAGCAATGCAGCCAAAAAGAAGTCTTCTGATAAAGTCACCTACTGTAAGGGAGTCTATAGAACGGATGAAGGGAGGTACTGGCCACTATGCACACAGGAGAGGGAAGCGGGTCTGGAGAATAATATCAGGAAGGCTAAAGTCCAGCGTAAAATTGAAAGCTTCCGTAACAGTTGAATATCCAAAGGGGCTTGTAGCTTTCTGGATAGCAAGGAGCATGAGAAACAACTAAGTGGGTCTGTGTGTATGTGCTACAATGGACATTTACCCAAGGTAATAGACAAATTGCATGGACCCTATTTTGATTATATGTTTACCAGCAAGGAAGATTAACTTTAAGCCGGACAGGTTAGAACACAGATCGTTAAGGAAGATATAGAGGTTCCGGTTAGATGAACAAATAAATTGTAAAGAAACATCTATTAGCTTTACATGAGTAAAGGCTCAGATGAATTACATTGTGAGGTACTGGGGGATCATGCAGAGAATACCCTAGTGCCCTGGTCGGCAAACTGCAGCTCTCGAGCCACATGCAGCTCTTTGGCCTCTTGAGTGTGGCTCTTCCACAAAATACCATGGCCTGGGCGAGTCTATTTTGAAGAAGTGATGTTAGGAGAAGTTTACATTTAAAAAATTTGGTTCTCAAAAGAAATTTCAATTGTTGTACTGTTGATTGATATGTGGCTCTGTTGACTAATGAGTTTGCCGACCACTGCCCTAGTGTTACTCTCGATGCTATTTTAAAGTCATGGCGATTGAGACTCATCAAAGCACTGCAAGCGGGTACATGGCTTACTTTTAAAAGGGGGGGGGGGGATGAAATTTCTAAAATTTGAATTATTCAGTAAAATACTATGCAACCTTGACAATGCTTTTGGAATCAATGATCACACACACACTTTATTAATACATGTTTAAAAAGTAGTGACACTGGGCAAAGATATTGACTCACAAATATTATCTAATTAATTTCCTTCTAAAATAAGGCCATTGAAGGGATAGAAATGGGATAGTAATTGGCATCTTTAATTTCAGAAGAAATGGAAAAAAAATTTATGCAATTTTTGAATAAGATAGGAAATGTGACTTGCTTGGGTTTATCCTATACAGAGTTTTGAAAACTTGATTAAATCAGTAGCCATGATTGATGGACTGTATTTTTTGTTGTTGTTGTTAATCCTTCCTGGAGGATTTTCCCCCCATTGATTTTGAAGAGAGTAGAAGGGAGGAGAAGGGGGAGAGAGAAGAGAGAGAAACATCTATGGGAGAGAGCCACATTATTTGGTTGCCTCCTATACACACCCCAACCGAGGTGGAAAACTTGCAAACCAGGTACATGCCCTTGACTGGAATCGAACCTGAGACCCTTCGGTTCTTAGGCTGATGCTTTAACCACTGAGCCTCACACAGGTCAAGGCTGATGTTTTTTAGTTTAAATGCAGTGAAAATGTATGTTCGATAGATTTTGAAGATGGCACAAAATTGAATACAACAGCCTGTGCATTGGGGAGGAATGGTTAGGCTGCTCAGTTGTTGGATTCTAAGCTTCTATAATTTTGCCTGTGGTCTTGTCTCCCTTGTGCCTTTGTACCCTGGAGTCTCATGAACATAGCTTGCTGCAGAGGCAGCTCTCTAGACACTAGCATCAAATCTGTGGATGAGCAGGCATGCAGAAACATGTGGACACTCAGTGGAATTTGCCACAGGAAGTGGCTTGCTGGCTGGTTAGCACCATTCAGGTCATTGACTGAAACATCAGAACTTTTGTTTGTTTGGCTCATCCTTAGCTGAGAACTGCTAAAGATTCTTCCTCTCTTTCCCTCACTTCTATTCCTCCCTGTAGCTGGTGTTGTTGGTGCTCCACCAAAGTGTCTTTAATTGGGCGGATGCTTCCTTCCTCCAGCTGCTGAGCGTGTTGGCTGGGTAAGCTCACAGCTGCTTCTTCCTCCAGTGTATTCGCTACTGGAAGAAACCACACCAGAGGTGCTGGGAGTGTGCACCCCACCTCCACGGCTGGCCCACAGCCAAGGACTGACTTAGATAAGAGCAAACAAAGTGCTGATCCCTGGCCTCAAGAAGGTACCAGTTCTGTGGTGTGATTCTCGCTATGGAGCTCCTTGTGGAATCATGCCGGAGCTAGACTGCAGTGGGACCCCCTCCCTGATTAGTTCCTTCTCTCCTGACGGGTTTCCCTCACCCCCTTTCTCCTGAGAACACTCCCTTCAAAATCACTGCACATGGATTCTTGTCTCAGCCTCAGCCTCTGAGGAACCCCACATACGACATCCCTCTTTCTCTTTTCTCCATGTTCCTTCTTTCTTTGTCTTTCCCACTTCCAGCAAGACCGACCCATGATGACAGTACAGTGTAGTCCTATCTATAACCAGAAAGGAGAGTGCAAGCTTTAGATTGGCACTTGGCCCCATCAGCACTCGTTCTTGGCTTGGTTTCAGGACCTTTGCATCCGATTCACCCGGGAGGCTCATCAAGATGCAGATTCTTGGCCCCCACTTCAGATTTGCTGAATCAGAGTGTCTGGGGGCGAGGCCCCAGAACCTGCAGTTTGTCAAATTCACCAGATGTTTCTATGCACATGAGGATCTGAAAACCCTTGAGGAGAATAATTATACTGTTGCCAAAGGTGTGGGCTCAATCCACTTGGAGGCCCCTTAGCTGAGCATAAAAATCTACTACAAGCAAAATGTTTCCACGTCCATGAGTTGTGCTGTAACCTTTCCAGGCTTCTTCAAACATATGTTACTAAAATCTGCCCACGTGTGTACAGTACATGGCTTCGGCTCACCGTCACCTCTACTTTGGGAAAAGGCACCTCCAAGGGCCTGTTGTGATGATTCTTCAATAACAAGGTTTGTTTTTGTTTTGTTTTGCTTTGTTTTAATATATTTTATTGATTTTTTTACAGAGAGGAAGAGAGAGGGTTAGAAACATCAATGAGAGAGAATTATCAATCAGCTGCCTCTTGCACACCCCCTACTGGGGATGTGCCCACAACCAAGGTACATGCCCTTGACTGGAATCTAACCTGGGACCTTCCAGTCCGCAGGCTGACGCTCTATCCACTGATTTGGTTTCGGCCAAATAACAAGGTTTTAAAATTTTACATAAGTCCTCTTTATCTTGACACAAATTTCCAGCTGCTACCCTGGAGGTGTTTAGCTCCTTGTTTTCCTGCTGGTCCCTTTATGACCAAGAGACACTTCAGATTTGCTGAATCAGAGTGTCTGGAGACAGGGTACAATGTCTGGGTAAGGCACAACCATCGTAGTCAGCATCTCGCTATCAAGAAAGGAATAGATAAAGAAAATTCCTGCTCTCTACGCAGTAAACACCTTTCATCTAGTAACTTGGCATCATGCTCATGTTAACCTAAACAACCTATGAAGATAAGGGGGTTGGCACTTCCTGCAGTTTCTGTTATTTGAAGGTGAAGGTTAGTTGTAAAGCCTCACCCACTGCTTTGCAGGGCTTTCCCACCCAACAGTGGTATCTGAGAGAAAAGCTGCTTGCCTGGCATTGCCTGGTGGCTCTTGAGAGGAAGGAAAACCACAAACGATATTTATTATCTTTATCTAAGCTATGATGTCTGACCCCTCTGCCTTGCCATCCTCCATCAGGCCAGTTGCAAAACACTGGCTGTAACCTCAGCCCATGTCATCCCATGTGCATGCCATCCCAGGCATGCCATCCCACGTGCCCTCTTAGCTTTGGCTGCCCTGTGGTTATTGAAGAGCCCCTGGTAATCATTTTGAAGACGTTACTCTAGGGTTACCATTTATAAGACTGTGAGTTAGCCATCGGTGGATGCTAGCAAATAGTGTACCGTGCAATAAGGAGAATGTCCCCAATGAAATGGTGGCTCTGGAAAACTCAAACAAATTTTCTCTTTTAGGAAAAGAAAAGAAGAAAAAAAAGCATGCATCTGGGCTCTTCAACCTCCAACATTCACAGATTAGGAGGGTGTGGAATTGTCAATATGAGAAGCGGACTCGGGCCAGGAATCATTTCCAGAGCTCCGCTTCCAGCTCCCTGATGCCTCTCCACGTGGGTGAGCCATCCGCGCTCGGCACGTTGATCCTGCCATCTGTCACATCCCTCTGGGTAGCAGCTGGCCTTTTGCACAAGTTTCTTACTTGGAGGAGAAGTGTTGGCAGCTCTTGGGACCTTCTGAACCCACCTGAGGAGAGTGTGCGGAGAACCACAGAAGAGAGTATTTTAAGAATAGAAAGAAAAGAAGAGACAGAGAAGTAAGAAAAGGATGTGCTTTCCGTCTCCCCTGGAATTATACCTCTTCCATCCTGACTTACTTCTGGGTGGCAAAGAAGAGGAAATGAAACCCTCAACGTCAATGAGCATGCTTGTATTAGGCCATGCACTGTGGTTTTACACGTTGCCATTTTTCTTCCTCACAAAAATAATTAAGCCAGTTGTCCAAGCTGAGGCAATCTTAGAAATAAATAGATAGCTACATAAACATTTGGTTATGAGATAATTTAGGTAACATCTAATAACTGTTTGAAGAAAGAATTGTGCATGTTGTACACATGTGGACATGTGTATTTGTGTGGATGTACTCACCTGCATGTGTGCATGTCAGTACTTTTCAGGGGTGAACATGGATGTCCTGGATTTGACTGGATTTGAATTCTGGCTCCATGTTTTGGCTGTGTGTGGGCCCTTGGTGATTTAGTCAATCTCTCAAAGGCTCTGTGTTATTGTATTTGTGTAACAAAATGATATATAGAACTCAGGATTGTTGTAAAAATTAAATAAAAGCAGACTTTAAAATATTTAACACAATGCCTAGTACACAGTAAGGGATTATTAGCCAGGTAATAGCTATTAGCTCTATATCTCCAATAAACTACAGATTTACTGAAGGTAAAAAGATTTTTTTTTTAGATTTCCATCACCCAGTACAGTGAAAGGTCCAATAATGTTGAAGTGATTTATAGGAGCTGGTCTGATCTTTGCAACAGAAGAATAAATAGGTTCAAAACAAATTCATTTTTTTTCTAAACAGAATTAATTGCCATCTATTGTAATTGGCCTCTCACTTATCTATAAGCTGAAAAGTACAGGGAGAGATGTTTTACTTATGCTTCTGTCATGAAGCACTGGATGTCTGATCCATGGATCTCCTGGAAATGAGATTCTCTCAAATTCCTGGGTTGCCCATTACAGTTCATTGTCATTCAATGCTGAGAAATTCTACCTTAGTTGGGGAACACATTTCTCCTATAGTAAGGTCATTTTCTACATAAAAAAAACTTTTAAACCAGGCTTTTATTTCCATTGTTTAAATTTTAAAATCCTTTAAGTTTTCTGTGTGTGTGTGTGTGTGTGTGTGTGTGTGTGTGTGTATATATATATATATATATATATATATATATATATATATATAATATTTTATTGATTTGAGAGAGAGAGAGAGAGAGAGAGAGAGACAGAGACAGAGAGAGAAACATCAATGATGAGAGAGAATAATTGATCAACTGCCTGAGGGCCAAGCCTACATTATTCGTAATTGCCCAGACCGGGAATAGGACTGTGACCTCCTGGTTCATAGGTCGATGCTCAACACTGAGCCACACCAGCCAGGCTGTATGATGTATATTTAACTTAAATATTTTTATCCTTGTCTCCATAACTCACTTTACTTTTCATAAATGATATAACTAACTAGATATATCTATATATATAAATATAATGCCAGAACGACCAGAACTACCAGTCACTATGACATGCACTGAAAGGGGAAAGACACTCAATGCAGGAACTGCCCCCTGGTGGTCAGTGTGTTGGCAGGAAGGCACTGGCTGGTAGTTGGAAGACCCTGATTGGCCCTGATTGCTGGCTAGGCCTAAGAACCCTGCCTGTGCACAAATTTCCTGCACTAGGCCTCTAGTATGCTAATAAATGTCTGTCTCATATTTTCTATAGAAAGGACACCCTCCCCCATTGTTAAACATTATGATTTCTTTCATGAATAAAGACTCACTCAAGATAAGCTATTTGGGTTATTCCAACCCAGAAGCAAAGGCCTAGGCTAGCTAACTACATTCCTCAGGCTGTAAGTTATAGGACATATAATTTATTTTTGCTTGCCAGTGTGGTCATAAGGCCTACTGAATGGTGAATATCTATTATATTAGTTGAAAAAATAAATTATTTAATTAATAATGAATCAACCAATCAACTTGTTTGGTGGGAAGGTGGTGGTTGGTCTTTATGTAAAGTGCAACTCATTGTATTTTTCTTTCCCCCTTATTGAGCTGTTTGAGATTCCCAACCCCCGCCCCAGCACATGTGTGAAAATAGAGTCATTACTTCTGTTGTATGGATTCTGTTGTTGACTTTATGTATCTTTTGGCAACTCTAAACGAACATTCCAATTCTCTTTGTCCTCTAGGAACTTGGGGACACAGTGACACGAGTAGTCTATGCTTCCTGACCCCACTTCTCCACTCACACAATGGCTATTTATTCGTCATCAACAAGGAATCTAGCAGGCACTTAGGATGGTGGGGATGCCAACAGTTCATGAAACACCCAGAGGAATGACAGGTTTATTAAACTAATAACCCAACTATACTTCTAGATTGATGTGGTCTTGGGAAAAGTCTTTCAGAGTAACCCTTTGCAGGCATAGCTAGTTTACAGAATGCTTCCATGTACATGATTTCATTTGATTTCACACTAACCTATTTGGTGACTGAGGCTCAGAGGGATTAATCGACTTGACCCGGATCACATGGCAGGAAATCATGAACACTGTTCTTACAGCCTGTACTTCTGATTCCAAATCAGAGCTGTTGTCAGATCTGCCTTGGCTGCTTCTAATGACCATGTTTCTGCTGGAAGTTAATTGAATATCCTACTCTTCTCCACATGTAAAATTGACCCAAAGGAATTGAATTCCCAGCAGCATTCATTCCGTGGTTCCCATTTTCAAGGACTATTTACTAAGCACTTTTTATGTTCCAGGACTGTACTGAGTAGTAGGAGGCAACATTAGAAAGCAAACATGATTATTTCCCTATTGGGACTCAAAATCCTATGGGAAGTGAGAAGTGAAACACAGGAAGTTAGAAGCTCAGCTCTGTCCATGCACAGCAGAGGTAGCAGCAGCAGTTGCAACTTACACCCATCATGGAGGGGAAAGTGATCTAGAGGCCATTTCCTACATAGGTGTTGGCTACTATGTTGGACCTAGGACCTTGAACCTGTGGCACCGTCATTTCAATTGTTAAATAATTTTCTTCCAAGTTGTTTGTATAATGGGAATAGTGTTTGTGTGTTTGACATATTGAGCTGATGTATTGAAAGGAGAACACAACTCCATTTTGATACAGTGTAATAAATGTCTTAGGAAATATACCAGCGGCTCTGGAAGCATAGTAATAGCTAGCCTGCACTCACTGCTTTACTGCACACAGGGCTCTGTTCAAGCTGCTTCTCAGTATTAATCTTCAGAACAACCATGTAAGATGAAAACTATTATTACCCACATTTTTTTTCTGATAGGGATTTCAAAGAACAGAGTGGTTAAGCATTCTGGCTTCAGATTGTATACCCCCCCAAAGAATTCTGGCTCCAGATTGTATACCCTAACTACCATATTATAGAAGAGACAGCTAAAGTTGAGCCTGAGACCTTGGGGAATTCCCCGAGAAAGTGCCATACAAATGATGCCTCAGTTTTCTTATCTGTAAAATGGGACAAAGGGAATTTCTATCACACACGGTAATTCCAAATAGTAAATGAGGTAATATATGTAAAGTTATAGTATAATGCATCTATGTGGTCATTGTAAGCACTTGGTAAATTTAGCTATGATTAGTATTACTATAATAAGTATTAGTGATAAACTGAGACAGAAAAATTAATCCCAAATTAAGTAAAGCAAAGTGAACTGAGGTGGTGAAGAGTGGTCTGAAAGAGGAACTGGCACACATGAAGGCCCATAGGTGAAGGAAAACATGGTAAGATCAAATTCAGATATCTAGGCTATATACCATGACCCCTCTTGTATTCTGGCTTTATTTTTTATCTTGGCCACATAAATGCCACTGTCTTTGCTACTGGATAGTGGGCTTCCTGACGATAAAAGCCAGGAAAGTTTTTTTTCAGTTTAGTCTCTACCTATGGGGGTGATGATGGTGAGGTGATAATGATTAGCAGGCGTTAGAGTTTATGTAACATCTCTACAAACATTTTCTCATCTGTATCTTCGCTACCCCCTCTAAAGGTCATTGTTATCACCATCGCTATCAGTTAGAGCCACATAAAGTAGTTCTATTACACCTGATCATCCCTCAATACCACTAACACTTCACTCTTGACTTCAAACCTTCATGTCTCTTTGTAGGTATTTATTACTTTGTTGGGGGGCAGACTTGTTTAAAAGCTACCATAGATTTCTAGGTTAACATGTCAGATTGAGCATGTGAGTTTATTTGCTCTTTCTCCACAAATCTCATTAAATGGCAGGGAAGACATAAACACACAAGGGAAAGATCATGAGAGGAGATGAGAGCAGATGAGTCACGTTAAAAAAAAAAAAAAAGGAAGTTGGCAAGCAGTTGAGCGCATGGTAGGCGACTGTGCTGGGTAGGAAAAATTGACAGCTACGGTAAGTGTTTGAGGGCTACAGTGGAGAGTCAGGGAGGGACAATATGCTACAAACTTTATATCCCCCTGAGACTCAGAGACTGATGGTAAAAGGTTCCTTTGAAGGGACGAACAGAGGCATGAGTTCAGGACTGGCTTGGTTACACTCAATGAGACGATGGAACCCTTTACATTCAATCCTCTACCCAGGAGGAATATGGGAGGTGTAGTTTTTGGAGAGGATACACAATAGAGAATCTAACATCTTCCCCAGTAGGCAAAGCGGCGGGGGAGGTGGGTACTACAGGAAAGTAGAAGGATTCAGGGAAAGGTTCACACTGGACACAGAAACTCTCATGCTCCTTTTCCACTTTCACCTCCCAGAGCACAGGGCTTCTCTTTCCCCACTCAGACAGGAGAGGGAAGGAATCTTCTCGAGGAAACTGACCCACTCCAGAGTAAAGGGTCACAAGAATGGGCATTTAAGATTTCCCTGTCACGCTGGCAGTTTGGAGGGTACCATCCTCTCAAGTTTCCCTTGCTGCAATGAAGCCCACTATCTGACAAATACCATTCATGTACACAGATATAGTCAAACTAGCATTTTACTACTTTTTTAAGAAAGTCTCAAGGTAAGACTAGCATAAAAGACAGCAACCAAAACAAAAGGAAAAAGGTAGGCAGAGTATCCAGAGACCATACAGATAGTGAAAGAAATTTAAAGAAACTATATTTATTACCTCATGAGAGGTAAGAGAAGATTCAGACTACATGAAATGAAACCAGGATGCTGAAAGTAAGAATGATTTGGGACATTAAAAGGGAGCTTTTGGAAATTAAAAAAGAAACATTAAAAATTCAATAAAAGGTTGAGTAATATACTTGAGCGAATCTTCCAGAAGAAAGCACAAAAGTTAAAAACATAAAACGATAGGCAAAAAACAGGAGAAGAAAATTAGCAGCTCATGCTAGGAGTTTCAATATCTAAAAAAGTAGATGTTACTACAGAAGGTAATGAAGGAAATGGTGGGAAAGAAATGATCAAAGGAATAATATAAATTTTTTTTCCAGAGCTAAAGGATAATGATTTCTAGATCTAAGTTTTATGAAGTAAAAATGCCCATCATGGCAGGGACCAATAAATAATTAATAATGTCTAGCATCAAAATAATAAATAATGACTAGCATCTACAAAATTCAGAACAGTAGAGATAAAGAGCAAATCCTAATATATTCCAGAGAGAAACATACACATAAGTAAGCCATGTGGTCACATATAAAGAAAGGTGTGGGGATAGAAATGACTTCAGGCCTTTCAACATCTCTGGAAACTTATTGACAAACATCTGAGGGACAATGATTCCAGTCTAGAAATCTATGCTCACCAACACCATCAATGTAGAATGAAAATATATTCAGTCAAGCAAAGTTCTCACGTTTAGCCCCTCAGTACAATTTATTTCTTTTAAAAAATTCTTATTTCTACCTTTAGTGAGGCATAATTGACAAATAAAAATGGTATACAGTTAAGGTATACAATGTGATCATTTAATATATTATATGTATCCATTGTGAAATGATTACCAAAATCAAGTTATTTTTTTTAACATATATTTCACCTCACATAATTACTATGTGTGTGTGTGGTAAGCACATTTAAGATCAGCCCTTTAGCAAATTTCAAGTATATAACACAGTATTATTAACTGTGGTCACTTGTACATCAGCTCTCCAGAACTTATTTATACTCTCTGCTTTTATGAGCTTGACTTCCTTTTTTCTAACCAAGGATTAAACTACATGAACTCATCAAAAGCACTCAAAGTTCATAGTTTATTTTACAGTTCACTCTTGATATTATACATTCTAAGTATGAACAAATGTATAATAACATATATCCATTATTGTAATATCTTAGTGCATTTGCACTGCCTTAACAATCCTCTGTGCCCTGCCTATCTCTCTACATGCCTCCCAGTCCCTTCCTCCTGGCAATCACTGATTTTTTTATTGTCTCCTTAGTTTTGCCTTTTCTAGAATGTCATATAGTTGGAATCATATACTATATAGCCTTTTCATATTGGCTTCTATCACTTAGTAATATGCATTTAAGCTTCCTCCGTGTCTTTTCATGGCTTGGTAGCTCCTCAGTACAATTTATACCCTGGATAATATTCCCCTGTCTGTCTGGACAGGTTATAAAACTGTTATAAAGATCCATGTGCAGATTTTTGTGTAGACATCTACTTTCAAATCCTTTGGGAAAATACGAAGGAATGGAGCCTGTCTTTTTAATGGGATCTTAGTGAGTCTTAAAAAAGAAGGAAATCCTGACATTTGCAACAACCTGGATGAACCTGGAGGACATGATGCTAAGTGAAATAAGCTAGATACAGAAACACAAAAACTGCGTGGATAGGTTTTACCAAGGCAATAAACCAAGAAAGAGGAGGAGATTGGGCAAGTAAAGGGATGCAAACCACCTAAGTAAATGGGCTTCTCAGAAAGACAGCAAAGGAAGTCTCAGGATCTGCAGGGCAGCAGGCCCCGAGAACTGTTCTCCAGGCTGGTGCCGGTTAAGGGAAGCTCTGGGTCACAGACATCCATCATGTGGACACAAGCCTGCTGTCATCACTGCTGAAGAGCAAAGGAGGCTACATCCTGGAGCACACAGCAACTTGCAGAGATTGTGAATAAGGCCCAATTGCGCTAATGTCCAATGTGTATTTCCTCCAAAGCACAAAAGGAAAAAGCACTGTATCTGTACCTAACAGCTCTTTTTTTCATTTTTTAAAAACAAGAGAACATATGGAGTGCTAACCAGATGATTTAGAAAAGCTCTGTTCTATCCCTATTATTGAAAGATTTTAAGTGAGTGCTACCGTGTGTCTAACATGCCGCCACCACCTTCATCTCCATGAAAGACTAAAAAGATTGGCAACTATTCTCTGTCAAAACCCACATCAAATGGCAAGTTAAAATAATGAGGTCAAAGGCAACTCCAAGCATTACAATTTAGCTGGGTCGATATTGCCATTGAAGGAGAATCTCTGTGCCTTATTCTGGGAACAATCTGCTAAGGATTCAGAACTGTGACTCTATTTGGTCAGGAGTGAGTTAGCTTCCAGTATGGATGTAACCTGAACAAAACTCAATGCGACAAATTGCATACTCTTCATAAAGGAGCATTCAAAGAAACAAATATGCAAACAAAAGACTTTGACTTTTTACTTGCATCTTTAACAAACTGAAGGGATTCATTTATAAAGCACTTCACACAGCTTAATGGTCCCCAATTCTCCAGCTCTGGATCTTTTCAAGCACCAAACTTCTAAAAATCTCCCATAACCAAACCCAGGAGGCTTCTCTGCATTACATTCCTGGTTAGTCTGTTTCCTCAATGCTTTACACTGTAAGTAAACGTAATTTCCTTGGCTTTGTTCCCTGTCCAGGTTTTCTATAACAAACGAGAATTCAATGCCTAACCTGGTAAGGAAGAATTTATCTTCCGTTTTTCTATTTTTTAGAACCTTATGTTTGTTTGATTTTCATTTATTTACTTGTGATGGCCTCATAACAATGACTGACCAAACCTTAGAAAGCACGGGGAAGGTAGCTGATTCTCAAAAGGCAAAAAAATTATTTTTGGTAAAGAAGGTAGTATATGTGGAAGCCGAAAAACACCCACCCATGAACAAGTTCTGCTGCTGGGAGGTAGGGAAAAGTTTTCATTTGAGGTTCCAGAAGGGCTATAATTTTTATATCAGTTCAGGTGTTCAGGTACACAAAACCCCAGCTCTGCCACTATAGGCAACACTGCCCATTGTCCTATTTTCTGCAGTCAGAGACAATGGAAGAAAGCACTTTACATCCAGAAAATAGACTGATTGAAATATCATCTCTGGGAAGTCTGTTCTAAAGACACTAATTGATATTGTTTGAGGGACTCTAAGTGTCTGTCATAAAAACCATTGTAAGCAGCTGACTTGTTTTCTTCTGTAGTTTGCTTAACTTGGCAGAATGTTAACTTCCCCCTTAGAAAACCTCCTATTTTGATTTATGAATGTTTTCAAATTTTTAAGATTCTCCAAACCGTTGTTTCACCTGTAAGTAGAGAGATAGCTTGTTTGGCTAACTGCCTTGCATGACTCGGTGCCAGGCAATGAATAATGCCATGTTTAATATTCTAAATTTGTGTTCCAAATTCTGAATTTCCAGTGCGCTGCATGGAACTCTACTGATAAGTGACTGGTTTTTCCCTGCAAGAATTGTCTTATTTTCAACTTCAAATTTAGTTGCCTTACTTTATGCAAGGCAATTCTGAATGGATTTTAAAGTGAGGATGAAGACTATTCATGCCTTTATAAACCTAGAAGGCAGAAGGGAGCTAACGAAGGAGGGCATCTTATCTAAGAGGACTACAGGTCTTAACAGCAGCACGCAGGAAAGGCTCTTTCTTTCCAAATGGTGCTAACCAATCTTTCATAGAAACCTCAGATACAAAGAATTACCAGAGAGTCTAATATTCACCCCCAAAGGATTTCTACATGTTTAAAAATATAAACATATTTGTGTGCATAGAACCGGGAGCGGAGGAAACAATAATGAATCGCATGTGTGACCAAATATTTCTTCAGCACTATAAGTAGGCTGATCTGAAATGCTAGAATTCAGATGAACTTAAAAATATTTCTTACCTATTTCTGTCTCCCTCTGCACTTTTTTAAGGCCATACTGTAAGTACCAGGATAATGTTAGAAAGCTTTCCTCAGTGCCTGTCCAGCACAGGATTGACCACTGCCACCTCTCAGTGAATGTCAGAGAATATTCCACACTAATTTTGGGAACTTGGGCATTATTATTCTTTCCTTTTTTATTTCCAGGATGTGTGTCAGCCAAGACTGCACCTTACTGGACCTGAGCTTGCATAGATTATCCAGCTCATTTAGATAATTAGATGGTTTGAATGTGAGTGCTCAGATAATTCACACAGCTGTCTAGACTGACCTGGGTTGACCAGATTACAGCACATGCTCCCAAGTTTCTCTAGCTTTATCAGCCTGTCAAGATATTCAAAACTAACAACCAAGACTCTGTTTCTTCCTGTTTTAAAATATGAAATTTTAGAATTGCTACAGACTTTTAAAGAGGCTGAACTCACTCTTCCCCTTTCTTATATAATACTCTGTGAATATGTTTATGAACCAATGGTTTCACATGCTACATATTTTGACTTAAGAGATGGATACAAATTGTTTTTAGGGACAACCACTATGGGAGAAATGATCATGCTAATTTCTTCCTTGGGAAAGAAAGTTTTAGTTCCTTTGTGGCCGAGCCTGCAGGATTCTTTTGTTGTCTGTGGTGACATCAGACCGGTAGGTGATATTGGTACGTTATTAGAGAGGTAGAACATAACTGGTGATAAAGTTTCCAATTGCCACTGAACTGGGAGAAAAATACAACACAGGGCAGTCAAGGTAGCAGTCCAACGACTGCCCACTGGCGTTAGCAGTGTTCCTGGCATACAGCTTGGGTGTGTTTCCTAGCTAATTGGATGTGTGTGTTTAGTATTGCCTCATCACATGAGGGAAGGAAAAGGGCATAAAGATCAACAAATGAGACAGGAAACTGGACTTCACATTTTGTTCTGACCTAGAATGTGGAGACGTGTTGGAGGCTGATGAATATGTATACAGAACCTGCCAGAATTGGCTGATGGGGTTGGAGTGGCCAACTTTACTGCCTGTTAGCCGTCACTGTGTGGACAATCTTACACCTATTATAATACACAGAAATATAAGACCTGAGATATAAGGTTGAGTTATTAACTTAAAAAATAAAAGAGTAATTTGTGTTCACATTGCCTTTGCCCACTCCCATCCCAGGAATGGCTTGCTGAGGGGAGTTACCCAATCTGTCCAAATATGTAGGGAAGCCCTTAGAGGGGTGAAGGTTGAAGTGGCAGCCCTAGGGCAAAACCTGTATGGTTTTGTTAACCAATGTCATCCCAATAAACTCAGTCAATCAATAAACAAACAAACAAACGAACAAATAAATAAGCAAACAAATAGTGAATGTAGCATCCACAGCCCAGAAGGAAACGGCAGAGAACAGTCTGTAAAAATTCTGTTATTATTATACAATAAAGCTCTATGATGCTGAGGTTTGTGAAGGCTAAGAGGGTTTCAGAAAGTCACAGAATAAGCTCTCCTAACCGATCTCTGCCTAATGTCATGCCAGATGACCTAAATGTCATCCTGTTTTTAAAAACATTTCTGCTAAAGACCACAGCCCACCAAAGGCGCACAGTTCCTTGGCTCTTCCTAGCAAGCCTGGGAAGCCCAGGCAAAGCTGACATGGGAGCTGTGTGCATGCCAACATTCAGTCATGTTTCTTCTCCATTTATGCCAGTTTTGTGTGTTGTAGTAGGTACATATTTGGCAAACACATGACACGACTGGAAAAAGAGTTCTTAAAGTTTAAGTGCTAACTTAAAAAAAACAGTGAGTTGCTAAAAATATTATAATAACAAAATAAATCACTTTGCATTATAACCAAAAGAAATTAGGAAAATTTTTAAAACCTAGAAGATTACCTCCCACAGATTATTTTGCCAGTGCTTTAATTTTTTATTGCACTTTAAGGGATCAAAAGTTGAAGATGGTAGCCTATGTTTTAAAGGTATGGTTTATGCAAGAAAGTATTGCAGAACTCCAAGGGGGATTCACGGTCAAAGAACAGACCTTCTCCCAGCATCAAAGGAAAAGCAAAACAATGTACATTTAGATAATTTAAATGTAACACACACACACACACACACACACACACACACACACACTCACACACACCCCTCACCCAGATACTGCACAGCTGGGTCACATAATTAATGGGTTTCTACTATATTTTCAGAGGAAAAACAACAGTCAGGAGCAAGTCTTCTCCACAGGACAATTTGTGTGAGGATAACTGCTAAAGCGGACAGGCAACTACTGCAATCCATTTCTATTCCATTTTTTTGTTGTTGTTGTTGTTAAAAAGAATGCTCCTTATACTAAAACATTACAACTATCC
This sequence comes from Pipistrellus hanaki, assembly GCF_964339955.1. NCBI lineage: Eukaryota > Metazoa > Chordata > Mammalia > Chiroptera > Vespertilionidae > Pipistrellus > Pipistrellus hanaki. Next base: position 37,208,537 of record NC_140519.1, on the reverse strand, counting down.
CTGTTAAGAGGTGGGTAAATAATAATGCAAATATTGATTTCAGAAAGTAAGGGAGAAGAAGAGAGAGATAGAAACATCAATGATGAGAGAGAATCACTGATTGGCTGCCTCCTGCACATCCCACACCAGGATCCAATCTGCAACCTGCAACCCAGACATGTACCCTGATGGGGAATCGAACCATGAGCCATGTCAGCTGGGCCCAAGATGTTTTAAAAATTCAGTTCCCCCAGCTTTCATGGATTCAATCTAAGCATTTCAAAAGCAGCTAGAATGAATTCTAAAGAATGATGAAAAATGACACAGGACCTTTTCCCAATTTTTTAAGAGGGAGGAATTTGAATTCTACATATTAAAGACCACTATGTCTGATTCAATGCCTGGGGAACACAGACATGGATTATTAAATGTGTTATTTATGATCATTCAGAAACAAAATCAATGATCTCTTAGAAAACACACCAAAACAACCTCACATCCTTCCTCTTATTGTTATGATTAGGAAGTATCCTGGCATGATTAGGAAGCCATAGGAAATGATCAGGGAAATTTTAGCAAATCTCCCATGATATTCTGGCGGACAAGAGGAGGAAATATAATAATATGGCTAGGAGGAGCTGACATTGATGGAAGGGCTGTATTCAGAGCAGAGGGGCCAGAGATGAACAGCAGCCTGAGGGAGGTCTACAATAGTGTAACTGGCATTTCCTCTTTGTCTTGTCCTGGGCAGCTTCTTTACCTAACAGGACTGATCAAATTTTCAGGTGACAAGAAACTAGAAGAAAGGCTTCATACAAAGATGACAGAGTCAGGACCAAAGAGACCCTGACCAAATAGAACAATAGGCTGAAGTGTACTAGACTGAAATATAACATGATGGGATAAATTGCATATAACTCGTGTAGTTTGGGAAGTTGAATTTGAAGCTAATTTATTCAGGTTGGCTCACCAGGCATTTTATTAGTAGGCACAGAAGCACTATGAAGGGATCTTACTTTTGGTGCAATTGGCAATATCTACCTTAAAAAATATTGAGTTTAAAGATCCTTTGCCAATAGACACAGTCTCTGGGGAGGTGGAGATGTGTGTCAAATAGTCATTGAAGTCAGTTCCAGGGCATCCTGTGCAGTACAGAATAGCTCTCAGGGAAATCTGGGCATTGTTGGGTGCTCAGAACACCAGAGAGAGCGGGAGGTCACAGTTCTGGGATGCCTGTCCACGTGGCAATGACTAGTGAAGGAAGCGGAGAAAATGGAAACAGTGAAAACCAGCCAGCCTCTACGTACCCCTGGATGGGTCTGGAGTATAAGAACTAGGGTCATGGTAAAAACAACATTAGAATCTAGACACCTCCTTCATCGATTCACTCAGGAGAGGCAGGAGACATGAGTCCACAGTTGACCAAAGAGACCAGGTAAAGAGAAAAATCTACAGAGGCACGCAATGTTCGAGTCCTCCCCTTCGTAACAGCAGCTCTTTAATTTGACTAGGCCCAAGCTTGGACTTTGCAGTGATGAAAGTAGCATTCACGTATCTTTAATTTGGTAGCATTCATCTTTTTTTTTTTTCCATTTGGGAATTCCTTCACCCACTGTGTAGTCTTGGTTTGATTACAAACTAGGTCACTCTACCCTTCTCTAACCAGTATGAGCACACGACCTGAAATAAGCCACTAGACTCTGTCTAGACATTGAGCTTTCAGCAAAGGTGAGATGTAAGAATAAATAAAAGGGTGGTTAACCCATTTGTTTTCATTTTTGGTCCCTCAAGAAGTTTGGTGATGTTACTGATTGTGTGACCTTCCAGGGGAGTTTTTCTGCTAGAAGAAAAGGCAAGTATTGTACTTGCTTGCATGGTGGTTTGTAAACTAGGGTGGACTTCAAGCCACTTTCTGAAGGAAGGTCTGGCTTTACCGATGGGTACCCTGAGAGCCCACGTCAGTGCTGCTGTTCTGCACTAAGACATTTTGACACCTCTGTCCAGGACCACCGATTGTGCAGTGTGACACGAGTGAGTTGTTTCCGTAAAGCAGTAATGTTTCCAAATGGTTTATGTTTTCATATAAATTAAACCAGATCTAAGGTTCTCTCTTATAATAAGGTCACTCACATTCACTTAGTTGCAATAGGCTTTCTTAAGTGGAGAGAAGAGTCTGGAGTGAGTGGTAATTAAGGGAATTACTCACACTCTGGTGTACGCTGATGGGAATGTGTCATTGATGAGACTCATGGGTCTGACTATGGACTGACTGCTTTCGTAAGCATGGTGAAGTCACCAGTTCCTACAAAAAGGCCAGCTGGGAGATGAGTAATATTAGCTTTAGAAATCAAAATTTCACCCAGAGATAGAGCCTTCTAGCCTAAGGACATTTATTTCTTTTGAGTATCTTCTATGTACCAGATCCCATGCTAATCTCTGTGTATACAATACCAGTGAGGACAGACACAGTTGCTGAACTCATGGTCTAGAGGAGAGACAATCATTACTCAAGGAATCACAAAAAGCACATGCTTGATTGCAAATTAATAATTGGTGTGAAGGACGGTCACGCACAGTGCTATGAGTGGTCTCCCCAGGGGCGCACTCTGAACCTAGGGAGGGATGGAGGCCAGGCGACTTTTCTGAAATCGGTAGGGTGATTTGAGAGCTGAAGGGTAAATGAGAGGTAAGTGGGCATAGGGGCAGAGCAGGGACCTACATTACTGTCTCTTTACCTTTCCTCAACTCCTACATGCAATTTAGACCCTGGGTAGGTTGCCTTCTTTACCTTGAAAAACTGTCAGAGGCAGAAAGAGGCTTGTCTTTGTTACTTTTTGAAAAACAGAATAGTTAATCTTTTTTTCTTTTCTTTTTTTCTTAGGAATATCCACTTCCTAGTTTCAATTTAAATCTTTTTTAATTGATCTGTTTTGTAAATTTTGGTTGCTATGACAATAAATTGATTCACTTCAAAAGCTATTAACAGCAGCTTGGCTATTTGGTTTTCTTTGTTGAGAATATTATAATAGGTAAAATGTCAGCAATAACCAAGAAAATCCAAGGATAGGGAAAATGATATAGGCATTTGGCAAGATATGACGTACATTCTGGTTCATTAAACATTATAGAATTTAATTTCTGTTGAATAATTGAGAGGTATTCATTCATTTTATGTGGAAAAAAAAGCCCCAGAAGAATAAGTTTAAGAATGATAACCTTTCTGGGATTTTCACCTAATGTCACTCATTATTTCAAATCAGTATTTATTGAGCTTCTACTGTGAGCCAAGAACTGTGCTAACTACTAGGAATAAAATATGAATAATAAAAAAAACCTCCCAATCCAATGATGAAACTGCAAATCTGGATTTTCATGGGTACAATGGAAAAACACCAGAGCCAGAAAAAAAATGTGGTCAAGCTGATGCCAGACATGTTTCCCTTCTTTTAGGCATCATATCATAAAAAGGGGGAAGACTAAACATGAACAAATGGCACTATTTTCAGTCTATTTTCCACTTTCTAAAAACAGTGAATATGACGTAAACATTACTTAAACACATTACCTGATGGCAAAAATGCCATCATCATGAATCCTCAGTACAATGAATTACATATCCTGAGAAGGTCCATGAATTACATATGCCGAGAAGAGGGTATGTCAGTGAATTACCAACCAAGAGCTTTCTGCCTGAGGTAAAAACTAGCCCAACTATGAAGCCAGAATGTCTCCTCTGAATCCCAGCACTGCCAGCTAATGGCTGTGTGATGTTGGACAAGCCACCTATGTTTTTCTCAGTTTTAGTTTCCTCCTCTATAAATTGAGAAAAATAATAACCTCTATTAAATAATTAATAGGTTGTTAAATAATATTTGTCTCACATAGGAAATGGTGTGTATACACATGTACATATATGACCGATTTAATGTTATATGTTATATATTTAAATCCAATATTATTTCTTATTCAAGACCCAAACTATGGTAACCTCTATTGTAGCTACATTTTTTATTTTTTAATTTAATTTAATTAAAAAATATATATTTTATTAATTTTTTTTTTACAGAGAGGAAGAGATAGAGATAGAAACATCAATTCAGCTGCCTCCTGCACACCCTCCATTAGGGATGTGCCAGCAATCAAATTACATGCCCTTGACTGAAATCAAACCTGGGACCCTTCAGTTCGCAGGCCAACGCTCTATCCACTGAGCCAAACCGTTTAGGGCAGCTACATTTTAAAAAAATGTTTTAAATTGATTTTTAGAGAGAGAAGAAGGGAGAGGAATAGAGAGATAGAAACATTGATGAGAGAAAAACATCATCAGTTGGCTGCCTCCTGCACTTCCCCTACTGGGGATGGAGCCTGCAATCCAGGCATGTGCCCTGACTAGGAATTGAATCAGTGACCTCTAGGTACATGAGTCAATACTCAACATTGGCCAAGCCATAGCTACTTTTAAACCAACAGTTAATATTTGTTTTTCCTGTAACTGAATATCAGAAGCATTTGTATCCATGTTTGCTTGTTGATTGGATTTTAAATTCCTTGAAGGCAGCCTTTGCCTTGTCTTGATAGATTCTCAAGTATGTGCCAGAGTGTTGAACATGTAGCAGTGTTTGAAGCATGCTGCTTTTAGGGTTGCTTGTGTTCATAAGTTTCATAACTAGTCTTAGTACTAACTAGTCTTAGTACATTCCCACTAATACCCACCCATCTTGTTTTCTTTTTTAATTTGCATAGAAAATTTTTTTCTTAATCAATAGCCAACAAATGCATTTGGTCTGTCTTAGGACATAGCATCATGAATTATGCATTAGAGGAAGTCAAATTCATAAAATTTTACCAGACTAAATCCCTGTTTAGTTTTTCTCTACTGTTCTAAGCTTTACTGGTCTTACTTTTGGTAAGGATTAACCCCTCCATTCCAAAGGAAAATTATTTAACACATGACCTTCCCCCAAATGCTAGAATATGGAAAGAATATGCCTGTAAGCAGCAATGGCTCGCATTGTTCTTGACTTTTTTGAAAGCATCATTGTGTTCCTTGGCATGAGGAAAAGTAATACTTTTAAGTCTTTCAAATGCGATAATAAGAGGCTGTAGTGCTTTAGGAAATCGGAATCTGGAAGTCATAGGATGGGTCAAGAGACCAGTTCCTCCGCTGAGGAGCCAGGGCAGAAAGAAAAATAGCTGCATTGTCCTGGAGGTCTAATGAGATGCCACCAGCAGGGGCTCTCCTGAACTCCCCTGTCACTGGCTGAATGCTTTGAAAACACTTACACTTTCAGGTGATTCCACAGCTGTGAATTGGCAGCCTGGCAAAAGTCCTGAATAGCCTTGCATTTACAGCTGAAAAAAGAGGGGGAAAGGGATATTGTATCAGGTCTTATAAACTTATTTGGATTTTTCTGAGACCAGATTGTCACAAAATACCCATTTTGACTCTAAATGTGTCTTACACAACTGTCATGAGGACTTGTAGTGCGAGTGTGTGTGTGTGTGTGTGTGTGTGTGTGTGTGTGTGTGTGTTACGTCTTTTGCAAGTGCAGTAGTTGAACGTTTTAGCTTGCTTATGTTGGGTTATTACAAAATGACTTGGGATGGTTATACACAACTGACATTTATTAGCTTGCCTTCAGAATTTTCAAAGAATGCTTTAAAAATGTAGCTTTGGGTTGGTACACTCCCTCCTCTCCTCCAATGTTGGTATTGGTGTGTGTGTGTGTGTGTGTGTGTGTGTGTGTGTGTGTTTGATGCTGAGGGTTATCCATGACTCATTGGCAAGCTCCAGTTCAATCAATTTAGAAAGAACTTTTAGGGCTGAGTTATTTTTAAATGCCTGAAAATGAGGGAGTGCAAATGGAAATCTAATCACGGCTTAACCTGTAGTCATGCAAACAGTCAACTATGAAATCAAATGAGTTTCCAACCCTCTTAACCCATTAATGATTACTGACTAGCTCTGTTGCCCAAACATCATTTTTCAAAGAAAAGGAAAGGGAACTTAGGCACGTATCTGGATCGGGGGTGCAGTGGATAGGAAGGGAGGGGTGCTGTGGACGCTAGGAAGGAAATCTCTTGGACACAACAATTTCCTCGTAGACACAAGCAGGCAAGCTTACATAAGCATATATCTTCCCCTGGTAATCATTGTTCAGGGTTTTTTACGAAGCTGTTCTTGGTAAATAGCAAGCAAAGGACTGCATTGTCTTTGCTAAACTCCATCTGATTTTGAATACTTGACATGACAGAGGTTCAGCCTCTGCCATCCTCAGGATTGGACTTGCAGAAAAATGCAGCTCTGAGATTTCTTGGAGTTCTGCGTTCATTTGAAAACTGTGTAACCATGGCTGGCTTTCTCCCTACCCACCTCCGTCCCCTTTCTTCCTTTGCAGGTTCCCATCTACTCTCTATCTTCTTACTCAGTTCTTGTTTTTTTGAGTCTGTCTCCTGTTTTCTGCCACTTTTAAGAATTCCCTGCCCTTCTTCAACTTTGATGCTTTATCTTAAGAGCTACACCCAAACAGAAGGAGTATTAAGAAATGCAGGATTATGGAAAAATAAACTCTTGGCTAAGGATTCATATTAGTAAACAGTATTCATGGAGAAGGAAGATGTATGCCTGTGTGTGTGTGTGTGTGTGTGTGTGTGCGTGTGTGCTCATGCATGTGTGTAATACATGTATAAACACCAACACATATGGTTAACTGATAGGCATTAATTTCTTACTTTCAATTTTATAATTACTCCTCTTTGGAGAAGGCAGGCATTCCCATATAATGTCAGACTCACCAGTTATTGTAAAACTAGTAGCCCTGCACACAAATTCCTGCGCCAGTAGCTCCCCAGTAGCTAGCTGCCGCCTCCTGTAGCTCCCTCCGCCCCCAATCCCCCCTTCACTCCCCCATAGCTTGCTGCCCTGCCCCCTCCTATAGCTCTCCACCACCCACTTGTACCTTGCTACCCCAGCCTCCTGTTGATCCGTGATCCGGTTCTTATTCAGTTTGCATATTACATCTTTATTATATAGGGTAATAGTGTATGGTTATCGAATATTCTCTACTTGATTAAATTACCAATACCCCTTTCTTATCTCCCGAATTGCCACCCAACTGATCTGAATCTAAACCGATGTAAAAACCTGCCCGAATCAGGAAACACCCGCTTGGCCTTCCATGAAAGCCAGGCTTGACAATCTCATCTCACAGCAGAAAAAGGCGAGCTTGTTAAATGTCCCTTTAGTGCCAAGTGGTAATTACCCCCAAATGATTTCCTGCGGTTGGACTAAGCCCCTTTCATGAACATGAGCCTCCCATGTCAGAGCATGGCTGAGAGGAAAAACAAGCCTCTGTCTCTTCCACACGCAGCCGTGGCGATGAAAAACGGAAAGAAAGCCAAAGTAAACTCTCTTCTGTTTTTGTTGTTAGATGTGGAACCTTGTGTAATACCTCGCTCTCTGTCTATTCTATAGAAACGAATGAGGAGCACGGCCCCTTGCTGGAGCGTATACAATCTGTGCACATTTCACATGTGAAGTCGCCTTTTCTTAAGCTACTATCCTTGTTTCTAGGGGCCCCGTTTAAACAGCAAGAAAGAGCTGAAACTGGTTTGACTCAGAGGATAGAGTGTTAGCCTGCGGACTGAGGGGTCCCTGGTTCGATTCCGGGCATGGGCATGTATTATACATTGGTTGCGGGCACATCCCCAGTGGTGGGTGTGCAGGAGGCAGCTGATAGATGTTTCTCTCTCATGGATGTTTCTAGCTTTCTATCCCTCTCCCTTCCTCTCTGTAAAAAATCAATAAAATATATTTTTAAAAAATAAATAACAGCAGGAAAGAAAAGAATAGTGCTTGGCTTTGGAAAGGCTGACACTGAATGGAAAAAAAGTAGAATCCATCTCTCTCTCTCTTTGGTGGCCATGCTTTACCTAGGCCCCTGATTGCCACCGTGAATACCCTGGTGCGGCCACACCACCCAAGGGCTGTGCCTGGAGGAGAATGAAGGTTTCCTGCCATTGAGTACACAGCTCTCACTTCCTAAGTCCATATGACAGATGCTCACAGGCTTATGCGGCCCTCCTTTGAGAAATGTCATCACCGTTTTTTAATAACAATCTCAAAGCCCTTTCAAAACATTGTGAACATGCAACAAAGTATTTTTCCCCCTAAGTTTTCAACATCTGTGATAGTTAGAAGCTGCTTTGTCATTAATTTCCATCAGACGGAGGAGGACGTTTGGCTGAAATGGAAGAAAAGATTTATTAAATTTCGTCTCGGTTCCATTCATGGGACTGAAATATATGTCGGAATATGAAAATGACTAATGTCTCTATGTTAAAGAAATCGATTTCCAGGGTGCCAAGTGGAAAAGTGTAATTGAAATTGACCCATTAAATGATTACATTATTTGTGTACCAAATCTAATATATTTCACGAAACTATAGAGCTGTTTCAGTAACTACCTGCCAAGCTGTATATACTGTTCCTAATTACGTTTTATAAATGTACTTATAAAAGTGTGAGGTTGCAGAATTATCCACATAATATGTCTCCACGTTTATGAAAACTGTGCCAGAGAATTAAGACAAGGCAGGGGCACTTCTAATCTTATGACTATTTCATGACTGGTGCAAGCTGTAATAAACAAGGTGGACACCATGAGTATTCAAGGGAAGGCTCCCAGTTAGATGCCTGAAATATAGTTGGAAATGCACTTATGTCTTAACTTCCAGCATTGCCCCTGGCGAATCACATTGCGGTAAGCACTTGACCTTTACAAATGTACTTAAAACTCACTTTCTGAGTGTCTATAATGTGCTAGGCACATGCATTTATTTTCAAATATGCAGTTTTCTTTAATCCTGACAACCACTCAGTAGAATAGGTCTCATTTCTATTTGCTGGTAAAAGATGATGGGCAACTTGATTAAGATACAAAATATTCAATTTTATGGCAGCTTTCAATTTCCCCCCTTCATTATTAGATATTGTGTTTCTGAAGGGAAGGAAGTATGTATCTTTGTATTGAAGGAACGAAAGGAAAATATGCTGCTTTCCAAGTGATTTAAAGGTCCACCCTCTCATTTGCTTTTGTTTACAGTTCATTTTTATTTTTAAAAAAATCATCAAAGGATTCTAGCATATTGTGGATTTTTCTCAATTTATCAAATAGAATTGCATATCTTTCAGTTTTATTGACAATAATTGGCATACATCACTGTATACGTTTAAGGTGTACAACATGATGTTTCAAATCACATGATTACCACAATATGTTCAGCTACCATCCATCTTCTCATACAGATGCAATAGAAGAAAAAGAAGAAAATGCTTGGGATTTACTCTCTTAACCACTATCCTAAATACCACACTTTAATTTTAGTTATAATCATATTGTACATTATATCCCCTGTACTCATTTATCTTATAACTTATAACTGGAATCTTGTACCTTTTGACCATCTTCCTCTATTTCCCCTTTCCCCATCCTTTGTCCATGATTTATTTTTCTATGATTTTTTTTTTTCCTAAAGAGGGCATATTATAGGATTCTCTTTGGAAGAAAATATGCTCTCCTTTATACAAGAAGATGATGCTATTGGTCCATTTTATTTTTAACTGTTGAATATAAAACATGGATGCAGACTTACTTTAAGCACACAGAGAGATGAAGAAGCCAAGGTTCTCAAGGAATTCTGGAAAACTATGAGACAAGCTGTTGTCTCCTTCCTTCTTGTGCTTTTTCTCTCTCTCTCTGGTCATCTAAGGATGACCCTTTAATTTGATGAAGAAAAATAAGTAGGCACCTGCTCCGGAAACTGGTCTCTCCTGCTATGGTATCACACACATTGAAAGACCAGTCTGGCTGCAGAGCAGTGCCTACAAAACAAAGATAAAGGCGACAAGCATGTCCGGAAAGCACTGGCTCCCACGAGGTCAAATGGCTGTGTTTTGTGGGGAAATTTACAGCAGAGACTTCAGGGGTGAGGATATGCTGAAATCCAAGAGGACAGATGGTGCGTTGAGATGGCCTTGGCTCCAGTCCTTAAGTCCATGACTCCAATAACTGGGCCAGTGTCTAGTCCTGAGCTGTGGAATACAACAAGTGTAGGTCCCAGAACTAGAGTAATTGGGAAGTCTTCCAAGAGAGGAAATTCAACAGAGAGAGAGGCTCAGGTATAACTGGGACCATGGTTGGTGCTACACTGGTTAAAGGGCGATTTGATGACAGTCCTTCCATAAGCACAGTTGGTAGCTCCCCATTTCCATCCACTCACAGTAAGTAAGTATTGGTCCTAAAACAGTGCAACCTGTCTGTTAGCTTATTAGCTTTCTAATGCTCTATATCAAACCACCCCAAAACTAAGAGGCTTATGAAAATGAGCCATTATTATTGCCCGTTGGTGTATGGTTCTGTTAATCCAGGCCAGGTTTATCTTATCACAGCTGAGTTTACTTAAGAGTCTGCAGTGAGTTTATGGGGCTGGTTGGGGATGGCCAGACTACGATGGCCTTACATGGTGAGGGGGTTACATGTCTTTCCATCCAGCAAGTTTAGCTCAGCCTTATTCTCAGGACACTGGAATGCCTTCCAAGAGAACAGGCAGAAACATTCAAGGTTTTTTGAGGCGTAGGTTTAGAAGTTTGATTTCATTACTTCTCCCTCATTGTACTGGCCAAAGTCACAAGAACAGCTCAAACTCAGTGGGTGGGAAAATGGACTTCACCTTTTATTCATTGATTGATTGATTGATTTTTTTATATTTTATTGATTTTTTACAGAGAGGAAGAGAGAGGGATAGAGAGTTAGAAACATCGATTGGGGAGAATCATCGATCAGCTGTCTCTTGCACACCCCCTACTGGAGATGTTCCCACAACCAAGGTATCGGGTCTAGTAATAATTAATGTCGTTTTTAAACATTCGTTTAAAATCTTGCTTGGCGTTGACTTGTATTGACATAACCTTCATACACGTGGTATCTACAGAACGTGTGAAGTGCAATTAACAAGTTTTGCTTGAAAAAGTTTGTGTTTGGTTTGGTTTTTGTTGCAGAACTAGGGCTAAGAAGATGGCGGATGAAGAGCATATTCGGCACTGCATGCTTTACGAGTTCCAATTAGGAAGAAAAGCAAGTGAGGCTGCAAAAAACATCTGTAGTGCTCTTGGTCAAGATGCAGTTAGCGCCAGAAAATGCCAGCGTTGGTTTGAGAAATTTCGCGAGGGAAATTTTTCATTAGATGATAAGAGTGGTCGAGGCCGTGTGTCCAATTTTGATCAAGAAGCTCTTCAAGCTCTTTTGGTGCAAAATCCTCAAATTACCCAACAAGAGCTTGCGACAACTTTAAATTGTTCACAAAAAACAATTTCCAATCAATTGCGTGCACTTGGCAAAGTCCAAAAGTTTGGAAAATGGGTTCCTCATGAGTTGACCGACAACAACCGTAATCAAAGAGTCACAATTTGCAGTTCGCTCCTCTCTCGTCAAAACCCTTTGCAGTTTTTAGAGCAAATTGTTACCGGAGATGAAGAATGGGTGCTGTATATTAATTTGAAAAGGCGGCCTCAATGGTTGGACAAAAATGAGGCTCCGCAGCCCACGCCAAAACCTGACTTGCATGCGAAAAAAGTGATGTTGTGTGTTTGGTGGAATTTTAAAGGAATTCTTCATTATGAACTTTTACCATCTAACCAAACCATTACAAGTGCAGTGTATAGTGCCCAATTGGAAAGGTTAGCCTAAGCTTTAAGAGAAAAAGAACCCGGGCTGCTTAATCGGAAGGGCGTAATTCTTCACCACGATAACGCACGACCGCATACTGCAAGAATCACTGCTGAAAAACTGCGCCAGTTGGAATGGGAAGTTCTCCCTCAACCTGCATATTCTCCTGATATTGCCCCTTCCGATTACCATTTGTTTCGTTCTTTGCAAAACTTTCTTCTTGGAAAAAAATTTAATAATGAAGAATGCCTCAAAAATGCATTGACCGAATTTTTCGCATCAAAATCACAAGAAGTTTACAACAGAGGGATTAAAATGCTTCCCGAGCATTGGGCACAAGTAGTAGAAAACAATGGCAACTATATTGTTGATTAAATTTTGTTGTATTGTTTAAATAAATTCGATTTAAAAAAGTATTAGAAAACTACATTAATTATTACTAGACCTAATACATGCCCTTGACTGGAATTGAACCTGGGACCTTTCAGTCTGCAGGCCGACACGCTATTCACTGAGCCAAACAGTTTTCGGCTGGACTTCACCTTTTAATAGGAGGAGCTGCAAAGCTATATTGCAAAAGGGCATGGACGTAGGGGAAGAGTAAAGAATTGAGACCCTTTAGCAATCTGCCATATTAGGGGCCCTGAAATTAAATGGCTAGAGTCTAGGAGCCAGGTGGAGCCAGGCTCTTCTCCATTGCCAGCTATAAGAATTCCTTTCTTTCAGAATGTCCTCATGACTTGTTGATAAGAAGTGAGCATCTGGCTACAGTAATTCTCCTTAGGGTATGAATAACCAGTAGCCTGCTCAATAGGTTAGTACTTGTAAGGCAATTTAATTGTACCTTATATACAGTTTCCTCATTAAGAAAACATGGATAATTATGGTACATACATGATGTGAGTCTCATGAGGACTAAGAAAAAACACTTAGAACAGGATCTTGCACATAATAAGGGATCCACAGATTTTAGTTATTGCTGTTATTATATCAGTTTCATTATCATTATTATCTGCCCTGTTAACCTACACAGAATAGGATGATTGCAGGCAATGCAGACTACTGGGGTGCAGAGAACTTTTATAGTGGAAAAAGACTTCTTACCCTTCACATAAGAGAGATGTGAGCAAGACAATGTTTTGGAATAATATTTTTTTTCTATTAAGGGTGATAAATTTAGGCCAATTGGCTATGCTTTCAGAGGAGCACAGCTTGAAAATTACTGCTCTAACAGACCAAGGACCTCAAACTCGAATACCCATGAGGCCTGGCTGTATCACAAATGAGCAAAGCCAGTAGGTGTCGTTCAGTAGGGAGCCAGGTGCAGTGGTGAGCTGGCGTGGGATGTCTGGAGAAGAAGGCCACTCTCAGATAGACGTGGTGGTGATTGGTGGTGGAAAGAGAAAAGAGGCCCTTTCTTGCGATCACAGCTTTTTTTTAGAAGGCTATGAGATTAGTCAGAGGATTAGAAAATAAACATGATTCGAGTAGTGAGATAAGATTATGGGCCCCCTTGAATTGGAGGCTGATGTCTTAGTAGGATTTAACATGGTGATACTGATTCAATGGCATGGGTAACTTTTGTCCATTAAGCCCCACTTAATCAAAAAGAAAACAAAGCAATCTAAACAAGTAAATTGCACATAAAGGTATAAGGAATATCATGAAAGTTGGTGCTTGCCACTGAGAAGCTGAAGCCAGAGGAAAGAGCTGTGGATTTGGGGAATGAGTGTCCTCTGAAGGAATAGAGAATGGAGAGTAGACAGGTGTGGAGGACTGTCAGTGTTGGGAATTGTGCATTCTCTACTGTAGAGCCCTATAGATTGCGCCACCACAAAGCATAAATGTAGCGGAATAGTCATTCTTTGTAGCAATGAATGCCAGCAGTTATTTTTTCTCAATAGTCTCCATCCAGTAAAGAGTGCATTAGGACAGACGCAATTCAGTCTATGTGTATAGGTATAACTGAATTACTTAATATCACCTACAGATACTCCTGGAAGGTCTGACTACATATTATTCTCCTTTTGTGGTTATATCTAGATTCATTCCTGGATATTCCTCTGTCTGAAAACTTTCCCCTTGGGGTGTTTTATTTTCTCCTATAGGTGGTACTCTTGAGTTCATCGTATTCCTTCTCCATTCACTGGGACTTGGCAGTATGTTTGTGAGAATTCGGCCGTGGGAGATTGTCTCCCCCTCCAAATGCTGAATCAGTCCATAAAGGTGCTGCGCTTCTCCCCATCTATGTCTTCATCAGGCCCGGCCTTGGCAATCCACCAGTCACTTTGAGATGTCAGGCTTTGCCCCGCCTGGTTCATAGCAGGGTTCCATAGTCAAGTTCCAACTCAACTTCTGGGGTTGGTTGATCCCAAGAATGCAATTATAGAAAGAGGGGCATCTTCTCGGACTGGAAATACCGTCAGAGGGAAGCATCTTTGGCCTGCTAAAGAGCAGGTCAATGCTTTGTTCTGACCTGGTAGCCAGGGTCAAAGTGAACCTCTGCAATTCCACACAAAGGCCCTTCTGTAGGACCTCTTGTCTTGTCTTCCACAACTTTGGCTCAGGTTGTCTGGAAAGCAGGCTTTGAAGGTAGTAGTGCCAGATGCTGGAAGAACCCTGATGGGTGTTCATAGACTGACCAGAGTTCTGTTGTATGGGAAGGGTTGGTATGCCAGTTGTTTTCTATATAGAATGGTGGGTTGCTACAAGATGATTACAGGTGTATTTCAGCACTAAGATTCTAATAATTGATGTTAGGTGACAAAAGACCCAAGGTAGGTTTTTGAGCAATATGAATTATTGTGAACTTATTGTTACTCCCACCAAACAGTTTTTAGTAGCTCAAACTATCATTGCTCTTCTACATTTTTTTTTCATCAGAATCCCTGCTTTCCCATGGTTTCTACTCTCATGGGGAAAGCAGATCATTCTGATCAAAGGGAGGCTGGAAGAAATATAAGGGTCACACATGCACAAGAAGCACTTAATTTATCATATCAGGATTTTCTATCTCTCTGAACACATCTAATGTGTATCAGAAGGTTACTTAGTGAGGATAGAAAAAAACAACAACATAAAGATGTAGTGTTAGATAAACTGAATTTGTGAGGAAATTAAGATAACTTCTGATGCTTCTATTTCAGGATAAGAATTATACTGCTCCTGGGACCAGAGATCTGTTGAATCCTTTGATGCTTAACTCCATGCATCCATCCTCAGGCTTGCCATGGCCTTGCATCCCATCTGGAGAGAACATGCGAACATCCAAAAACTCCCTTTCTTTTGGACAGTATGTAAGAAGGCACTGCCAAGGTTGGCTCCGTGACTCTCCTTTTGTATGTGTTCTTCGCTCACTGAATCTTTATTAGTAGACATTTTCTTTTGCAGATATTTTTTGTTTATCCAAACAGGATGCGGTCCAGGCTTGCTAACTTGCTTGTCACTTTTTCTTCTTGGAGTGACTTTGCACATCTCTACTTCGCTCCATTGTTGATTTTACTCTTGACTTGTCAATGGGAAATCTCATTTCCCCCTTTTCCTAAGGGAGGTGAGACCTTACGCGTTTCTAACGACTAACAAACACACAGAAACTTCCATTTTAATTCGTGGCCTGACTTGTACACAATCTCACATGCAGAAATTAGGATGTATTTTAACATTATGTTCTTGTTTCATAAAGCTTTATGGCGTTTTATTAGAATCATATTCTATGAGACTCTCCTTTCTCAGTTATGGCAACAATTTTTTAAAAAAATTAATAATGACCCCTCCCAACAGCTTTATCTATTCAACTTGCTGCCTGTTTGCTCAATGAGGGCATGTGTTGTATTAATTTTATCCCTAGGTCTGTGGGGCATCAAAGTCACAGAGCGCTACTGGTAAAAGCAATATTTTAATATAATCTAGCCCTAATCCCACTTCTTCCCATCATCCTTCCTCCCGCTCCCCATGCCAGCTTTTGGTAAAATATTATATACATTTCCCCAGAAGTATGGGGTATTCTAGATGGCCCTATTTGAAAATATTATTGACTTTTAAAAGATAGAATTATATAGTTGAATATTTAATGAGAATTATTTGAATGTTTGATGAAGAAAATGTCATAACTTGCCTAAGAAATTGACTCAAATTTTTTGCTCCCAACACTCTCCACATCTTGTTTAAATCCAGGTTGACCTTTATCTAGATCTCCTTCCCAACACAGTACTGAGTGGCCATCAGCGCTGCACAATTTCACTTTGGTAGAAGTCGCAGGCTTTCCTGAATTTGCCCAGATGATGCTTTGCTATTTTTGTAAGGGAACACTGCCATTTAGCCAAGAGTCTCCTGTCTTGCAGGAAATGGCTGCCAGTGCTATTTTCTTGAGCTGCAAATAGGGCAACAGCTGTCCCTTTTATACCAGACTGTGGATACGAGATTGCCAGGGCGGCATTGTTCTACAATAGAAACAGAGACACTGGCATAATCAGCTCAGCCATCCAGGTGGAGTTTAGTGTTTTTATCTTTTGAAATAGCAGGACAAAAATAGGTATTATTTAACTTTGTGTAAGGTTGGTTAAGCCTTTGTAGTTCACTATAGTCTGCATTCTAGTTAGAACAATGTGCAATGGTGATGTTGTGTAGGGAAATAAATTCTGGATTAAAAATAAAGATTTGGTCCTTCGAATTTAGTCCTTGCTCAGCCTTGCTAAAATATATATATAGTAAATTTTCTTTCTGTGAATTTGGTTTTACCATATAGAAAAATTAAGTTATTATACAAAATATCTAAGGTCTTTTAGTTCTAAGACTATCTGTGAACATGTACTTCTCGTTTAGAAGAGGGACTTATTTTTTGAGGCGGTGGTTGATTGGTTTTCTGCTGTCATGAAATTTCCAAAGTTTTTGTTAGGCTAGTAAATCTACCTTCTAAATTTCCAGGTCTAGTTTATGAGATGGGAAGATCAAATATTACTAGAGGTAGTTTTGTTTGTGTTTTTTTTTTTTTAAATCAAATTTTACCTTTCATTCATTCAAATTCCTTTCCCATTTTATTTGGACAATAATTATAAGCTCAATGTGGGGAATATTCTTCCAAAAAGGCAGTTGTCTTTACTCTGGTGCCTTTATATTCATATTCTCTCTCTCTCCTCTCTCCTCTCTCTCTTTCTTTCCCTTCTGTCTGTTTCTTTCTCTCCCTCACCTTGCTTCACTGTGCATTCCATAGTTTAGCAATTTGGAAACATGAATCTCAGAGTCCTAACCAACATGTCTATAATTTAACTACCTAGACAGTCATTGGAGGTTATTTAGTAATTCACCATTTGTGAACTCCCTATGGACATGAAATTAAGTGCATGTCTTCCGCAATGGAAGAGATCCCATCTATTCATCTGAATCAGCTGCGATCTCAACTGAGCCCCCTTTCCTTGCTTACAGTGTGTTTCTGCCTAAAAATGGCGCCTTTCCTAAGCCACATATAAGAGTCAAGGTCAGAGTCTGTCTCCAGCGCCAATGATCGTCCTTCCAGTTCCATGAATTCTGTGTTACCGTGCAACAGCATAAATCATTTGTTTATTCTGCATGAGAGAGGAAAGGAGAAAGTGTGGAATTAAAAAAAAAAATCCTTTTCAAAAACCCAGGGGATGTAGTTTTTGTTTTGTTTTTTATTAGATTATGTTCGATTTTTGCTTACTCAAGCCAAAGGAATCTGAAAAATAATAATTAGCTCATCGCGAGGCTACTTGAGGGCATTTTGAAGAGTTAAACCATGGTATTATTTAGAGACAAAAAAAAGGTAATATTTTCTGTGTTTTCTCGCCTCAATTTGTCTTATTGCTCTAACACATTGCGTGTTATAATGTAATCTATGAGATAGAAACAATACCAGGAGTCCTAATTAAATTAAAAGTAATTACCAGTTGTACAGATAGGGCTTCAATTGAGCAGCAGGAAGTTGATATTTTGTCATCCCCAGTTTATCTCCACGCACCGAGCGTGGTTCTTTGTACCAGTTATTAATGGCATTTTCTCGACGGTCATGAAGAGTGTGGGAAATATGGAACGAGGAGGAAGAGAACAAAAGGAAGAGAGGAATGAGGGGAGGCTCGGAGGAAGACAGAGACAGAGGGAAGCTTTCTGTTGCTGGTCCTCCACCAGGACCCAGGGCAATGTTTCATACATTGAGGGGCCGATTGCCAGCCCTCACTCACCTAGGGAAGAAATATTTGCCCAGCCCATATTCATACCCTGTCCTAATTTTTTTCCTGACCACAAACATAATTTTTTTAAAAAAGAGAGAAGCCTCATTCATTCTGTGGTCGAGGTTTGGTTTATGATGTGACAGATTTTTCCATTTTCAGAAAGAAAAAAAAATTAGTTTAGCCCCCAACAGGAATTTAATTTGAGAGAGGGAGGGAAATGGCAATATGTAAAGATTTCCTACTGTCCAATTTCTTACTCTGCTTTTCAGCTGGGCATCTCTTAACAATGGGAAGCAGTGCCATTCTCCCATCAGGAAACACAGTGCAGGCTTTTAAAGAGCATTTGCAGGGTGATGTCCGTTTGATTGACCGTTATCTTGCTGGCATGCTGCTGCTACAAATATGAGCAATTATTGAGAAAGCAGTCAAATTAAATTTTCATAACTATAAAACAGCATTGTACCTTAGGGGCACAGCTTCCTCCCTATTTCTACAATCTATTTCCTATGCTTTATATTAAATCTAAACAAATGAATGTTTACTAACATGGCTATTTTAATATAGCATGCCAGTCTGGGCCCTCTCTCCCAATGACTTTTTAAAATCTTTTTATGAATGTGCTGAAAATTTATGATTTTAACTTTTTAAATAGATGATGGGTCATTTTGGGTAAGCTATTCTTAATGGGTTCTTTCTTAGTCACCCAAAATATACCTTTGGCTAAACTCAGATCAGTTCAATAGCTGCCTTTATTAATCAAATAAAATTAATAAATGGCTTACATGAAATAAGTTTGCTTATTTATTTTAGATCCTCCTTATCAAAGGTATTAAAGCCTGGTTACCTCATTGGTCCATCCAACATAAGGGTGGCAAATGCTGTAAGTGGCAGGTGGGAGACTGTGTTCCCGTCCCATACCCATGGCTGATGTTATTAAATGATCATAGCACATTCATCACTGAGACCGTATATTGGCTCTTGACAGCTACTGAACAGATCTGAGTCTACACAAAAGGTGATACGTGTTTTGCTATCTCTGTTGTAAAGGGTTTTGTCTTTGTGCTCTTCCTGTCCTAGCTGGAATCTTCCCAGACCTCTCCATCTTAAGCCACAGTGGGAAGCCCAACCTCACCATGTCTTCCTCTTACCTGAATCACCTGGTTCTGCTACTCCCGGTTTTACCAGTCCTTCAGACCTAGCTCAAATCCTATCCATTTCATGAAGCATAAGGTTGACCCACATTTCTCAGGATTGCATTGATCTTTCTTCTCTTATGATTATGCTCTTTTTTACTAGAGTCACCATACGACTTGGTACTAATAGAGCAGAAAAAAAAAATCCTTAGAGATATCATTTAGGCTAGCATCTTATTTGTAGAGGTGAAGAGTCTCAAAATTCTGTATCAGAGTATATCTCATCTGGATATAAAATGGAGCAGATCAAAAATTAAAATATTTCCCAATTCATCTGTTGCTTAATTTTTGAAAGATACAATTTTGATATGAGAAAAGGAGAAACTACTTCTTGGAAACAGTCAGGCAAAAAGCTAAAGGTAAATTAAAACATCCTGGGAGGAAGGGATAGGTTCTTAGGAGTCTGTTTATGGAGCTGCTGGATGTGACTTGATAGCCCAGCTCCTTGATTTTGTTCATAAATAAATTCTAATGGTGAGTATGTTAAGTTGAAAATTTATGTGTGACTTGACCTTGACTTTGTTGCAGTATTAGCCTGTTTGGCAGGAATATAATCATTTTACTTCAGCTTTGGTTTTCTTTTAAAAAGGAGAATATTATGCTAATCAAAAGAAACCAGTCAGAGAAAGACAAATGTCACATGATCTCACTTATATGTGGAATCTAATGAACAAAATAAACTGATGAATAAAATAGATCCAGAGACACAGAAGCATGGAACAGACTGATGCATCTCAGAGGGAAGGGGTGAGGGCAGGAAAAGATAATCCAAAGAATTTATATGCATATGCATAACCCAACGACACAGACAATAGTCAGTAGTGCAGTGAAGGCCTGGGAGAGAGGGACTGTGGGATGGAGGGGTTTAAAGCGGAAGGGGACATCCATAATACTTTCAACAATAAAGCTTTGTTTAAAAAAGGGCAAGAGTCCTGGCTAGTGTTTCTCAGTGGTTAGAGGGTTGGCCTGCACATGGGAAGGTCAAAGGCATGCACCTGGGCTTCAGGTTTGATTCCTAGCCCTGGTTAGAGCATGTGCAGGAGACAACCAATCAACATGTCTCTCTCTCATCAGTATTTCTCTCTCCTCTATCTCTCTCTGCCTTCCACTCTCTCTAAAATAGTAATAATAATAATAATAATAATAATAATCAATGAAAAAATATCTGGTGGGATTAACAACAGGACAACAAAAAGGTAAGGAAAGAGGAGCAAACAAATGTCTTTATTATTGGGAGGAAATTAAATGAAATGTTGCTTGGAATATAAAATGAAGAAAATTATAGAAAGATGATTTAATTACTCATGCTCAGGCATTATGTCCCAACCTGTGCATATGTGACTTTCAAGTGGTTGAAAATTGAAAGGATAAGACATTAAATGTAGGAGCTGTCTGATTTACAGCATTAAGTTAGAGACAACTCATGCAAAAGAGTGACTTTGTTTTCCTAATCATCATCCACTATGTTTTCATTCATTTCATTTTGACGATTTGATCACTTCCTTAATATGTTTCTATCTCAAAATTTCCATTTTCCAAAGTGAATGTCACTCTGTCCACAGAGGGAAGGACTTTTTGAAATTTCTGCTAATCTTTCTAATCCTAAACATTTATGCTGACTGAAATGCCTTCAGTGAGAACAGACGAAAGAAATATAAGAAGTGATTCAAATGTTCCCCGTGGTAGAATCTGGGCAGGTGTGGACTTAACAACTGTGTTTCTCAGGGGAGTCCGTCCTACAGTTTCAGGCAGTGAATGGCATTTTTGAATTCTTTCCAATGGCTGCCCACCTTTCTTGGCCACACAGAAGTGGGCTAGACGAATAATCAATAGCATTTTTTATCTCTCTGAGCTGAGCACTACACTAGATGCTTTGGGGAAGCGTGCCAGAAGGTGTATATATGGAGCTTTGAGATGGCTGCATGCTCTATTCTTGCTCTCGACTTATTCTCAAAGGTCTTCCTTCTCAGGAGAACAGCTGGATGGGTTTCCGCTTTCCTCAGCAAACTGATGCCAAAATATTGGTTTCTGAAACTGGCCCCCTGATACACACCTTTGTTTCCTGAGAGACCCACGCTTCAACCACTCGGAAGGACCACAATACACCTGGTTGCTTCATTGTTGACTTGCCAATGGAAGTTTAGGATGTTCCCGTGTGGTGACCAGTAAATAGAACCATTCTGGTTACTTCTTTTAGCATCTTTTTCTTAATTAGACCACTTGGGAAAATTATTGAATCCTGATTCAGGAGGTACATTAAACTGTAAAATTGAGAGGATTCATGTTTACTTAAAATTGCTCAGTGATTAATCTTAGTTTCTCACTTTAGTGATTCATTGATTTCTTCTATCAGTCATTTATTCAATGGGTATTGAAATGTCTATCATTTAGCAAGCTTTGTGCTAATTGCTAAGGATACAAGCAACAAAGATGACAGGCAGGTTACCAGATGCAATGATACTTAAACATGGAACGGGTTATCTACACAGAAATTTTTGACTTTCAATGACAATGGTATAAGGTAATTTCGATTCACTAAGCATTTATGAAATCATAGACTGCTAGACACAACAATGAGTGCTGTGAAAGGAATGCACCATGGTTCTTGCCTTCTGGGTCATCATTATATGGTCTCAGACTCAAGCATATTTAAAATTATTTGTAAAACTAGGTAAACACTGTAGTAATAAAGGAAGTTCTATAGGGTTAGGGGGGAGGGAGAGCAAGAGCAAAGGAGAGAGGAGCACGAGAGAGAAAGAGAGAGAGAGAGAGAGAGAGAGAGAGAGAGAGAGAGAGAGAATTGAAAGAGGAGGGTAGAGTTAAAAACAACAGCAAAATGCACATTGAGAAAAAAGGTGGAGGAAAATGGGGAGAGCTGAGAATCCCTTCCTGACAGATTCAAACAAACAAACAAACAAACAAACAAACAAACAAACCACCTACACGTTAAGGTAATCAAGTAAGGAAATTTTTTAAGAACAGTAGAAAAATTGCTGTAGCTAGCAAGTTCAATCTAGAAAGGTACATAAAAGCTGTGTTATGATGGCATTTAAATAACAAGTAGATTGCGGGGACGAGAGGAGATAAACCAGGGAACTCACATGCTTATATGCATAGCCCATGGACAAGGGCGATAGGGTAGTGAAGACCTGTGTGTGGGGGGGAGGGAGTAGGGGGAGAAGGGAATGGAAAGGGGGGGGGGGAAGATGAGAGATATCTGTAATACCATCAACAATAAAATATACTTAAAAAATAAAACAATGGTTGAGCAGGTGGGGCATTGTGGAGCATGTGAAAGAGGCTAACTAAAAGAGGCATCTAACAGAGTGGAAGGAGAGTTAGGGAGTCAGATAGGAATGTGAAGTTCCTGATTGTGTAACTTGGGGCAAGTTCCTTAATGCTTTTGTATCTCAGTGTTCTCGTCTGTGAAGTGAGGATAATTAAACTGACATCATAGGATATTTGGGGGAATTAAATGAAACAGAGAGAGCACATTGTAAGGGATTAGTACATGGGAAAAGATGCTATTATTAGTAATATATATCAAGAAAAGAAAGAAAGAAAAACAAAGATGAAAAGGGAGAAACATTGGTTTGATCTGTTTAGGAATACCATGTTGGTGGAAATACTTAAGATGTACTGGAAGGGAAAGAGCTGCATACCAGTTGGGCAAAAACTTCACTGGTTTGGCTGAGAGATAATAAGAATTCCAAGGGCAGAGGAAATGGGCACTGAACGGGGGAGATAGATTGAAGAAAGTGACTTGAGGCAAAACTAAGAATTATCTGACCCACCATTGGGTGGTGCTGGTGAGGGAGTTAGTGGCCGGTCTTTATTATCTGCGAGCAATGTGAGAGGGGAACACGAACGGGGTGTTTTCTAATACCTAAATTTTGTGACTGAGTCACAGATTGGATTTTGCAAGTAGTTTTTGATGCCTTTTAAGAGAGCTGTTTTATTGAGTGTTGGAGACAACACCACAATTATAAGCCGATGACAAAGGGGAAGAAGAGAAATTTGAATCAGTAAGTGATGTCAACTCAATCTGTTAATTATAGAACTAAAAATAAAAGTGACCCTCCGAATTATATTTCTTTAAAAACAGATTTCTACTTTGTTGTTTAGTCAGGGCAAATAAATGTTTTTCTGATGCAAAAACAAAACAAAACAAAAAAACGAGTATAAAAGCTTTCTTATTTTAATAATAAAAATGACTACAGTCGTTAAGTGCTTGGTATGTGCCACACTCTGTTCTAGGTGAGCTTATATGCACAGCAAGAACCCGGATCATACAAATCACACAGGGAATGGTAATTAGCAAACATCCGTAGAAGCTTCATTTTCTGTAAGAATTGTAAATATGAATAAGGTTGAATCCTGATATCAAATTTATATACATTTTTGACCTGTATTTGTTTAGATGCTCATCATGGAGAAATCAGGACGCTGAATCAGGAAATACAATAAAATATTCTGCAATTTCTAGCTGGCTACTTGGCTCTTCCGAGCCCTTAGCTTCAAGGATTTTTCAAAATATATTTTTTTTCTGCACCACAGCGCAGAGTTGCTAAATCCAGAAATTGAAACATTCTGAGAACCAAATCATTTCAGGGTGAATCAAAGCTCTTGGAACATTGCCCTAGGATTTTGAAGATAGTGTTTAATAGTAAAAAAAAAAAAAAAAAAAAAAAAAAAAAAAAAGTTCAGTATTTTTAAGGAAATCCTAATTATGAAGGCGGCCCCATTCGCAGCCCCAGTGACGCGGGGGTCTGACACAGGCTGTTACTCCTGTGAGGAGCCAAGGGCCCCCTGGGTAAAGGGAAAGGTCTCTGGTCCTTGGCAGCTCTGCCAGTATTTCCACTCATACAGTTTCCATCTGTGAGGCAATCTGAGGCTGATGTCAGTTTCCGACTCCACCTTAAAACCTGAAATTAGCTCCCCTCCTTTATTCCCTTCTGACCAGCTTCACCTCTGGCTGCCATTTCAATGCCAGCCACTGTGACTTCTCTTCCTGCTCAAGCTTCTCTGCTGCCGGATCTGTGTTTCTGCTTGTTTGTGTGCTGCAGGGCCGCTGCTGGAACAGGAGGATGGGGAGGGAGAGGGTGAACACAGTTAAACAAGACCAGAGGCCTTTTCAGAATGGAAGGAGAGTTAGGGAGTCGGATAGGAATGTGAAGTTCCTGATTTTGTAACTTGGGGCAAGTTCCTTAATGCTTTTGCATCTCAAGTTTTCTCATCTGTGAAGTGAGGACAATAAAATTGACAGCATAGGATATTTGGGGGAATTAAATGAAACACAGAGAGCACATTGTCATGGGTTAACCCATGGGAACAGATGCTATTATTAGTAATGTATAACAAGGAAAGAGAGGAATAAAAACAAAGATGAAGCAGGAATGAGGGGAGCCACAGGGTGAAGGGCCACCAGCTACAATGCTTGACAATTCAGAAGATGCTCTTACACCTCCCGGTAAAGTGATGAGGAACTTGACCATCTCTCGATTTCACAGACTTTGCCTCTCATAAGAAGGACTGCAAGGAAGACTGAACTGTGTTAACCTGGAAAATCCTCTTTCTAACTCTTTCCAAGTTCAACTTGATTTTTAGAGGTATCCTTTCCTAGAATGCTGTCACCACTGATCTCTTCCAAGAATTCCCCCTTTGCTATTGAATCAAGGCAATAAATGACAGAGAGTCTGGCATGTTCTCAGATTGCTTTCTGGAGGTGTGGCTTCCAAATGAGATGGGGATTTCCTTGAGTGAAGGAAACTTGCCTGATACTTCTTCTTCTTTTTTTTTTTTAAATTATCTATCTATCTACCTACCTACCTACCTACCTACCATGTTTCCCCGAAAATAAGACATCCTCCAAAAATAAGACCTAGCGCATGGAAAAATAAGACATCCCCTGAAAATAAGACCTAGTGCAACTTTGGGAGAAAAAATTAATATAAGACACTGTCTTATTTTCAGGGAAACAGGGTATCTATCTATCTATATTAGAGAGGAAGGAAGAGGGAGAAATAGAAACATCAATGACGTGAGAGTCATTGATTGGCTATTTTACTGGGGATTGAGCCCGAAGCCCAGGCATGTGCCCTTGACTGGTGTAGAACCTGGGGCCCTTCAGTCTATAGGCCAACGCTCTATCCATTGAGCCAAACCAGCTAAGGTGCCTTATACTTCTTATATGTCCACCATAGGACCTTGCAGAGCTGAGCACACAGAGAAACCCTAAACCAAACACTACAATGAGAATACGGAGGTTGTAGCATGGTTTCTTATACCATAGAAAACCCATGGGAGAGGGACATTTCTTTCCTCAATAAGTGGTAAATTTTCTCTCAGCGATAGAAGGAAGATTTACTTTTTCCTTGTTAATTTTCCACATGGTCGCCTCACTTCCCTCTCCATTCATAAAAATTCATATACCTTTGACTTAAGATTATTTTATTTAATTTTTCCATTTGAGCTATGAGGATGCTGCTAGCCCAAGGACTGCAGCGATAATGATCAAGTGGGGGTTGGTGCCCAAGATTCAGGACTTCTAGCCCCAAGTTCTCATGGCCCTTCAGCCTTGTTATTTTCTCTTCTTTTCCCCCATAAAAATCATCCAAGATTTTGCAGAGAGAAAATAGTACATGTTTAAGCAGGGATTTCTAATTGGGCTCAAAGTGTGCTAGGGTTCTGTGGAGGAATTTCTGTAAGGCTTCGTGTTTCTTTGTGAAACAGATTTCTTTTTTCATTTCTAAACGTGAGAAGAGCACAATGCTCCTATGAGCCTGCATACAATGTACATGGGTATAAATGTGTATATACACCTATATATAAACATGTGCACATACTACTCAAATCTTCCCTTTTCTCTGATAGTTAATACTGTCAATATTCTTTATAATTATTTGTCCCAGGTTAATGAAAGGCTGTATCTGAAAGCAATCAGTGCAAATATTAACATCTAGATCAGAATATATAATGTAAAAGTCCAAGGAGCTTGGCACATCCCAGAATAAATAAATAAACAAAAACAAACACACTCATAAAAATGAAAGGGTAAACTTAAGCAAATAATTCTTACAATCTCCTGTCTTGATTATTACCCTCAGATCATCTCTGCATCATCTTGGTCCTCCATCTTCCCTCTTTATCTTAGTTATCTGGTGTTATGTAACAAATTATCCCTGATCTTAAAAAACAAATGTTTATTATCTCACACAGTTTCTGGGGGGTCAGCAATCTAAGAGTCTTAATCTGGTACTTGTGGCTCAGGGGATATGAGGTTGTGTTTAAGTGGTCAGTGGGGGCTGCAATTATCTGAAGGCTTGAGTGGGGTTGGAGGACCTCCTTTCCAAGCTCACTCTTGTGGCTACTGGCATGAGGCTTTTGCCTTTCACCATGTGGGCTCCACCATAGGGCTGCTCACAAAATGGCTTTCCCTAGAACAGGTCAGAGAGAGAGAGAGAGAGAGAAGAGAGAAGAGAGGAGAGAGGAGAGAGGAGAGAGGAGAGAGGAGAGAGGAGAGAGGAGAGAGGAGAGAGGAGAGAGGAGAGGAGAGGAGAGAGGAGAGAGAGAGGAGAGAGGAGAGAGGAGAGAGGAGAGAGGAGAGAGGAGAGAGGAGAGAGGAGAGAGGAGAGAGGAGAGAGGAGAGAGGAGAGAGGAGAGAGGAGAGAGGAGAGAGGAGAGAGGAGAGAGGAGAGAGGAGAGAGGAGAGAGGAGAGAGGAGAGAGGAGAGGAGAGAGAAGAGAGGAGAGAGAAGAGAGAAGAGAGAAGAGAGAAGAGAGAAGAGAGAAGAGAGAAGAGAGAATGAATTAAAGAGATGGGTGACACATTATCATTCATATTTCCGTATTAGAAAGACAACCCATAATTTCTGATGTGTTTTATTGATCACTTAAACCAACCTTGGTACAATGGGGGAGAAGACTACACAAGAGACAGCAGTCATTGATGGTCATGTTGGAGGTTGGCTACCATACACCTCTCCTCCTTAACTCTCTTCCGCCTTATTTTGAAGCCTCACTTTGGAATGAATGGTTGGTTGCAAAGTGGTAGCACTTTGCTTCAGTGCTGTTGGTGGACAGTAGAGGGTGCTATCGGTGTGTGTGGGCCTGAGTTGAACTTCAGAGGTAGAGCTATAATGGGGCTGGTGGCGCTCTCATTTGGAAATATAACCAGATGACAGTTTATGCGATTAGTTTTTAAATGTCTGTGTTCATTTCGAAAACATAAAACTTCTTTTTCTTCACTCAATAAACAGCCGACATCAGGCTTTCCATAAATGCTGCTGTTAGTTCCAAACAGTCTCTTTGTAGGTTCACTCAGTGCGTGTTATTTGGCCCTAATGATGGCTGAGAGAGCAGAAGGAAGAGGCATCTGAAAGTTGACATACATTGTGTGCAGGTCATAGAAATGATACTGTCTAATACTCGATTTGGCTTCTTCGTTCAGATTGATGTTTAAATTCCTTTTTTTTTTTTTTTTTTTTTTTTGCATGTTGGCATATTGCAGGACTATAGACTACTACCAGCTATTTCCATGACTGATCCTGAGTTGGTAAAACATGAGATGTTTTCCTCTCCCTTAGAATAGATGTGTGTTCTGTGAGGGCACCAGGAAAGACTGCTATTTCTGTCCTTGACTCTTCGCTTTCTTTCAGAGTATACCCATCTGTGGTACACTTCTTTTTCTTTTTATTTTTTTTATTTTTTTATAATCCAGTGTTTTTAGAGACATGTCTATCTGAATAAGTTTCTAGGATTTTTAATGATGTCCAGATGAGACTATTGTGTCCATGGCCTGGTAATATCCAGATAAAAGATATCTCTCCTCTAATCTGAAACACATTGTTCTTCCCTATCTAATTTCACAAGATCTCATTCGGTCACCATTGTCCCATTGCAATGCAGTACAAAGAACATTAAGTGTTGTGTTTTGTTTTTTGTGTTTTTTTTTGGGGGGGGAAACCCAGTTTCAAATAACACCCCTGTGCCTCAGCTTGTTCCTCTGAGAAGTGAGAAGAGTAATAATGATAAGGATATCAGGGCTTTGGGTTCAGAGTTCTGCCTAGATTCTTTTTTTTACTTAGTTTTTATAGTAAGCTGTTATCATGTATTTGTTTGCCAATACTTTCTCTATTTTTTAAAAAATAAGGAAAATAAATGGAGACACAAAGAATGTAAGTAACTTGTTCAAGGTTATACAGCTGGGAAGTGGCAGAGTTCAGATGCAAACCCAAACGTGTGCAACATGAAAGCCATCCCCTAGCCACTCTGCTATGCAGCAACCCATAATAATACCCACATTACTAGCTTAAGAATTACTTACGAAAATGGACATCTATTAACCAGCAGAGACTTTCGTACTATTAACATTTTACATAAATGTTAGTTCCCTTTACTTCTCTTATTTGGAGCAATTTGGTGATGAAAGGAAGAACATCTGTTTAGAATGATGACCTCTGCTAAGAGAAGCTGTGTCTTAGTTTTGCATAATGATACCGTGATTGTTTTTTCTTAGGGAGCAAATTATAAATGTCCATAAAGATGACAAAGGAATAAATCAGGCACCCCCTGGATTCTTTCTGGGGCTTGAAAATCTGTATGAAAAACATGCACATTAAAGGGAATTTTCCCCCCCTCTTAAGTAGTGCCTATTTTCATCATAACCTTTGGAAGAAAAATTTAAATGTGAAAAGGTGGAAATTAAAAGAACTATAAATAACAACAAATGACTACCTTGTAAATACAAAGCCACATTCACTCCTGGGGCTGTTATGTCTACAAACTATTTGAACAACAGTTAATAAGCACATTCCCGATGAAAGCAAAAGCTAACTGATGTTTCATCTGAGTGCACCCTTTGTCCAGCGTGTTCAGAAACGTAGAGCTGGGAGATAGGGATTTCTTTAAAATGTGTGCATGTGCCCACCAAAGAAAATGAAGGGTTTTCAGGTTTCCCAAATATTCCTTTGCTAATATTCATCTCTGTCAAAAATAATAATGTGCTCTGCCTGGATTAGCTGAAAAAAATCATCTACCTTTTTTGATGGTTTGCCTTTTCTTTGTGTCCTCAAGCTGAGATAACCCACGTATGGGCCCTCCGCTGGCATTATCTTGATTCCTTTGGTGCTAGGAGGCTTGTCTTTGGGGGATCAATGGGCTGACCCAGGGACAGCGAAGAGTCCAACTCTCTACTGGGCAGACAAACAAGTTTCTGGCCCTCCCTGAGTTACATTTCATCCTCTGCCTTCATAGCTATTAACCTGGGACGCTCGAAAATGAAGGTTTGATGTTTAGAAATGGAACCCCACCTTCTTTGGGCCACAGAGAAGGCAACCCAAATACTAAGCTCTACTTTTTAATTTTTATCTTCAAGTTCCCATTATTCCCTGGAAAAGTTCTCTGGGTTTTTTTTTTTTTTCTTTTGTTATATTTTAGGACAAATATCATTACTTCAGATCATATTTTATGTTAGAATAAATTTATGTTTTTAAGAGGTCTGGCACATGAATAAGCTATTAATGTGACTAAAACTAGCATAAAAACAATAGAATAGATTTTTACAATTGTTCAGTTTCTGGCTCACCTAGTTTCAAGTTCTAGGCTCATTAGTGACTGTGTTTGGTTATGGTAAGGTATCTAGCTTTCCTGTGCCTTATTACCTTCATCTATACAGTAGGGGAAGATAATAGTTGTTTGATGGAGCTGTTTTGAAAACTAATTGAGATGGCCTGTAAGATGCTTTGCATACAGCCTCGTAGAGTTAAACTTTATGGAATATGCCGCTTCACTATCTGAATTCACAGGGGCAAGGGAAATCTTCAGGGTGAAATACTAGGATGTATTATAGTTATCAGTTATCTAGCCTACAAATATAGGTATCCGGAAGAACCATCTACACCTCATAATAAAATAGTCATTTTTGAACATTAGTGTCTTAGTCCAAGTCTCAGTTACTGAAGAACCAAAGTAATGGGGTTTTAAAGATACACATTATCTAAAGGAATCCTTCTAATCACCCATCTTCATAGATGAGGAAATCAAGCCTCACAGACAGTGAGGACCTTGCCCATAAGCAAATAGTTAGTGGTTAAGAATTTAAAATAAGTGTCTGACTTAAGCCATTTGCCCTGCCAATCCACCGGAAAAGCTAACAAACAGACCAGGGTTGCACTAAAATAAAACAATTCAAAATACAAAAGTGTAGCTTTTATTTCTAAAATAAACATCAAGCCCTAGCCAGTTTGGCTCAGTGGGTAGAATGTCAGCCTGCAGACCAAAGGGTCCTGAGTTTAAAACCAGTCAAGGGCACATGCCCAGTAGGGGATGTGCAGGAGGCAGCCAATCAATGATTCTCTCTCTCTCATCATTGATGTTTCTATCTCTTCCTCCCTCTCCATTCCTCTCTGAAATCAATAAAAATATATTTAAAAAATAAAATAAATATCAAGGGAACAGTTCAAAGCATACATACTATTTTCATGACCTTTTTACCAGTTCATATGTCCCAAGCATGAGCTCTACAAAACCTTTGGATCCATGGAGTTTTGTTTTTTTATTTTGACCATTGCTTTAGTAATAACATGGGTGGAGGAGCCTTGTATGATTTTTATTTTGCCCATTGCTTTAGTGATAATATGGGTGGAGTTTTTCTCCTTAGAGCATTCCTTATATTTTTATGCTCGTGTTAATTACACCATGTACAAAGGAGTTTCACATATGTTTACAAAATAAACCCTTACTATACTTTTGTAATTACAAAGTCTGCTACTAAATTACTGTTTCATGTGTTTGTGTTTCAATTATTAACTGTGGCGGCATAGAACTAAAGCTGAAAACATGTCATTTCTATGATAATAAGTGAACACAATTAGCAGCATATCTATTCCACACACAAAATATATTCATTTGCATTCTGTCTCTTGGTATTATTTAACTGTATTTAGGCCAAGCCATGTCACTTCTGTTACCTTTTTTTTTTTTTCATCTAGAAGAACTCTGTCTTATTTTATAAATTCTTTTATGATGTCTAAATACACAGAATTGGGTGAGGTGACGATACTCCTCACTCACTTCGTTGATTATTTTCTGAATCTTCTAAAGCTCCCATTTCTTCAGATTTATGCTAATTATTTTTAAACCAATGAGATGTATGCATAATATAGCTTTGGAAATAAGTTATGTCATTTTTTTTTCAGTCACTTTTTCTAAGTTGTGAGTCAAATCCCCTTTTTACATACTAGCTATGGATAAGGAGGAAAATAGCTATGTTTGTATTTCACTCACATTTATACTAACCAGAACTTTTGGCATCATAAGTAACAAAAACTCAGCTCGAGTAGTAAGAGCAAAAACATGAATTAATGTAGGGAATTCAAAGTTTCATATATAACTCAAGCAGAAGAATGTGAATGAACCTAAGAAATGAATTGAGGCCAGGTTCTCAAAACCAACTAATTTGGGTTCTCTGTGTGTGTTCTCTGAGTGCCTGCTGCATTCTTCTTCCTTTTTGCCCACACTCTTCCCTATTCTGCTTCGATCAACCAGTCAGCTGTCGCCATGAGGTGGAGTCACCTTATTACGATCTGGCAGCTCATTTTTGCAATCTTGTGGATTGATTACTCATTTGTGATGATGAAGAGATAGTCTTAGGAATACGGATTCTGGACAGGCATCCCAATCCACCGCTCACACACAAGCATTAGTAAGCATATACAAGTTAATGGTATATTTAAGTGACCAAAAAGGATTTCCAGTAGCGTCTCCTGCTTAATGTTAGTCACATGAAGAAAGGACAGTGGTTTCACTAAATACAATGAAATGATAACAATAGCTGTTGTATTGCGTTATTGCCTTGGAGCAAGGCACTGTGCTAGAAGCTTTAAAAGCATGATCAAATTTAATTTTCACAACAATACCATAAAGTGGAAACTATTATTGCCTCTGTATAATAATACTACAATAATGAGCTTGAATACTAATGTTATTATTACATGATGAAATGGAGGTTTAGAGGGGGCAAAGCCATCTCAGAATTGCTCAGCCATGATGTGACAAGGCTCAGACTCACTCCGTGGGCGCTGGGGCTGTGAAGCTCAAGCTTTAAAACCATGAAACAGTTTATAATTGCCCTTGGTTTTCATAGTGTGCCCTGTGTTTAGGACCTCCAGGTCAATTCCTAAAAATTAAGGGTCCAGAGAATTTCATTCTGCCCTGTTTTGATGGATTGAGATAACGTGGGAGATAAGATTCTACTAATTACAAGGGAATCATAATTGTAGCCGAAATGATCTCAATGTGGTTCCTGAGCATTTATATCTTAATGCAGGTGTCCACTGACTTTTACCTGCCAAAGCTGTTCTCCATATTCTCTCTTCCTTGCCTTGTGTATACTTTTCTGCTCTTCTTCCTGAGATAGGATTCTCCCTTTGCTATCCTGCCTTTTCTTTACTTTGTTTGCCTTCCATATTTAAAAATTAATTTGAAAGGCAAACAAATAAAAACAAAACAACAATAATGAAACACCTCTGCTACCAAACCAAACCCCAAGGCAAACAAACAGATGCAGAGTCCTATATAATAAAAGCCTAATATGCAAATAGACCAAATGGCAGAATGGCCAGCGCAATGACACGCACTGACCACCAGGGGGCAGACACTCAATGCAGGAGCCGCCCACAGACCACAGGCCCCAGGCCAGCCAAGGCAGGTGCCAGCGGGAGGGCCCCCAATTGCCCCACAGATTGGCCCTGATTGCTAGCCAGGCCTCAGGACCCTATCCATGCACAAATTTCGTGCACTGGGCCTCTAGTACTACATAACACCCAAAATGAATCCACATTAGCATTTAGTTCTGTTTGATTCAGAACATCTTTAAGAATGAAAATATTAGAGGTAATAATGAGATCCTTAACACTTCCCTCCAAAGGTCCCTTCCCTTCTCCTCACTAGAGGATGGTATATATCCAGTCCACAGTTACCCTTTGCCATAAATATATTTTATTGAGCTGTTTGTGTCAGTATCTTAAAATATATGTAATCAGTATCATACCATACATAATGCTATGCTGTGTTATTTTTTCCCCCACTCAATATTATGGGTTTGAGAACCCTTGTTGACTAATGTCAGTTATCTTCTTATTGAATGATATTCTAACACATGAGTATTACATGACTTAATTATTAGTTAACCATTGAATGGACAACTAAGCTGTTACTATTTAAAACAATACCACAATAATATCCTTATACCTTTTATATAAATATTTGAGAGTTTCTCATAGATGAGCTTTCAATCCAGTGGGGAAATATGTCTTGCAACAGTGGGTATTTATAAATGCTATTAATAAAAATAATGGTTACAAGGGGAAAGAGCATAAATATGTTGAGGAAGAAAATTATTCATATACCTTGGAGAAAGATCCTTCCTGGTAGACAGATCAGCAAATATGAAGGCCCTGAAAAAGAAAAATTTTCAGTGTATTAATATTTTATACAGAAATCCTGATGAATTTTATTTTTTTCTAATTATTGAACTAGAGTTTTTGTTGCGTTTCTACATAACTAGATAATTATGCTATCTAAAAATGATGAAATGTGATCAAATGTTTTATCAATTTCTATCTCACTTTTTTTTCTTACTTACGAAATGAATAAAAACTCTAGTACAATGTTAAGGAAAGGGGAAGAAAACATAATTTCTTTAAATGTAATAAGACTATAACTTAATATTTAAAATATCTTTAGTAAACATCGTTCACAAGGCTAAGGATTTTTTTTTTTTATCCTACCCTTTCACAGTTAAAAGAGTTTTAAATTTGGTAATAAGTAGTCTGGCTGGCATGGCTCAGTGGTTGAGCATTGACCTAGGAATCAGGAAGTCGTGGTCCGATTGCTGGTCAGGGCACATGCCTAGGTTACAGGCTTGAACCCCCATGTGAGGGGTGCAGGAGGCAACTGATCTATGATTCTCTCTCATCATTGATGTTTCTATTTCTCTCTTCCTGTGAAGGGTCACTGATTCTTAATGGTACTCACACAAGGGAGAATATAAGGTGTAAAAATTTAAATAAACTATAATTAAAATAGGAATAAATGTTACAGATTATATTTAATTTTTATTGATTTTAATCATTATAATAGGGTTTCTATACAGAAATGTTGTTTGTAAAATATAAATATATGATTGTCCATATTTAGATGAGCAAAAAAAATAAATAAACAAACACATGGGACTTTGAGCAAGTCAAGTAGTTGTGGAACAAGTGGGGGAAAAGATGAATTAAAATGCTGTACTACAAATGTATAGCTTCACATGGCTTCAACAAAAATAAGGAATTCAGTTGAAACCGGTTTGGCTCAGTGGATAGAGCATCAGTCTGCGGACTGGAGGGTCCCAGGTTCGATTCCAGTCAAGGGCATGTACATTGGTAGCGGGCACATCCCCTGTGGGGGGTGTGCAGGAGGCAGCTGGTCGATGTTTCTCTCTCATCAACGTTTCTAAGTTCTCTATCCCTCTCCCTTCCTCTCTGTGGAAAATCAATAAAATATATTGATAAAAAAAAAATAAGGAATTCAAATCATGAATCAGAGTGAAACTATAATAGGTTGCAACTTAGTCCGACATTGAACGGAGGGTGGAGGCATCTTGATCAGTATCTTCCTCTTATGCTCCTCTAGCATCAGTCCCCTTTAGAAGTGCAATGATTCAAGATCCTCACTGTGCTAAAATGATGCACCACTTAGTATTCTCAGTAATTCACCTTATAATAAATCAAGTGTTCAGATTCTTTAATAACTATGAGCTCCCAGATTATAAGTGAAGGTGGGCATTGTACTAAGTAGCCTAACAATAAAAGAAAGCAAAGACAGTGGCTATTCCATGCCCATAAATTTACAAAATGTGAACTTTAAACTAATCAATAGAAATTTAGAAGAATCTGATGGGAATGAATTATGTGATTTTATCATTCTTTTTTTTTTTTTTGTGCTTCAATTTTATTTTGATGCCAGCTCTTACTTGAGAAGGTTCTCAGTTGCTAGTATTTCTGTTCTCTTGCAGAAGGAAGTAGATGATAAGGAGACCAGGGAAGTCCTGTCCCGGAGGGTACAATTAATGTGTAACTTTGTAGCATGATAACTTGGGGAATCTGGAAGTTTAGTTTACTATGTTATGTTAGGAGTTTAAGGGTCATGAAATTGGGTGTTCCCTGGAAGTTTGGGCTTTTGTTAGTTCCTCTGACTATGGAACATCCAGTCATAAATGCAGGTTTACAAATATTAGGAATTTATCTGGTCTAAGAAAACATCCAATGTTTGAGTTTTCCCTGCAATATTCCTACCAAGTGGGAAACCATCAAGCTCTGTCTTAATGCTAGTAATGATGTTCCAATTCTCCTTGGCTTCCTGTTCCCTGATAGCATCTCCCCATTGTTTCCAGTTTTGTTTCTTGCATCATCAAAACAAACCTAATGCATTCTGTCTCTGCCCAGAATGCTTCTTTTCCACCTTTACAAGACACAACCACACCAATATTTTAAAAACAAAATAAAATTTTATCTTTTCTATTAGTATTTTACAGGGCTTTCTTTGTTATTATGCCATTTCAAAAATTCCTTCTCTGAGAAAAAAAAATAATTGTTCTCTTCCTTGTAAGACAGAGAATTGTCTTAGAAGCATCTGTATAAAAGTTGGTTGTATAAACATGGATTTCTCTGTCATTAACCAAAGTTTTAAGTTACTTAGTGATGCCAAATCATAGTCACTTTGTACTTCCCAGCACAGTATCTTGAATAAACAATAAATATAAACACAATATTTTGAAATAAGTTTATTTTAAAAAATTCCCAGTTCTGTGGCCTTCTCATTGAAAAAACACAAAACAAACAAATTTCACATTCTTTCTATAAAAAGGGCCTGCAGAATTTTAGAGTTTTATTGAATGATGCATCAGCTTTTAAGGGGAAAAATCAAGCTGCCACCGACTGCAACGAACCATTCTTGAGCAGCTCCAAAACAACATTTCAACCCAGTGTAAGAATATACCAGAAGGAGGAATGGGAACTGCCTTTCCTCTGAACAGACTGTGACATACTGTTGGAGGCTTTGGGATTCTTCCAACATTGGAACCATAGTGATGCCGGTCACTACCCCTCGCCACAAAGTGGGCAGATCTATGTTGAGTTGCCTCTTCTTAAAGAAGAGATTTACTCTTATTGATTAGTAATTGCTTTTTCCCAAATTAGTGTTGCTGTTCAGGAGAGAAGATGATTAGAGGAAACACAGATTTGTTGTAGTCAAAAGTTTGGGCCTTGGTCCTGGTCTGTGTGGCTCAATGGCTGCGCATGGATCTATGAACCAGGAGGTCACGGTTTGATTCCCAGTCAGGGCACATGCTCTGGTTGCAGTCTCAATCTGCAGTAGGAGGCATGCAGGAAGGCATGCAATTACTCTCTCTCATCATTGATGTTTCTATCTCTCTCTCTCCCTTTCCCTCATCTAAATCAATAAAAATATATTTAAAAAAAAAAAGTTTGGGCCTTGGAGCTAAAGAGACATTATGTCAAATCTTGGATCTACAGGTATAAGAGAACCTTAGACAAGTTAAATAGCTTATCTTCATCTTCCTAGTCTCATGTAAAAAATGAAAATACTAAAAATATTTCTCTCTATGGTATAGAGCATATACTAAAGCATTTGCTAAATGCCCAACACCGACTAAATGCTCAATAACTGTCAGCTCTCATTATCATCATCATTATTATTAATAAGAAATTCAGTGATTTGTTAGGTGCATATAAAGCAATAAACGTAATTACAAATTAGTGTTTGTAAATATTTGCTATACATAAGGACCAGGAACCAATTTCTGCTTGCCTTTTATTTTTTCCTCCTTCCATTTATCAGTCAAGAATATTGGATAAAGAGAAAAATAACAAAGCTCTAAGAAATAATTTTGTAAATTCTTCCTTGTGCCTGTGTCCATCTTTGCATGCTGTTCCCTTTAGATTGCAAGGACCTTTAGGCCAGAGTCTGAATTTAACCCAGTGTTTAATATATGCAGTTATTTATTCAATTCTTAAAACTTCACTCTTGAATAAGCTGCCTCGGAACTAAGAAGATCAGGCATCCCATTTTTTTGAGGGATTATTTTATTTTTTAGTCCATTTGATGGGTGGCCTGTGAAATCCTAATAGTATGACAACTTAACCCATCCCCCCACAACATTTTGCAAATATGCTGACTCTACTGTAGTAGGATTGCCATCCAGGGTTCAGGCCATAACTCCTCAGTTGATACTTCTTTGGCATTATTTAAGCACAGCTCTGCCTAGACACTCAGAATTGACAAGTTCTGGAATTAGTGAACGGATGAGTATTAAGCATTTACTTTGGACAAGGCCCGGAGCTAGACATTTTCAAATATAGTATTTCAGTTGATTTTCAAAAGGTCCCAATGAAGCATATTACAATCCCCATTTTACAGATGAGAAAACAGGCTCAGGCTGGTTAAGTGACTTACCTAAGCATGTTCTAAGAGAAGGGAGCAAAATGTTGAGACGTAAATTTGGAATCCTTGGAATGTGGGCTGTTGGGAAGAGAGCAAAGTGGAAGAGGTTCAGCAAACTAGGCTCTGGAAAGCTAGACAAAGACCAAAGATGGAGCACCTTTTTGTCACGATAAAGGATTTGACCTTTATCCTAGAGAGCACCCTTCTCAAATTTAAGATTCATGGGCAGCATCTTGTCTGACCATAAAAAATGCAAATTATTGCCATAACCAATTTGGCTCAGTGGATAGACCATCAGCCTGTGGACTGAAAGGTCCAGGGTTCGATTCTGGTCAAGGGCATGTACCTTGGTTGCTGGCACATCCCCAGTAGGGGGTGTGCAGGAGGCAGCTGATCAATGATTCTCTCTCATCGATATTTATAATTCTATTCCTCTCCCTTCCTCTCTGTAAAAAATCAATAAAATGTATTTTTTAAAATGCAAATTATTGCCCTCCTCCAATCCCCCCCTTCCCCGAAAGTGGGACTGGGATCTACCTTTTCATAAGGAGATTAAAGTTATTCTGTGGGTCTGCAATGCGCTTTGAGAATATTCCTGTAGGCAACGGGGAACTTTAGAAAGAATTTTTTTTGCAGGTGAGTTTCATTGTTCTGAGATAATGAAGAGGATGGGCCACAGGGAAGGATACTAAATTAGAGGCCAGGAAATATTTAGAACATTGCTTTTCAAGCTCATCTGGGTAATAACCCAGAAAGCTGAAAGAAATACTTGTGCTTGGATCTCATCCCCAGAGATTTGGAGTTAATCCGCTAGCCTGGGCATTGGAAAATTTGAAGTTCATGAGCTCACTTTCATATGCAGCAACTTCTGAAAGCCACCCATTTAGAAAACTATTGCAACAGTCCATTTGGGGAACACTGCAGCCCTGGCTTTATTATTTTTTTTTTTTATTCCTCACCCGAGAATGTCTTCCCATTGATTCTTAGAGAGAGTGGAAGCGAGAGGGAAAGAGAGAAATATCAATGTGAGAGAAACACAACCATTGGTTGTCTTTTGCACAAGCCTGGACTAGGGCCCAGGCTGGGGAGGAACCTGCAACCACAGTATGTACCCTTAACTGGAATTCAACCCAGGACTTTTCGATCCTCGGGCAGATGCTCTATCCACTGAGCTAAACCGGGTATGGCTGTGGCATTGAATTAATGCAGGATTGGCAGGCCCACTGAAGGGAGTTATATGCGCTCCCAGATTAGGCATATGCAATCCCATTGTTGATTACAAAGCTTTTCCGCCTGGATTTTATTTATATGCAATTGTACAAAGTCCAGTTCTAAAAGCAAAGAACAAACTTCCTACTTTGACCCATGTGACACTGCTCAGAAGTAGATGCCTAGTACATAATATTGTTTTGTTGTTGTTGTTTTTCATTACTTTTCACTTGCTGTTTCACAAATCCCCCACTTTGCAGGAATTCAGGTGGAACATTCTGTATGGCTTCCTCTGCATGCCCTTCCTGGGGACTATATACTGTAATAGAAGAGGTTTTATAGACTTTCATTCTTAAGCTTATATCCTTTCCATTCTTAGCAAGGAAAATATTGTCTCCTGATCTGAGTGAGGCCTGAAAGACTTTTCTTCCTTATTTTCCTTTATGGTTGCTACTGTTTTTCCTCTTAAGTGGCTTCTTGAAATTTTCTTTTTTAAAAAGTATTTTATTGATTTTTTACAGAGAGGAAGGGAGAGGGATAGAGAGTCAGGAACATCAATGAGAGAGAAACATGAATCAGCTGCCTCCTGCATAATCCCCACTGTAGTTGGGAGGCAGATGTGCGAACAGGTCCAATCTTTATAAATAAACATCCAGTGAAAATGACAACTAGAATTCATCCTTATACACAGAGCACTCCTGGGTGGGTAAATGGGTTGGGGTGGCCGAAGGACCTGATGATGAGTGAGCCCAGATGTCCATGGCACAGAGTGGGTGGGAGTAACAGACAATGGACACTAAGACACTGCCCACTTACAAGACCAACTACTGGGGGTGGGGAAAGAGCAGTTGTCCAATTGCTTTTATATCAGGCTGTCCATCCTGAAATGAGGAGGGAGGGGCTGGTCTTTACATCATATTCTGTCGCTGGTGGGCTTAGAGAGGGACTGCATTGTGGAGCATTACTTTACTGAGCATTCTTTTCACGGGAGATACTTACCTGATCTATTTTAAAGAAATGGCAAGCCCTTTACCTAAGCTACTATTAGATTTATTTGCTATCTGAGCCTCAAAAGATCAAGATTTATTTGTTTATTCCTTTATTTATTGTTATCAACGGCAGAAAGTATATTCATGTTTCTGGCAGTATCCCTACCATATAAACCCAAGAGGTTATGAAGATTATTTTCTGAATTTGCAATTATTCCCTGCGAAGGTTGATTACAGCTATTGAAATCATGAAAATAAAATGTCAGCTTTTTTTATTATTATAATGAATAGAATCCCTTTCCTTTTCATGGATAATATAGCAGTTGCCTTACTTGAGAGAGATAGTTGAAGTGTGTTGGGTTCTCCCCCTCCCCCCTAAATAGGTATTTTCAGAGGGATGATCTATGGCTTGTCAGCTTACAGCACAGCTGATGTAAAAAGTTTGTGATGGCAACCCTAAATGTTTTATCACCTGTCAGGAATTTCACTGATAATAAAAAGTAACATCCTTTAAATTAATTAGACATGATTAGGACTTTAAGCCCAGAGGCCACTTCATTATGCAAAAATTATAACAGTTAGCTATTTAAATTACCATTAAATTGATTCTTATGTTAATTGATATCTCACTTATAACCCTAGATTTTAATTTATATAAGATCTTTGGAAATAATAATAAGCTATAATAAAATGTTACTTGGGATGAATCCTTTTATGAAAAAATACACTGAAAAATTGATTATATTTGACCCTCGGTACAATTTCTCTATTAGAAAAAAAGCTAAATTCCCATAAAATGGCATGGCTTACATTCATCTCTTGCGCACATGCAGCCCCCACACAAACCAATTGGGGTGGCACATGCTCAGGAGAGTAATTCCTCTCCCCACCCCATCCCCCAGTGACTACTGTCTTACCTTCTTGTCAGACAAAGGAAATACACTTGAACTTAACAACTTGAGATGGAGCTTGTGCTGTGACACCTTTTGGGAGAAGGTACACAGTCCCCTTCTGAAGATGGGAAGCGATATGGATTTCAGAGAGGAACTGACACCATGAATTAGTATAAATGTGAGTACCACCTCACAGCGTTTCAACAAGCAAGTGCTGAGGCAGTGCATCTTTGAAGCTAAAATTCTAGTTGTAGGAACCTTGGAATGAATTGTTCTTTAGGGACAAATTCAGATGAACTCTTTCAAGAGTCAAATCTGTACTAATTAAAATCCATTTATGTTGTTGTTTTTTTCTAAACTTCTTGCTGGATTGCAAGTTTCACCATCAGGGTGTAGGGCCCCAGAGTTGGGAGCAGAGGGCGGCTGAAAACCCAGTCTAGGGGGGCATCAACAGGAGAGTACACCTGTGAGCCAAAGCTCTAAGCCCTTGAAACATGCTCTGTCCCAATGGGCTTCACTCACAAAATGCAAATTCAAAGGTGAAATGAGTAAGAATCTAAATGCAGCATCCACAGTATAAATTCCATGTGTAAACCCTTCTGATCATGGGCCCTGTGTGCATACACTGACCACTCTCTGTGAGGTCGTCCCTGATTAAAATCACCGTGTGTTTCTACCTCTTGATTGGACCTTGACTGATACAAGGGGAAGCCAGATGCTGGGTTACCTCTGGGGGAGAAGAGAATGAGGCAGCACATAACAGCTCAGTGTCATTCCTCCCCTGCCACCCCCATTGGAACATCTATCAGTCAGCTTTCTTTCCTACTGACATTTCTCATTTGACTCCAGAATCCATTGATTTGAACTTTTGATCCATATTTCTCTTTTTAAAAGGCAGAATGTTAAGTTGACTTTCTCTATTATTGTGGGGTTTTTTTTCTCTGCCCCTGACCCCAACTCTACCTTCTTCAGATGCCTCTGCTTTGTAAAATTATCACCCTTCAAAATTGTCCATACTTTTCTTTAACATACCTCAGCTTTTACTTCTGACGTAGTGTTCTGATAGACCATTTTGAACACAGCATTTTTCCCTATGTGGAATATTTAAACTCTGAGCCTTTACATACAAATTCCCAAGAGCCTCACTCTCCATGAAACTTTCATAAGGGTTTCCAAATTCCTTGGGTGGCAGGTTTGCATTTCTTGGCTATTTTTTTCTGTTATATTAACTTTGGTATCTTCAGAAGCAATTTTCAGGTTAATGCTTCTGTCTAGACTGAGTGCATAATGTCCTCACAATTCTCAGAGGCTATGAGAATCAGCTCCCTGGCCTCCTGAATACCTAATCTGGAAATGCTCCAGAGTTTCTTTCTACTCGCTGCATTCATGGCGGGTCCC
Organism: Pipistrellus hanaki; assembly: GCF_964339955.1. NCBI lineage: Eukaryota > Metazoa > Chordata > Mammalia > Chiroptera > Vespertilionidae > Pipistrellus > Pipistrellus hanaki. The sequence continues at coordinate 37,166,459 of NC_140519.1, read as the reverse complement.
TGCAAGCCTGCTGGTAGCTTGTACCATTGCTTCCTAGGTGTACTCAGTCCTTTGATACTGAGTTTCTTGAGGACAGAACCATAGGCTCAATAAAAGCTTAAGTTAATTGAATTTAATCTCTGGAACTTGTTGAGACACAAGAGAAAACAGAGAGAATGTTCCTTCAAACTGGACCACATCTTTGTTCTCAGACAACATGCATCCCTATTCAGAGTCAACTAGATACAAATAAATTTCTACATTTGAGGGATGGAATGCCCAAGTAGAGATCTCTCCCCTACTCCCCCACTTCAATTAGTAAAATCCTGAGCAGATAAACAGAGGAATATATGAAGTCTGTAGTTCTGTCGTCCCAGGAGGGCAATCCCAGATACAGGGACCATGTGGTAAGACCCAATAGCCAAAAGGAACCAGGTTCCAGTTCCCATAAAATGCCAGAAAGGAGGAAGAAATTTCAGGAAAGAAAGATTGAGATCATTCATAATTTTATGTGGAGTCATTGTTATATGCACTTATGTGTGCATACATGTACTAGTACATGTGCATACACACCAGCTATTTTGCTCCTTTCTTTTTAATCAATATCATCTTCCATGTCCATAATAAAAAAAATAAGCTACGGAAAATGAGAAAATTCTTGTTATTTGATCAAATAAAACATTGGGACCTACCAAGAAGCCCCAACTCACTGGTTGGAAAGCAATAACTAACTATAAGGGGTTTAAGCAAAGTTAGGCCACTGTCCTTTTCACCTGAACGTATGCTGGGACTAAGAAGGAGATCTGGGGAAAGACAGAAGTTCCTACCCAAGGAGCATTTCTTTCCAGATCAGGGCCAAGAAAAACTAGCCGTATTGGAAAGAGCATTTCTGATTAAGATCAGTCATGTAAACATTGTACAGGTATCTGTGGGAAATATTTCCTCTCAGTAGGGAAGCAATCTGCTTTACCAGAGACAAAACTGGTGAAATGCATGTTTCCAGAAGAGACAGCAGGTTCTCAAGCATCAGCACCAATCATCAAGATACAAGCATAGGGAAAGTGATGCATCTAATTGCTTTGCCCTTACCATGATCATGAGTAAATGCCAAGTAGTATTGAGCAGTTATTTCATGCCTGAATCTATCTCTTAAACCCACTGAAAATGAATGATACTGGGTGACTTCTCAATAATAAAATTGGATGTTCAAGTGCATGTGTTTTTATTTATTTTTATTATTTATAATAAAGTCATAGTGGTGTTGTGCCAATTATATGAATCTCTAAGCTTTAACTTAGGAGCATTTTGTTTCTATAACTAATCTTACTGCTTTGTTTCTTATTTGAGTTAGGTACACTTTCTAATTATATTATTTCAGATTGTTCAATTTAAAGTTTGAACAGATGGACTTAATAATCTATTTATGTGTGCTTCAACCCATAAATGTGACTTCCATATTATGTTTTAATTGGTTTTTGTGGAATATAAGTTTTGTGAATATAATAAAAATACATAATCTATATATATATATATATATATATATATATATATATATATATATATATATAAAAGGCTAAGTGACCCTTATGACCGAACAACCCAAATGACCAATCAGTTGCTATGACACACACTGACCACCAGGAGCAGATACTCAATGCAGGTGATAGCCCCTGGTGTTCAGTGTGTTCCCACAGCCAACCTTCCATGCCCTCCCCCACCCCCCACTGGCTGTTCCCCCAATAGGCCTCGATCGCTGGCCAGGCTGAGAGACCCCATCCGTGCCCAAATTCATGCACCGGGCCTCTAATATATACATACATTATTACATAAATAAATTCATGCATAAACTGTTTATTATTCTAAAGGTAAAATATTGCAAAACTCTTACATCTTCCAGTCAGTAGACACAATAAGTGAGCCATATAAAATAAAAGTTTATAAAAGTATATTTCTTCATCATGCTTACTAATAAATATCGCCTGCTTTTGTACTTAACCTTTCAGTTCTAGGTGGCACTAGGTCAAATATGAGAATGGATTCTACTGGGACTCAGGTTAGATGGCATTTTAAATCAGTTCCTGTATCTATGACATAACCCTTGCAAGATGATTCTGGGAGACTTGATATTTCCATTATACAGTTAGAGAGAACAACTGAAAATATTTTTGTTTTCTTTTCTTGCCTGTAATTTTTTTTAGCTTGTTAAACTAGCGTCTGTTTTTGTCTGGGTTATTTGAAATCACATCATCATCCAGAGAACTGTGCTTTGCAAATTAAAATAGTAACATTAGCAATTTCCCCTGAGAGAGACTTGCTGCTACCCTGCCAGAGGCAGTATCACTAAGTAGCCAATAGAAGGTCTCTCTCGGCTGGTCGTGTGCTTATGAGTGTCTGAGCACTGGCAGGCAGGGGCCTGTCGTCCAGAGATGCTAACACAAAGAGCCATAATCATGAATTCTTTTAGAGACATGGCATCACTATTATTACTACTACTAGAATGCTCGCCGAAGGCAAAAACACAAACACCAAGAAGAAACTATTTCTGATTTCTCCACTCCCTGCTTCATTAAGTGATTCTCCAGGCCTCAGCTGAATACATTTCCTCTCTGGATCCAATCTTGGGAGGATCCTCACTCCTATCAAGGATAGAAATACTGGCCAAGCAATGACTGCAAAGCCACAGCCTAAGAATATAAGCCAACTGTGTTTTTGTTTGGTTTTATACTTTTTATTGTATGCTTCAGCTTAAGGGGATGCGGAGCCGTGAAAGCCAGGGTGTCTTTCACAATCACTCTGCTAGCTTGTGAGAACTCCTAACTGGGGCAGAGAGTAGAGGAGTAGGAGAAAATTAAATGTATGTGTCTATAAAATAACATTAAAAAAAACCAACATCATTCTGAAACCACTACTTATTGAGTTTGCACACTATTTCTTTCACTTGCAGAATTATCTCTGCTGCTGTCTTCCATAAAGTATAAAATGAACTTTTATTTTATACTCTCTGCCAGGTTGGTGATGACGCTCGCTATGTGGAAATATTATTAGCCTTTAATGTAAAGTATGAACAGAAAACTACGGGAGCCTGGAGTGAGAAGGGATTAGATTGGAGAAGTGAGTTCACTTAGGAGGTCAGATGTAAGCCAGATGTTCATGCTAATGATCAGATCCTGGGAGAGGGAGCAATGTTAAAATAGCCACAGGAGGCCAGCCCCCAGAATCTAATCACACATCAGAATGCATGTTCGGTTGGGTGTGTGGGAAAGAGTGAAATGTGATTTTTCAAATGATTTCAGCATCATTTTTGAAGGAAAGAGCAAGTAGTTGGTTCTGTGGCATTTTCGGTAGCTTCGGGGACATAGGAGGGTTTGAATTCCTCTTGCTATGTTAACTCAAGTAGTTATTGGGTGCTTACCTTTACTATTTATTTTCTTAAGTTTTCCTAGTAAATAATCAAACATCTCTAAACAATAACTCCTTCCCCCCCCCCCCCTTTTAAATATTTATGATTTTGGATCTACTATTGCTGGTTAAGATTGAGTTAGGGAGGGGCCAGATTTACTATCTCACCCTAAACAATTACAAAACCAGGAGAAAAAAAAATATATAAAACAATGACTTTTTCACTTTTTATTTTTTTCTAGCTTTATTGAGGTGTGATTGACAAATGCAAATTTTATAGGCTATCTAAGGTGCACAATGTGATGATTTGATATATGCATACGTTGTGAAATGATTACCACCATCAAGCAAACTCACATATCCATCACCTCAGATAGTAGCACTTTTTTCCCCCCTATGGTTCCAACACATAAGATATACTCTGTTAGCACACTTCAAGTGTATGATACAGATTGCAGTGTAGACAGGGAGTCCAAACAGAGCCTGGTCCATTAAGGGGAGCTATTTTATAGGTCAGGAAGGCCAGGGAACTACAGTTTGCAGATGAGGAATTTGCACACAAAGAAAGAGAGGGCTCTGAAGATCTGTGGAAGGTCCTCTAAGTCTTTGGCTAAGGACTGATTTGAATCCCTGAGAGAAGAAATTCCACAAGAGGGGGAATAACCACTGAATGGCAGTAGATGAAAGAATTTTCTGGAACTCATAAGCACTGGGGATAGTTTGTCTTTCCAACAACCTGAGTAGAAAGATGTTAAAATACATGGGGCAATGCTCAGAGTGCCAGAAAGGTATTGCCTTAAAGGTGGGACTGAGTTAAGGCTAGAGCAAATCTCCTCTAGACCCACTCTTAAATGTCTTCAAAACAATCTTTGAGTATGTTTACTAATTCCAAGAAATTTTGCTGCATGCAAAAATAACAATCAACATTAGTTTAAGAAGCACCACAAAAATCTAACGTCCAACAATGTCATACCAAGAATGCAAAGAAGCAGAAACATTTGATTCCCACTTAGGCTAAAACACAATCAATAAAAGCAGAACCAGAAATAATATAGATGATGAAAATAGCAGGAAGGATCATTAAGAGAGTTATTTTAAGTCTGTTCATGTGTTTAAGTAGGTTGAGGCAAATAGTATTATGATAATATGAAAACACAGTGATACAACTATCCAGATTAAAGCACAGAGGAAAAAACATTGGAAAAATGAACAGAGCATAAATAAAATATCAAAGAGCCAACGTGATGTGTAATTGGAGTCCCAGAAGGAGAGGATAAGGGTGGGCAAAACAATAAGGAGAAAAATTTCCACATTGGATATAGATGTGTACCTATAGCAAGCTGGAATCATTTCAAACATAATAAACATTTTTTTAAAAATCAAGACAAGACACTTCATAAAAATATTTGATGAAAATCACTGATAAAGAAAAATATCTTAAGATAGCCAGAGAAGGCGGGGGAGATACAGTATGCAGAGAGTGGACTACTCATCAGAAACTATGCATGCCAGGAAAATAATGGAGAGATGTCTTTGATGTACTGAAAATAAAACAAAGCAAAAAATAACCCTAAAACTGTTTATCTAGTCTTCTTAACTCACCAAATTTTTTTAAAAAAATAAAGACATTTTAGAAAAATCAAAAAAACAACTAAGAGAATTTGTTGTCAGCAGATACCTACTTGAAAAAAATGTGAAAAAGTATTTCAGGCAGAAAAACATATCAGATGAAATTTTGGATCTACCAAGAACATCAGAAATGATAAATATATGGTAAATGTAAAATAAATTTTCCCAACATTGTCATCACTTTAAAAGAGAATTGATTTCATGAAGCAAAAATCATAACAATATATTGTGATGTTTATAGTATATATAGAAGGAAAACATGACAACAGTGCAAATGATAAGAAGGGGAAACAAATATTTGAAGGCAGACTGTAATGGGGTTAAGATGCATCATATAATCTCTATAGCAACTACTAAAGTAAGCAAATTAATGAAATAAACTATAGTGGAGCTAAAATGGAATCATAAAAAATATCAACAAATATAGAAGACAGAAAAAGAGGGACAAGGAAACAAAGGAAAAAATAGAAAAAGTAGTCAGAAAGATTTAAACTATTGTGATATTTAGATAATTTAAATAAGAATGGGTGTAATTTGGTTTAAATCACTTTGAATTCATTAGGACTATTATTTATGTTATGAAGATAACATGGAGCTCCATTAAAAGACATGTAATCAGAGAAAAAGCTTAGTTAGAACCATCAAAGATTAGAGAAAAGTGGTTAAGTTAAACTTGCACATTATGTATGTGTACCTTTTAGAGATTCTATACCTTATAAAAACCTTTTCTGATTAAGCAAAGCCTGCTGATTAGAAGGGCTTCTACATTTGCAGTCTCAGAGAAAGTCCTTCTTGATGGTCATCATGGTTTGGTTTTTTCCCCCCAAACATTTATTTTCTAAATTCTCTATAGTGAATATGAATTACTTTGCTCTCAATTCAATAATATTTGAAACAAAAAGGACCCTTCCAACCTTTTCCTTCCAAAAGGTATTGGGCTTTTGCGCAAATATGTGGTCATTGGCCATGTCATCTAAATGTGAAGTGAGCTTGGGGTACTTGCTTCCATAGCTTTGGCTCACCATGGGAATTTGTGAAGGTTCAATGGACATGACACAAAGCCATACAGTCTGATGGACACAGCTAACAATGGGACGAGCCATCCTAAGTGTCTCCAAGTGCAGCAACCATATACAGATCATGAAAAAAACAAGTGAGCATTACAGTAAGCCAGTGCACTTAACGACCTGCCCTGTGTGCAGAACCAGGATGGGAATGGCCATCCTGTGGGTATTCCAGACCCTGCCCCAGCGCTCCAACTATGCTTTGTTGGCAGCATATTACAAGCAGGTCATACACTAACTTTATTACCTAAACCAAGTGTTTGTCACTCCGTACATGACCACCCATTCTTTGCCTAGCACACAGTAAATCAGGACACAGCATGTTTTCCTACAGAAAATTGTGGGTAGGTGCATGAGAAAACACTAAATTTGGCTTATCAAATACATGGCAGTAGGTCCTATGTCTGCTTTCTGTATAACTTCTCTGGACTAAACACAGCTTGAACCAAGTGGGAGCTGAAGGCTAGATAGTTTACTAGTGAAGTGTCTTGCATTTTGCCTGAGTGCTTTATGGCCATGGTATATCCTTAACTGATGGAATATTCTTTCACATTATATTTATATTCCAAACCTGATTCTCTAATTTGCTTCTTTTCTAACATCTTATTTTTCTCCATGAAGTACATACTATTGAAAAAACCCCAAAAAAACCCACACTTATTCCTTAAGAGGATGTTGAGCTTTTTGCATAGGGTCAGGCATAAAGGAGTTTGATTTAAATAACTGTAGGAGTTAAACAGCATCTGTCAGGGACTTCTACATTTTGGCAGTTAGAGGCTGCCTTTGCTCTGTGTAATGATGAAGATTTGACTTGGTTGGATTTTTTTCTCTTTAGTAAAATGAATGGTGCATCTTTCTTTAATTGTGATCCTCGTCAACCATTTGGCCCAGTAATGGTATGCAAATTAAACTCTTTAAAAATTAATGCTAACATTTATTAAATAATGCATCATACAAAAAGTTAATTTGAAATTCCAAGTCGGTCTCCCTCTCTGCTCCTGAGAAAATATTATTTTGTGCCATCTTTATAAAACATCTTTATAGTCTTTCTAAATACCTTGAATGTTTTTCCAGTATTTTGCAAAATTGTCACTATGGAGACTGTTCATAGAGACAGATACTCTTTATGTTTTTCTATTTTGATTTGTATAAACATTCAGATATTTCATTTCTATTACTGCTCTTTCTAAACTTAAAATTGCATGTAGATGTTTCCTTACCAAAATTTAAGGACTCTAATTAAGGTGTCTGTAAACTTAAATTGAACAAGCTTGCATTCACTTTTGATTGTCAAATGAGAATGTGTATCACATGCTAGTTTTGCACTTGCAAACCTTGTATAATATCCCCACCCAGAAAGCAGTGAGCACTGGTATTCAGCCTTGTGTATTAATGATTTTGAAAATTTGATTTGGGAATTTTAAATGCAACTGTGACCATGATCAGCATAATATGTGAAGAATGACCCTTTCTAGGGGCAATTGGGTACAGTGTTAAGAACAAGAGTGCTGGAACATGACTACTGGTGTTTCAATGACAGCCCTTCCAGGTATTAGCTTTTCAGTCTCAGAGAAAGTCCTTGACCTCCCTGGCTCTCAGTTTCTTCTTTAGCAATGACCACAATGATAGTACATATCTCAAAGGGTTGGTATGAAGTTTAAAAGAAATAATATACATAAAGTACCAATTCATAGCAGACACACATAACTATGAATGCATGATTCCTAACTTGAACATTTTCTTCTCACTGAGAAAACTAGTTATACTAAAGTGAATCTTCAAGGGATTTGACAATTATTTACTTTTCACTTGCTAACAATACTTTGTACTGTCTATAGAAATGGAATTTGGAAAAGAATGTAAAATTCTTTGTTATAGCTGATTTTTTTTTCTATTCAATGTGAATTACTAAAAAAAATAAAAAATAAAAAATAAAGAAAGACGCTGAAACCGGTTTGGCTCAGTGGATAGAGCGTCGGCCTGGGGACTGAAAGGTCCCAGGTTCGATTCCGGTCAAGGGCATGTACATTGGTTGTGAGCACATCCCCGGTGAGGGATGTGCAGGAAGCAGCTGGTCAATGTTTCTCTCTCATTGACGTTTCTGGGCTCTCTATCTCTCTCCCTTCCTCTCTGTAAAGAATCAATAAAATATATTTTTTTAAAAAGAAAGAAAGAAAGAGCTTTCCCAAATATGTCTTTATTTCAATAAACATGTATTTAGCAACTACTACGTGTAAGGCTTTGAGCTAACATTAGGCAGAGAAACATAGAAGAGATATGGTCCTTATCCTCAAAACGTTATCTTATAATTAGCAATAAAGATCTCAACACCAAAAATTAATTATAACAAAAATGTTTAAAGATGTTTTAAAAATTAATAATGAAAAAAAAATATCATGAGGCTGTATAATTAAACACCTAACGGGTGATACAAACGATGTGTGCCTGGTTTATATTTGGTTGTTTTTCATTATAACCTTATTTCACAAAATATGTGAAGATTCCTTGCTAAGCCTGTAGAAACAACTACAATCTCTATCATTGGGTTGATCTATGAGGGCTTCACGAAGGAGGCCCTTGGGAAGATCTTGAAGATTGAGTTCCAAAAGCCTTCATCTCTTAGATTGTCTTTTAAGTGCTAATAAGCTATCTACATGTTTACATTGGAGGTGGGTATAATTTAAGGGCTCAATATACATCATGCTTAATTACTGTTCCAATCCATTCACTGCAGTAAGCTTACCACTAAGAAATAGGTGGCTTTAGACCATAAGCTTGATCATTTCAATAGTTCCATGTTTATTGAGGATGGAGTCTATACTCCCCTTTGCCCCCCCAAAAAAACAAAACAAAAAAAGCAAACTATGAATATGTCGTAGGCAGTAGGGAGAGAGGTGGATTTGTTGTTGGTTCCTGGCCTCCGGTTCCTCACAGAACATGTAACAAATGGTTTCTATGCTTTACGATACATGCAATGATAAGAGTAAGCCAGAGCGGTGATAAATGGGGGGAGTGGGTGGGGGCGTATGTGCCATGGGAGGCTTCAGACAGGAGCCAGGATTTTCATTCTCTGCATTCCTGAGTGGAAGCCAAGGAAATGTTTTAATTTTGAGTGAATTCAGAGTGTTTCACAACTTCTTCCTTCCCACTGCATCTAAAGCTATGATCAGTGAGTAAAATTTGTTAAGATCAGTGCCAATCACCCAGGGGTCTGTGCAACAATCTTCTTTTTTTTTGACTGACACTTAGTGTCATTAGAGTTTGTTTCAAAAATGATTTTGGGATTTAGATGATTGGTAAGTACTATACATCACAAATAAAAACTGTTACCTACTAATAGTTGATCTAAGCAAAAGCTGTTTCCCACTCATTGGACATTTTTTAAAAGGTTCATTTCATTCTTATTTATTTAAAATTTATGCATGTGCCTGGTCTGTGCAAAAACTTTTGGCTGACTTGGGAATGAGCAAGCACATTTTATTTCTTCATGGCTTCTTAAAATCCAGTATTTAGTGTTTAGTTGTTTTCCAGAATCCCAACACCCAATAGTTGGTAAGAATAATTATCTCATGGGCAGGAATGTTGACCATTGCAATATGGTCTTGGATGCAGAAACAGTTTAGAATGAGGGACACTTTCAAGTACTTTCTAATCCATTAAACATGGATTCGGTTTAATTGAGAAATAATATAAAAATAAACAAGCTATTAGTACTTAAATTTAACAGAGCACAGTCTAAATTCAAATTATAAAAAAGGACATTTTATTAGAATATTGCTGCATCATGAAGTCACTATAGTTTTAAATGATAATTAAGAAATTGGAGGATTTCTGAGAAGGCCATTATTACCACTAATAATGATTATCAAGTGCTTTATATTTAAGATCTCACAACAAATGACTTTGGAATTTAGCATGCACCCTATATTCAAAGGAGGAAACTGAAGCTGAGAAATGTTTAGTGACTTGCCTTCTGTCAGGAAGGAGTTGATAGTGGCAGAGCCTGTACTGTTTTGGATCCCTACTCTGTCTGTCAGGACTTCTTCTAATAGAAAAGAGATATTTCCAAATGGCCAAGATTGCTTAGCTTTTATGCACTGAATTTTAGTTACAATAGCTGAAGGTTATGTTTTTTGGGTTGTTTTTTGTTGTTGTTGTTATTATTTTTTTTATTTATTTTTTTTTGAGAACCCTGCTTTTTCCATAAATTACCATGGGTTAGGTAGCTCAGTGCTGAAGGTAAGTGTCTCAGTCTATGTAACTTTTATAGAAATTACAAAAAATTGTTCTGCACTTCCTGGAATCAAGACAAAAAGCACTGGATCAGGTACATGTGCAATATGTGGATTACATAAAGAAAAAGTTTAAATTCGTGCCAGGGGCAGCATGGCTAGTGATTACATAATTCCTGTCATTCTTCATATCAGGCAGGGGAGGCCTTCTGGAATAGAGCCTATCTCAGAGACTGATTTAATGATGAGAGAGAGATAGCTGACAGAGTTAGGCGGGGTGTTTTTTCTGGCAGAGGCTGGGACTTGAAGGTGGGAGTTAGTAAAGAGCTATTCAAAACATCTTTAAGAGAGCTGAAGGGATTAGTAGGGCAGTTGAATATGAGAAAAGTCGGTTGTGTGCCTTCTTCAAGAAACATTTTGAAGCAGAATAAAGTTTTGTTCTTGATTTTAATACATGAGTAGGATCCTGTTATAATGTCCCAATAGACATGAGATTGATGCCATAACAGATATTTTGACTATAGTTAAAAAAGAAAGATGGCCTGACCAATTATTGAAATGTGGGTATAGGAGTGTAAATTGGCAGCACTGTTTTGTAATTAATAAAAATGGTCTTGTACAAAGATCCCTAGAAAACAGAGCCTGAGTCAAGAATTAAAAGTGACACTTTATTGAGGGGGTACAGTTCTAAGAAGTGAGAGTGAGAAAGGGGGAAGTGGAAAGTTATGGACAGGAAGCAATGCAAATTGATGAGCTACCTCATTGGCCTCCGCTTCCTAGTAAACCTAAGAGATAAAGGCTGCATCACCTGGAAGGGCACCCTCTTGGCCACACAGCATAATTCTGAGCAGACTGTGGTGAAAGTGCCTCAGAAACACTCAGTGTGAGAGAAAAACGAGAGACTTCATCTGTCTGAATGCCTGCATTTCCCCTAACTCCTTTTTTATTGGTCCAATTTTATTCATTGGAACACCCCTGTCCCTCACACATACATCCCTCAGCTGCCCAGAACACAGATCCTACACCCCTCAATGTGGTGTTACATTTAAGTCTAGAGGTGGTGAGAGAAACCAGGGATTCAGGATTCCTGGCCGGGCCAATGGCTGGCTGTAGAGAGTAGACCAGCGGAGCTGGATGACTGCTGAATGTGTCAGAGCAAGTGGCTGAGGTCAGAAGAATGTGAGGAGGTGCAGAGTTAACACATTATTTCTGTTTATTATATGTCAAGCACACTAGCACTTTGCATGCCTTATCATCTCTTGCTCTATTATTATTTCCATTGTATAATGAGGTATTTGAACCTTAGAGAAGTAGTTATTTGTCCTTAGATTTGAAACCAAGAAGTTATTATTAGAATTACCAGAGGGCATTTTTTCCCCTTCCTTCCTTCCCTTTCCCTTTTCTACCTTTCCTTCTTCCTCCCTCTTTTCCTCCCTCCCTCCCTTCCTTCCTTCCATCTTCTTTCTTCATTCCTTCTTTCTTTGTGTTCCCTTGCTTTCTCGTCTCATTCCCTGTTCCTTTTCCCTTCTACCACTCTTCTTTCTTTTCTCCCTGCCTTTTATTTTACTCCCTTTTCCTTCCTTTCTTCAATAAGTAATTTTAACTACTTATCAAATAATAAGAACTGGTCTAATTGATGAGAATATACAACCAACATGGGTTCTTATTCTCTTGACTCTTAAAATCAAGTCAGGGGCAGAAAGGAAAAGCACACAATAAAAAGGTAAACAAAGAGCCATACTATTTTCATGTGGTGATTTGTGCTAAAAAACCACAAGACAGGATGCGAGAGGATAACTGGAAGGGAATGAAGGGTTGGCACAAAGGAAGATGCTTTTCTAAATAGTATACTTAGTAAGTTCCTCTCTATAAGGAGGGGACATCTGTCCTGGTACCTGGCTGATGGTAAACAACAGAGAGGCCACTCTGGCTGCTGAGTGGAGGATGGATTCTAGAAGCTGCTACTTGGGATGATCTTGGGCAAAGATGACAATGGTTTGGACTAGGATGGTAGCATGGAGATAAGAAATGTGGGTAGTATAGCATGGGATTGGGAAAAGGAACCAAATAGAGGTCTAAATGATTTCTCTTAGGCCTTTGATATAAGCAATAAGATGAATGGTTGTTCTATTTATTGAGATGAAAAAGGCGAGGGGAAGAAAAGATTTAGTGTAGGGGATAAAAAGTTCTATGTTTTATTGTGTTAAGTCTGAGATGTCTATCAACCAGGTAAATGATGTGTGGGAACTGCTGAATACAAAGCCCTGGAGTTAGGAGAGAGATGGACACAAAATAAAAATGTGGAAGTCATTGGCATAGAGATGATATGGAAAGCCATATCACTTAGACATAATGGTTTTAATAAACCACAGGTAAAGCAAATGCTATTCTTGAGGTTTTTTGTTTGTTTTTCATTTTTATTTACTCTGACTATATTTTCACTCCTAAGTATGAAAACTACTTACACATGCTGATTCATCCTATTACCACTGTAAAGTTACATTTTTAAAAAATATATTTTACTGATTTTTTACATAGAGGAAGGGAGAGAGGGATAGAGAGCTAGAAACATCGATGAGAGAGAAACATTGACCAACTGCCTCTTGCCCCCCCTCCCCCCCACCGGGGATGTGCCCACAACCAATGTACATGCCCTTGATTGGAATCGAACCTGGGACCTTTCAGTCCACAGACTGATGCTCTATCCACTGAGCCAAACCGGTTTCGGCAAGTTACATTTCTTATGTGTATTAATTTTTCTGCTTAAATACCAGTAATGTAGTGCTTTCCCAGTATCCCATATACATTATTCCCATATAATGCCAACAAGGAATTGCTCTAAAATGTCTTTCCCTCCCAGGGATTGCCAAAATTATTATATTAAAGAAAAAAAATCCTACAGCAAAAATAGCTTTTTAACTTTGCTTAACTCAAATGATTCCAAAATTATTCAAACTTGGCCCCTTCTTTCTCCATTGGGAATATTCTTTGAAAAATGCAAATCTAAAGGTATTCTATTACATTTAAAAATCTTCAGAAGATCTTAAGAACTAGAAGAATGGCATGAGATAAAAAATCCAATCTTTTCACTTTATAAACAGTATTACTAAACTGAGATAGGGCAAGAGACTTATCAAAGTTCATACGAGCAAAAACTTTTCAAGTTAGCAAAGAGACAGAATTTTAATCTCATTCTCAAAACCTGTAGTTCTTGTCATCACATTTTGCTTTCTTTCAAAAATAAGTTAAGAAGCTAAAGATTCCCTTGTCTATATCTTATCTATTACTTATGGTTTCTTATTGAGAATGACATAGTGTATGGGGGAACATGTTTCAGAATTACTTATTTAGAATTCAGTATTAACACTGAATGGTGTGGAAAGTGGACAGTAGTCAGCACAGCAGCCATAGTTCTTGGCCTCACAAAACTCATTGCCCATTGGAGATGGTTAGACATAAAATAGGCAAATAATCAGCAAAGAGGCAATTATACATCTGGACAGATAACAGGACAGATGCATACTGGATTCTGTGAGTGGAAACGAAGGGGGAAACCTATTTTGATAGAAGCCTTAGGATGGTCTTTAGTAGAGAGGACATATTTAACCCAAAAGAGAAGCCAGCTGTGCAAAGAACCAAGGACAGAATGTTCTAGATAAAATACTCACACAGTGTGAGGACTAAAGGAAGGAAAGGAATTTTCAGGATGAAACAATGGACCAGGAGGCTTTGGCATGGTGAATTACAGAAACCTGGTTGGAGTGAATTTGGAGAGGTCAGTAGAGGATATATGATTTAGCTCATTGTAGAACACAACAAACCATTGGATTCTAAGGAGGCCAGAAAGCCATAGCTTCAAACAGTGACCTGGAGGCCAACTGATGCTACTCTAAAGAACTTGACAAGTGGTAGATTCCAGGCAATTGCTCCAGAGGAATTCTGGGATGGCCATTCCCACCAGCTCAGCATGTCAAAGGACTACAAGCCTTGTGGAAGAACATGGAAACACCTGTTGGAGCATGTTTATAGCTGATAATAGGAAGCCTGGTGTGGGAGAGCACCAGGTTAGGAATGGTACTGTCAATGTGGTGGAATGGGAAGAGGTGGAGGCATATCCAGTGATGCAGATGACATAGAGAGGATGGATCCTCCTGTGGTTCTTGCTGATGACCTTGGAGATGAACCTTCAGCCACAGTGAAGTGGTCAGAGATAATAATGGCAGAGCAGGTCCTTGCGGTTGTTAGCCCAGAATTAAACTGTATCTTGCCCTTGACACAGACATCATATGGAATGATTCTGAAGGGTACATGATGGGAAGGGTCTTTGTCACATGACTAGTAGGGCAGGTAAATGTGGTGTGGCTGTGGTTAGCATCATTGTGCAGGCTGGATCAAAAAAATTCAAAGTAAAATGGACCCTTTGGGCACAGACTTTCATCCTTCAAATAAGGACTTCCCTGAGACATCCTGAGTATGCCCTTTTCCGACAGGACAGTTGTATTTTCTTTTCATCACAGCAACTGAATAAACTTCCTCTGAATAGAAGCTCTATTTTCTGAGTCATTACTGTGAATTATTTTCCCCATACAGATTTCCTTCCTTCCTTCCTTTCCTCCTTCAGTGTTTACTGATTGTCAACTTGGTGCACACATGATCCTTGACAATGGAGACAACGGAGAGAACGAATAAGGTAGAAAAGATCTCTGCTAACTTAGAGGCGACATTCTCTAGGCATATCTCACAATATTAAGTTAGAATTTTCACGGCAGTCAAAGAATTATCAGAGATTTGTAATGTTCAAAATCTAGAATAGAGCCAACATTTTATTTTATACTTGCAAATGATTTGTACTTACCAAAATGTGGTAACTGGATATTAGGAGGAGCTAATTAGTCACACAACTATTTTGTAATTAAGCCAAGAGAACATCAGAATTATTTCTTTCCAAATTAGTGATTGAAAGACTTATCTAATAAGGATGTTTACCTTAAAAGTTTAGAATAACTAAGTGTGGAAAAAATAGGAAAAAGTTAAAAAAGTGGTGATATGATGCAATGTTATGTGTCTGTTAAAAATCATGCTTTTACAAATTCATAGATACAGAGAACAAACTGGTGGTTGTCAGGTAGGAGAGGGTTTGGGGGGGCTGGGTGAAAAAGGTGAAGGGATCAAGTACAACTTTGCAGTTACAGAATAGTCACAGGAATGTAAAATACCACTGAGGAAATATAGTCAATAATATTCTTATAACTATGCATGGTATCAGGGGCACACTAGACTTAGCAATGGGATCCCTTCAGACCTTATACAGATGTCTAACCACTATGCTATACATCCTAAACTAATATGTTGACTGTCTTATATAATTGAAAAAAAAATTTTAAGGAAATAAAGGATAAAAATCATGCTTTTAAAGAAGCAAGAGTACATAGCGATTAAGCCTGTAGACACTGGAAACCATTAAGTCTGTAGACACTGGAAATCAGACACTTTGGGATCTTGAGGAGGTTGCCGCATATCTTTTCACATAAAAGATTATGGCTTTATCCCCAGATGTGTATGGGTTAATCACCCTTATTCATGTTCACAATTCCTTGGCATAAATTGCACAGATTATATTAATTCACTGAATCCTCCCCTGTTTGTGGATATTTGAACTGTTTCCCATACTTGTTTAAAAATAGAGCTGAAGTAGACAACATGGCACATATACTTTGGTGTACACGGGCTGACATGTAAATAGGATC
Organism: Pipistrellus hanaki; assembly: GCF_964339955.1. Classification (NCBI taxonomy): domain Eukaryota; kingdom Metazoa; phylum Chordata; class Mammalia; order Chiroptera; family Vespertilionidae; genus Pipistrellus; species Pipistrellus hanaki. Next base: position 37,150,409 of record NC_140519.1, on the reverse strand, counting down.
GAATGGGAGAAGTGGGATTGCTGACTAATTTTTCTGTGCATTCAGTTTTGAGAGCAGCTTTGAACCTCTTTCACTCCCCACAATTATGAAGCTGATTTTCCTAGGCCTTAGACTTTAGTACTGCGCTTAACAAATGGCCATATTACAATATGGCCATTTACACATGCATTACATCTCTTTTGAAACTGTCCCTTTTAGCTCTCTGTTTCTTGCTGAGTTAGTTACTACACTCTTTGCTTTGGCATTCTGATGCTCACAATGGCAATACCAATATAATTTTTTTTTGGCTTGGTATGAAATAATGCAGTGTAAAATGTCAGCACTGCATCTGGCATACTAAAACACTCAGCCAATGCTGTTGGTGTACAGCAGTGAAAAGTGCCAATGGTGAGTCAGACCACTTACGTTCATACTCCCGCTCAGCAATTTGCCAGCTGTCTTGACCTCTCTGTGTCTCACTTTACTCATTTGGAAAAAAGAAGTAATAACTGAACCCACCTCCAGGGGTTGTTGGAAGAGAAGTCAGAATACATAGTAAAAAATTTTAGCACTCAGTACGCTCTGAAATGTTAGTGGTCAATTGTATTATTACTATACATATAATTTTTTATTTTTCAATTCCTCACTACTACAAAAAGTGCTGCAGAGATAGGCTATGTAAATCTAGGCAGATATTATTTATTATTTTATTAGTATAGGTTCCTAGAAGGGACAGTTCTGGATCAAAAAGTGTACACCCGTATTTATTAGTTTAAGGCTCTTGATAGATTCTATTCAAACTTCTTTCAGAAGATGTATGGATTGATTCATTTTTATCAATTTATACTCCCACCAGCAGAATACAAGTCAAGGCCTACCTCAGCTCAACCCTATCAGTTACAATACAGATTTTGATCTTTTTCAAACTGAGAGGAGAGTTAGAAACTCACTATTGTTTTCATCACCTTTCTATAGGTATTAGAGAAGTTTAACCATTTTTCTATGAAATGGTTGGCATTTGTATTTCTTCTATGAAATATTTGTAGTAGTTTTCTAGTGTTTAGTTGAGTTTTAGTTTTTATTTATTAATCCATAAGAGAATTTTAGGCATTACTCTGGCCCTGACAATATTACATGACATAAATATTCAATCATACTTTTCTAGGAATCCCTTAACCCCCTCTGCTAACTGCCAAAATTCTTTATTTTCCCAGTTTTATATTCCTAAGAGGGTGGTCTGATAGTCAAACTCATATTTCTTAACCTAATGATGCATTCCAAATTATAGAAGATTATGTCTTTTATAAATCATATATCCTGATTCAAAAATGTGCTTAACAAATAACCATGGAAAAGGGGTCACATGGTACAGAGCATAACTATAGCTGTTCAGTTGTTTGTACAAAGGTAGCTTCCCTTAGCTGGAGAATGTGCAGACCATAAAACGCATCTAGTTTAATATCACACAGATTTTATTTTTCTAAATAGTCAATTTCCTCAGCATCTTTATTGAATTCTCTTTCTTCCACTATCTATACAACTTTATCAAATGTTAAATTCTGCTATACACTAAGGCCTACTTTGATGTCATTTATTCTATTTCATTGATCTACCTATTAATTCTTATTTCAGTTACATAATGTTTGATCATGTTTTTATTTCTATCACATAATTATTGGATGTGACCCTCTTTTCTTATCATCTTTCTCTTTTTTTGTTATAAAAAAGTAATTTCAATTAAAAATTCAATAATACAGAAATTTATGGAGTGAAAACTAAAAGGTTATCCTACTTCTCCAATGTTTACTTCTTAGGATAAATAAACATTGCCTAATAGTTTGGTGTATATGGTGTTGGATATTTTTTTATGTTTATACTAGAGGCCCGGTGCACAAAATTCATGCACTCGGCAGGGGCAGGGGGTCCCTCAGCCTGGCCTGCACCTTCTCACAATCTGGGAGCCCTCAGGGGATATCTGACTGATGACTTAGATCCACTCCCCTTGGGGAGCGGGCCTAAGCTGGAAGTTGGACATTCTTAGCACTGCCACAGAGGCAGAAGAAGCTCCCACCACTGCCACTGCACTCACCGCGAGCCCTGGTTGTGACTGATTGGCACTCCCCCTGTGAGAGTGTGCTGACCACCAGGGGGCAGCTTCTGTGTTGAGCATTTTCCCTCTGGTGGTCAGTGAACATCATAGCAGTTGATCATTCCACCATTCAGTGGATTTGCATATTAGCCTTTTATTATATAAGATGGATATATAGACATACAATACACATATCTGTACATATTTTTCTCTATTTTACCTTGGTGTAATATATCATTAGTCTTATCTCACTACTTCTCTTTTGAACTTATTTTTCAGTGGGTGCATTGTATTCCATAGGATGAATGTTTTACCATCAGCTATTGAGAAACAAGTTGTTTTTCTCATAAGTTATATAACAATAAATAAAGATGTATCTGTGTGGATATTTTTCAAAAATGGAAATGCTCTCTAAGAGGGTATATACTTTACATGTTGTAAGCACTGAGAAATTGCTTTCCAAAAAAGTGGTAATGCCCTTTGCCTCACACCCTTGCCAACACTATGTATCCATTCTTTTAAAACATTTGCTGATTTGATGGTGGTGGTGACAGCAGGGTAGGGGGGATAGAGACTTGTTATTGTTTAATTTGCAATGTGCTGATTACTAGTATGTTTGAAGATTTTTATTTGCTCCACTGTTTGTATGTCTTGTTTGAATTGTCGGGTCACATCTTTTTCCTGTACGTTTTCAAAGGTGTTTTATTGTCAAGTTGGCCAAACTTTGGTTTGTAGCTATACACCAACTTTCAGTGAAGGTTAACCTGAAAGTGTGACTAAGCACTTGGTTATTGTAAGATAGCAGAGAGTTTAGATTTGGCATACTCAGGGAAGATAGTGATGGGCAATGTTTTGTTTGAGTCTTTTGTGAAAACTCAAGGGCCTACTCTGGTGCATTTAGAATGTAAGCAGAAAATTATTTTACCTTATTTTACTTCATAAAGATGGCAAACTGCAAGGTGATAATAACTGCAGTTAGTATCAATAATTTCCCAGAGGGAACTGCTTTTGAATTTGATGCCTGTAGCCCCTTGGTGATTTGCTAGAAAGTAGAAGCAGCAAAAGTGTAGCAGCTTGCCAGTACATCTCTCTATGCTCTCATGTGACATCACCCAACAATCCTGGCAGTCTTTCCTCTTGAACCTACATATAACCACCATACCTCACTTTAGCATAGTTGTCCTGGCTCATCTCTAATGAATGTGCACAGATAATCTAAGTGAAATTGATTTACATTCCCCAGCATGTACCAAGGCTCATCAGAATTTAAGCTCCTATAGAGCTTGGATTTGTTTGTTTTGCTTATTAGTGTTTACAACAATATCTAGAACATACTACATACTCAATAAACATTTGTTGACTATATGGAGAAATAATAAATTTAGATAAAAATTTTTCAAGGCAGATTCCAATATCATTCACATTCACAATAGCATTTTGTTGTTGTTGGTGTTAATCCTCACTGAGGATATTTTTCCATTGATTTTTAGAGAGAGTGGAAGGAAGGGGGAGATACAAAGAGAGAAACATCAAGAGAGAGAGACATATTGATTGGATGTGTCCAGCACACAACCTGCCCAGGGTCAGGGATTGAATCTGTAACTGAGGTACATGCCCTTGACCGGAATCGAACCTGGGACCCTTCAGTCCCTGGGCTGATGTTCTATCCACTGAGCCAAACAGGCTAAGGCCAGAATAACATTTTAATAAAGCATTCTTAGATTATTTATGCATTAACTTCCAAGTCACTATACTAGTTCTAAGGTTACTGAGGAAAATTTTTGATGCTATTTGTATATGACAGGTTTGTTGTAACCATTTTTATTTTTTTTTTACTGGAAAATACAATTCTGTTAAATTACTATAAATAATAACAATTGCAACAGAAGCATTAATGGAAAATAGCTGTATTTTCAAACACTATCGGCATCAACAATATAATGAGCATCCTCTAGTTCCATTCCTTCTGAATTTTCAATTTGACTTTAGACCAAACTTGACAGCAGGTATGACTGTGACTAAATTGAACTAGATGGTAAAACTTATACCCTATTTTTCTAAGGTCAGCATCTTTTATGATCCGCATGTGAATGTGACACTGGGAAATGTGCTTTCAGGCAGACTTGAGCAAAGGGCAAGCATAGTTTCTCTCTCCCTCTCTCCCTTTCCCCCTTCCCCCCTCCCTCCCTTCCTCCCTCCTTTCCTCCCTTTCTTCCTTCCCCCCTTCCTTCCCCCCTTCCTTCCTTCCCCCCTTCTTTCCTTCCTTCCCCCCTTCCTTCCTTCCTTCCCTCCTTCCTTCCTTCCTTCCTTCCTTCCTTCCTTCCTTCCTTCCTTCCTTCCTTCCTTCCTCCCTTCCTCTTTCTTGCTTTCTTTTGACACAGATCAGGGCAAGCAGAGTTTATGGAACTTGTTTTGAATTGCTTGAAAATTGTTGCTCAATTCAAAACTCAGTACGGTGGGACTCAGAATAAGGAAGAAAAGCAAATCATTTGCTGCAGAGATCAGGGAGCAGTTCAGGTGTGTGGCCTGGTGTCGGATTTTCCTCACCAGGGAGGGGCTCCGTTACACCTGGCCACTTAGGCTACAGCCTCAGCTTGATTAATTTTCCAGACGTCTTGGTTACCTTCCTCATCCATCTTATTTGAAAACTAACAATGTCTCCAACATTCACTTTCAAATCATCTCTGACTACTGTAGAGAAGTTTCTAGTTTACAAGGTGGAAAGCGTACTCACTTAATTCTATTAGGTCAGTGTTTCTATCAGGATGCAGATGCCCACACCAAAAACATCAGACTCCAGAAGGCAGTGAGTGCCCTTTGCCACATGGTCACGTGGCCATTGGGTGGCAAAGCTCTGTTTTTCTCACTCCAATTCAAATGCACTCACGGTAAACCACTTCTGCTTGAAATCACATAACTGGGACTATTTCCTTTGAAATCCTCTCTGGAGGATGTTTTTAAAAATGTATTACAGTCGGGGGGGGGGGAGAGAAGGAGAGAGAGGGAGGGAGGGAGGGAGGGAGGAGAGAGAGAGAGAGAGAGAGAGAGAGAGAGAGAGAGAGAGAGAGAGAGAGAAAGAGATATCAATTGCCTCCTTGCCTCCTGTAGGAACCCTAACCAGAGATGGAACCCACAAGCTAGATATGTGCCCACTAGAATTAAACCTCAAACCCTTTTAGCGTATGGACAGCACCCCAACCCACTGAGCCACTGGCCAGGGCCACGGTAGCTATTTTTAAAAATTAAAAAAAAATTGGGGGTCTACACCATGAATAGAAAAAAAAAACAAACATATTTTTATGGCCCCTTAAAATGAATGCACAAATGACCAGATTGTAGTTAGGTATTTCTCTTTATCGCTATCTCATGCATAAAGAATACTTCCTGGGCTATTTTGTTCCGAACTGGGCTGCTCCCTGCTTTGTTGCAAGTTCAGGAGCTGAGATTGAAGCATCTCTTCCTTACAGCTGAACTCAATTTGCAGTTCAGATCATTTCCTTGCTAGCCGTGAAAAAAAGGCACTCCAATAACTTGGTGACAGTAACTATTTGACCAGGCATGCATAGTAATCACTAGATTATTTATGCCTTCCATAACGGAATTTAATCCAAAGACTTTTACAATCCCCTGTCTTCCCAGTAATTAATCTACAAAATCACGCCGGTGCAAGTGCTCGGAATCTCTGAGAATGTGTAATTATTTTGCATTCCTTAGCAGTGGCATGATTATCTTACTACGGAGGAATCACTATCACATGGAGACTGAATATCCAGAAATTTGGATTTCTAAATGATGATCATTTTATTTTATTTTTTTCAGGAATTTCGCCTGGCTATGGAATGCCTGAGAGTCTCAAAGATTGGCTTTCATTGCACGATGGGGAACTCTTTGTATATACATTTAAGAACTGTTAAAACTTTCAGCTTAAAATTGGTCCCTGGGGACTGGGTGAAGGTTCACTTTGGACATGATAACCTGCCTGTCTATGGCACGGCGTTCGGTTTTATAGAATCCAACTGATTCCCGTTCTTCCTGAAAACAGGGTCAGGCTGCCGATCACAGCTCTCTGGTCTGGATAGTTTTCCAACTGATGCCTGAAGATTCGGACATCACCTTATTCCGAGCAAGTGCTGATGATTTAAACCAGGACAGCAGCACAGATCGCAGTGCTATGTGCTGATGACAGTATCAAAACTAAGACGTAGCTAATCCTCACAGCACCTAAAAAAGGTGCTGGGTGCTTTTATTAACTGAAAATCAATCCTTTTGTGGGATTCAATTAAAAACATCAATAAAAATCTTATTTCAAAAGTCATGAGCAGAGTGTCTGCCCGCGCGGCACACACCGTAGATAGAAAACTGCTCAGCCCCCTCTGAATCGCCTGTTTTAATAAGTATTCAGAAATTAGACTCAAGACTTCAAAAGAAATTGTAAGGAATTGTTAGCAGGTTTATTAATGTTTTATGTTTTATTAAAAGTTTGGGTGTACATTTCACAATGAGCAACATCAAAAATCAGACTTTCTGCCTGTAATTTCGCTTCCTCCTGTCTTTCTGCCTTTGGGATTCACTCTTTTCCTTTCATCAGCTGCCATTTTCAGCAGCATGCAGTAATTTCATGGCTCATTGCAAGCGCTGAAAACCTTTGAAACCACAAATGCTAACCTACCTGGCCTGCAGCCATTTAGGAAGAGATTAATTTAGCAAACAGAAGCAAAACACTTTCTACTTCTAGCCTGTGCATAATTTCACTTCTATCTATATTTATTTTACAGTGAGCGGCGTAATGACAATTTCAGTAATTGCAACTCTATAAAAAATTTGCCTACCTCGCTTATCTCGCTATCACAAGACTGTGAGTCAGTCCGATTAGAGGGAGTACAGCCTGTGAAACAGCGCGGGGTGCCTTCCAAAAACACGGGCCTTCGGTAACAACTCGAGTGGTGCTTTGCACTTGTTTGTGTTCTTATCTATCGGGCAACGGTTTCTCCCTGATGTTTTGATTGGGATGTGTGCGCGCGTTCCTCTTTAATTCATGGTGATTTATGGGGGCCCTCTCCTTACAAACAGACCCAGGGATTTGGAAGACGAGAAGCGCCAGCCCATTTCTGCAGACTTTGTTATAAATGGCTGTTTTGTTGCTGTCGAGCAATTGGAATTGCAGAGAAAGTCCATCTGGGACAAATTTAAGCTATCATGCTTGGAAAGATGTCAAGGACTAAATTAGCCCGCAAACTGTTAGCTAAAAATAAAAAAAAAGTTTTATTGTTTCTTGTCTAACTTAAAAATCCCACCATTGAAATTAACACCAATTATACCTATTGTATATGCATATGCAACGTTTCCCCTCAGGCATCATTTGTTGCTTTTTAAAATTTATTTGTAGCGCACGCGCGCGCACACACACACACACACACACACACACACAGAATTGTTTAGCAGATAATGAACCCATGGAGAAATAATGACTCAAGCAAAATAATATTTAAGAATTGAGAGTAGACATAAATGAAAGTTGAAATCAGCCACTCTGCCAGACAAAAATCACTTACACTCTTTAACCAGTAAGAGGCGTCATGAAGGAATTAAACACGAGGGGAAGAAGAGAATTCAGTGTGAAGCTTTTGACCTCCAGCCTTGTAGCTGGGATTTAACGTTGAGGGATTTTATATCTATGCAAAGGACAGGACAAGAATGTCATATCGCTAAGTGATTCTTTTCTTAGATCAGCTACCAGGGGCCCTCTCTGGAGAAGTGTTGTAGAAGGAGTAACTCAGAAATGAAAATAAAAGGTTGAAGTTTCCATATTACGGTTTTGTTTTTCCTCAAGAAGAAAGGGATTTGGAAGTCATTAAATGACCTTGAGGCGTGGGGTTGTTTCTCCAGTCCTCTGATAAAAGATCATTGTTCACTATCCTAGGTTGCAAACACATCGCTGCCAGTTAAACAGAACAATATAATAAAAAGGAGAAAATGGAGAACAGCCATGCTCTCTACAGAAGGCATTTCTTTGTGGGTGCTGCAGCTTTTCCATTTGATACATCCCTCATTCTCAAGGAATAGCAGTTGAACATAATTCTCCACTTCTTTACTCAGATTTGAATAGTCTCTACCCTATAAATGAAATGTGGTGACATTAAACTTGGGTAGGCACTGTTTTTATATTAGCTAATCCATTTGAGCATTGAGATACACAGACGGCGGTGGGTTGACTGGCCAACCCCCACAGATGTACACCTCCAATCTGCCATCCCATAACATTCATAAAATATGTCAACACGTCCTGGAATCTTTCCATGGTTTATGTTATACTATTGGTGCTCATGGCACACTGGCAAGATATTTCATGTCGAAATCTGTGCTACTAAAAAAGAAAAAAGGAAATCCCTTCTATGTTATGCGGCCATTTGCAAAAGTACTTGATCAATATCCTTCACCTATAAAAAGCACTTAAATCAACACACGTTGAATAAGGAATCATATTCATGTGTCTGGGTGTTACATAACAAATAGCCACTCATTTCTCTAAACAATTTATGGTAATTATATTTCTTAATGATCATTTTTAAAATGCAGTACATCTTTTCACCATGGCCTAAAGAATCATAATATCGTGATAGAATCAACGTAAAAACAGAAACATATTCACACCCAAGGTTGGCTATCCTGCAGAAGTAATTTTTAAAGCAAATAATATATTTTGGTGAAGAGTGTTATGGGTATCCGGCGGCTACCAATGGTGAAAATGTCACAGACTAAAGTAGAAAAGAATAATTCCTGTTTGTGGAGATAGATGGGTGAGTGAGCATTTTCCCTTCACAAGGGAATGTTTCCTTCTGTGCTGTTGGAAGTCGCATCCCACTGAGCTCTGAATCAATGTCCAGCGGCCATTCTCTGCCGGTCCTTCGGGATGGGCAGTGAGAGAGAACTGCTGTCTAGTCCTCGGGTCTTGAGAAGCTCCAATTTATGTCATTTTTTTTTTCATTTTATCCCCCAAATTTTGAAGATGACAAAGTTTCAAGGGTCGTTTTTATTAATTCTCAAGTGCCTGATGACACACACACACACACACACACACACACACACACAAAAATCAAAGAGGTGATGTGGCATAGTAGAAAGTCTCAGAAGGCAGCGGGGCTACAGAGTTTGTTCTGGTAACCACTGCACCATCCTGCCCCTCACAGGCGACTGTTCTCTCTGATGCCTGTTGTGAAGAGCAACATCTTCCTGGCCATTCTCTGCTTTGGCTTGTTAGTTTTGACTGTTTTGTTTTAAATCTGATCTTGACTCCCAAGCTGAAAACACACCTGAGTCTCCTTCTCCTACCTATTAAGGAACATGGAATGCCCGGGTGTTATTAGCATGGAAGCAGGCAGAGCACTCCCAGTGGCTTTCCAATATTGGAGCTCACAGTGGTTTGGGGTAGTAGCAAAGGACCACGTTTAGTTAATGAGACTCTGTGATATGAAAATAGGTTATTTTAGATTTCTGCTTATCACTATATACCAGTCCACCCTCATGTTCCCTACAGCTTCATAGAAAAGACTCTCACAATATGAGAGTTTTAAAATGTATGATTTCAAACATTTGGTCTGTACAGTTCCAATCCAGCTGTTGTAGACACTGCTTACTTTGTCTCCATTGCCTTTCCCATTTTTCTGGATCACTCTCTGAACAGAATCTCTAATAGATGTTGGTTCCCTTCATTTACATATTCTAGTGAAGTTCTATACAAATTACAAATATTCCCTATATTTAGAGTTCTTATAATCCAGGGTCTCATGAGGTGAGTTTATACTCTAAGCCCATGGTCTGCAAACTGCAGCTCCCGAGCCACATGCGGCTCTTTGGCCCCTTCAGTGTGGCTCTTCCACAAAATACCACGGTTTGGGCAATTCTATTTTGAAGAAGTGGCATTAGAAGAAGTTTAAGTTTAAAAAATTTGGCTCTCAAAAGAAATTTCAGTTGTTGTTCTGTTGATATTTGGCTCTGTTGACTTATGAGTTTGCCGACCACTGCTCTAAGCAATAGCTAAAAGAATGTTGCCATCATAGTAGATTTCCCGCCCCCCCCACTTCTTCCTAACTAATTATTTTTCCTCCATGTTTAGCAACCTCTTGAGTTTTGAATTAAAAATACAAAATTAATCAAATTTCTTTCAACTTAAAATATTCAAAGTATTGCTAAAAATTGAGAAAGTTGCTTTTATTTTTCTTTGTTTGATGTAAAAGTCTAAGAAGAGTTGCTCATATTTGCAAATTGTCTGGGACAACCTGCTCTAAAAGTCAAGGTTCCATTTTCCACTCATCCATTAGGCAAAACTGCATTCTAGGCATTGGGCAGAATGAGTGAATAAGGCAGAATCCTAGAGGCAGCTCCTAATATAAAGTAAAGAGAGCTTTTCTTTTCAAGTAGAAAACTACGTCGATTTTTAGGCCTTTGCTTTCTTAGGTCCAAACAAGACTTATGGTGTCCAAATTTTCCTCCTAATAATTTGTTCAAGAAACATTTTTCCTTTAACCAAAAGATTCCTTTTGTTTGTCTATGTCAGTAGCGTTAACACCAGTGCCAGATCATTCTAAGTTTCAGACTTTGTGGGACACAAGTTGCTGTTTTTAAATTTCTATGTGGTTCCTAATTCGCCTTCTTCTACTGAACAAATAACATTTTTTTTTACTAAAATATTTTATCTCCCACTGAGTGAATTATTCAGAAAGTAAAAATTAAGACAGACTATACTTAGAGTCTAAATATCATTTCTCTCCTCCTATTCGTTGTACAAATCTGATGCACTGAAAAACTGTCCGTTTTTACTCTGGCTTATTGATATATTTATTCCTCTTTATTAATGTCTCTTTTTGAATTGGAGTGCCTAGCCTCTAGTAGATTTGTGTTTCCATTTCAAGTGAAACTATGCACCTCAATCAAACAAAATATTCTATTAACATAATCAGCAAACATGTATAAAAATGTTTTAACATATGCCATTTTAGGATTTTTGTAGTAATTATTATAGTGGTTCTCCCAACTAAGAAACACTGAATGTATTGAATGCTCTCTATGTTACTAAATACAAATGTTTAGCATGTAGGCAAACAACTGTGTGTGTGTGTGTGTGTGTGTGTTACAGAATAGGATTTCAATACATACATGCAAAGTATAGCCAGAAAAAATACTGAAAGTGCTAGTTAATTTTCCAATTTGATAATTCTATAAAAGCACCACAATCAAGAAAAACCAGCCTTTGACAAAAAAAAAAAAGAGAGAGAGAGAATGGCTAGTTTCAGGCTGCAGTATATTGTCAAGACCAAGTTATAAACTTCTGAAAAACAGGAATTATAATGGAATCGCTGCTACAACCTTAAGTATAACAGTGCGAGCAGCACTGCTATTATTTACTATGGTAACATAATAAAAGACAGCACTGTTTGGGCCATTATCCTCACTGCTCTCTTTTCAGTATAAATCATTATATTTATTATCTGTCTTCTTGTATAGGGGGTCATGAGAAAGGCCAATCGAAACCTGAAGAAACCTACTTTCCTCAAAGAAATTGGGCCTATTTCTAATTCTTTTTCTTTTTCAGATACAAGGGAACAGAGACTTTTTGTGTGGAAAAAAAAAATTGTTTCATGTAAGATTAAAGTGCAGATTATTGGTGAGAAAATGACATTCACTTCTAGGCATGTTGTAGATCCCAGGGCGATATTGGCAGCTTCCCTCTGATATTTTTACCTTTCTTCCTTGGGGGATGTGTTTTCTGGCAGGTTTTAAGCAATGGGTGCTGAGCTTTTATTCAGTTCTGGCGACTGGTGTTATTATTTATTTATTGATGACTAAAGCTATGATCTTAGTGGAATAGCTCCCTCTGAGTGAATTTTGGTTAAACATTAGAAATAAGTGTCTTGGACGGCTTTACTTCCTTCCTTGACAGAAATCCTACAAAATAGAATTGTTTTCTCTTGGTTGAATAATTACGTAGGGGTATTAGCTAAAATATTTATTGATACTTTATTAACATTCCAGGAGAAGGGTGATCCAGCTTCATCAATAATTTGATTGCCTATTGCTTTTGAATGTGGCCTCACTCACACCCAGCCCCAGGTCCCCACGCTGAACAACAAATATGGCTTTACCCAGAATGACAGGATCTCTATTTTCAACTCTCTGAAGGGCAGTCAGGAGCCGGCAGCATCTGGAAATAAGGTTTAGAGCACCGAGGAGCGTGGAGGATTGAAGGCTGAGAATGAATGGCGGGAGTATCGTGGAAGACAGCTCAAGGGGCTCTTTCTTACTTCCAGGAAAAAGAGAAGTGAATATAAAATACAGCCAAAGTAATTTTGTCTGGATGGAAGCGGAATCTCACATCAAGCCGCTGCTAACTGGAATGAGGCATACAGGCGAGAGAGCGGTGTTACCTTGTATAAGGAAGGCACACTGCTCTTTACATGAACAATTATTCCTCAGGGAGAGCTCCAGGGTAGGAAGCCAAGTTTGCAGGTTCTTTTCCCACCAAACCCAAGGGCTCCTTTCTTAGTCAACATGCTACCAACGACGGCCTGTTCCTGGGTGCTGGTTGAGAATAAATAACACCTATATCTTAGCCCATGTATCCTGGGGCATGGAGAAGCAAAGAGTATATAGACCAAATTAAAAGGAAATAATAGGGATTTCAAAAGAAAGCATATCTTTTCTGTGCATTTTTTTCTGGAATGTGCTGATACATTGAACAGTTACATGCTGCCAGCTAAGGATGGGATTGTCATTATCTAGGAAAGTGATTTTTTAACGTTTCCATTTGTTTTCCAGGGGGAAAAAAAATCATCTTGGGATATAGATGAGAATGGGTACATGGGACACAACCTTGGCTGGTTTGGAAAGCAGAAGCATGGCCCTAGGTGGGCTATGGAGCACCTGCTGTGGCCCCGAGGATCCGTCATGGGCACCCTTTCCTAGGAGGATGGGGAAGTGCCTGTGGACAGATGCCAGTGTTCTCATTGCAAGGCCTTGAAAGAGCTACCTGACTTCACAACCTGCTTCCCTAGATTCAGAACTAAAGTCCTTTAGGGCTCCCCTTAAAAAAAAAAAAAAAATATATATATATATATATATATATATATATATATATATATATATATAAAATATATATATATATTATATATATATATTTATTATTATTAATTTTGTACAGGGAGGAAGGGAGAGAGAGAGAGATAGTTAGAAATATCGATGGAAGAGAAACATGGATCAGCTGCTTCCTGCACGCCTCCAACTGGAGATGTGCCCACAACCAAGGTACATGCCCTTGACCTGAATCGAACCTGGGACCCTTCAGTCTGCAGGCCGATGCTCTGTCCACTGAGCCAGACCAGTTAGGGCCAGGGCTCCCTTCTGATAGGTCGATCTGGATTTAATTTAAATCGAAATACTGATTGCCTAGAAAGCTTTTCCACACCATCGGCATTTAGACCCCATCCAAAACCGATTGAATAAGAGTCTCTGAGGATAGAATCCAAGCCCTGACCTGACCTTCCACCACTCCCTCTGAGCCTTGTGATTCCGGAACCTGTGCCTGGTCACAGTGCCAGTTAGCCGGCCACCAACAAAGTCAAGTTTGCAATGCGGCTACTGTGCTTACACTTCTCCCCTCCGCCATGCACACTCCAGCAGTCTTTTCTCTCCAGGCCTTTGCATTCATTGTTATTGACTGTAATGGTGGCTTCCTGCCATGTGAAGCCTCTCTCAGCATCTTTATCCTTTATCCCTGTCCCCCGCCTGCCTCCCCCCCCCCCCCCCAACAGCATGTATTTATCTAACTCCTACTCACTTTGTAGTCTCAGTCATCTTCAAATCGCTTCCTCAGGAAACCTTCCAGGATGCTCCACAGGGTGACCCCCCAACTGGGGTTATATGTGACCAGAGGGCACAGCGCTAATCACCACTGCATTGTATGGAAATGACTTTCCCCCCCTCTTCCCCCAAACAGGACTGGAAGCTCTGAGTGGGTCTGAATGTCTCCCTCAATGTCTCCCTCGCCATTGTAATTGCAGCTCCTTTGTTTGCTTAAGATTTCCCTTATCTGTGACTCTGAGTGTACTAAAGAGATAAAGTGAACAGATTATGGACATTCACCACAGATGCTTTTTAGAATTAGTTGGCAATTTAAACTGGGGCATGATGATGATGATGATGATGATGATGATGATGATGATGATGATGATAATGATGATATAGTAGGCAGTTAGGCATGAGCAGAGCAGGAACAATAGGCCAGGTATGGAAAGTCACCACTTAAAAGGCCCCGGGTGCCTCGGCATCCTACAATTGTAGGTGAGACCCTACAGGAGCCTGTAAGCCTTCATTTCCTTCCCTAGCACATCGCTGGTCACGTGGTGTAGACTGTGACCTTCCAGATGGAGGGTCCAGCAGTTCCTACCCTCCCCTGACCTGTCCTCCCCTGGAATGTCACCTGCCCTGTGAAGACCTCCTGAGAGGAGGAACAAGGGGGTCAGAGAATAGCCTCTTACGGCTCCCATACAAGCTCTTACACAACCACTCCCTATCACCCGTCCAAAATGGAAACCATCCCCACCATCAAATATTCTGAATTTAATTTTAAAAAATCAATTTGCAATGAATATTATAAAAATAAGCATATTACTCACAATTTGGGCATTCTTGAATATTTTCAGCTGAAGATGCTCACGAAAAATGATGTTAAAGTTGGTCAGGGCTGCCACTTAGGGAAAACATTTTTTTTTTTTATAGACACGTGTGTCGTGTGGACAAGGTCCACCACTTGTGTCTGCAGGTACTTAGTGCTTAATGATGGGGTAAGCAGAAAGCCCTAGAGATGACATGTAAGCCTCAAATAGTGTTTGAGCTCCAGGCCGGAGAAGCAGCAGGTCAGGCTGGGCGCCGCCATGGCTGACATCAGGACCAGCTGCAAAGGTTCATGGTCTCCTGACCTGGCACCAGCCAATCAGTGGAGACCACGCCCCTGAGTGGACACACCTGGAAAACTAAGGCATATTCAGTTGAGACCCTCCCTGAGCCTTCAGGTGAGAGCCTTCAAGACAAAGGACTCAGAGAGGGCTCTCTTTTTCTCTCCAATGTACCTGTTCTTCCCCTACCCGCCTCCTTCCTCACTTCCTCAGGGTCAGTTCTCTCTCTCTCTCTCTCTCTCTCTCTCTCTCTCTCTCTCTCTCTCTCTCTCTCTCTCTCTCTCTCTCTCTCTCTCTCTCTCTCTCTCTCTCTCTCTCTCTCTCTCTCTCTCTCTCTCTCTCTCGGTTCTTCCTCTTGCTTCTTAACTCATTTCCTGAGCCCATGTAGCCCCGCTGGCTCACCTTTTCGACCTCTGTGACTTTCTAAATAAACTTTCTCTTATAATGTGTGTACTGACACCCAGATCCAACACTCAAAACACATACTCTTCACCACCACTGCCTTAAAAATCGGTTAAAAGTAGACTGTCTCTGCTTTTGACATTCCAGAAAGTGTAAAGCACAAGCACTCTGGGCTTTAGTGGTGCCGTGCCTGACCAACAAGGTGTAGTTCCAGCAATTCCACATGGAAATGAACTTGTTGTGGCTCCTGACTAGAGGAAACTTGGCCTCTGCTATGACTGTTCCCTTGTGCGTTTTCATTCTCCCTCCCCCGCCCCCCCTCCCCCGCCCCAATTCTCCATAGTCCTGCGTAAGCCATGTCACGGGATTTCTCACGTATGACTTTAGTATGGTCCATCTGTATATGTGTAAATACAGTCCAAGTCACAATGCCTAATGGTAGCCTGCCTCAGCCTTAGATGTCTTTAAAAAAAAAACACAAACATTTAGAGATGGACAGGAGTCCAGGTAGCTGCTATAGAAGAGAATAGAGTGTGTGTCTTCTTTTCTTTCTCCTGGAAAATAGCTCCGTTGATGCTTTGCTACAATGAACATATCAACATTTTCTTGATTTCATGTTGAATTTATACTGTGTTCTGTTTTCCATAAGGAAACGGTAATTTATTAAAATGTGTTTTGGAGGTGTGATGAGTCAATATTAATACTGAGGACACAAGGCTATTATCACTTTGACAACTTGGCTTAATTCAGTAAATATTCCTCAGCACGGTAAACATTGGCCACAAAGCCTGTGGTTCATGCAAAGCAGGTAAGGTGATTGACAAATGGAGGCTGGAGATCCCGGGCTCTCTGAGTGGATAGATTAGTCGTTTGCTGATAACTAACTAGTGGCACAGTAGAGGTGGGAACACCGATGTAATCTTAAAAGTTAAGTCCATTTTTAAAAATGGTGCTTGATAAAAATCCTGCTTCTAAATAGGCTTTCCGACAGACCTGCTAATTTGTTCAGTGGCTTTTTGTTGCAAAAGAAAAAAAAAATGTAATGGCTAGTCTGAAAGCATTTGAAAAGACTAAATTTGCTTAACACACAGCTTTATTTATTTGAGGCGTGTAGCTAAAGTAAAATTTCCAATGATATGATTCTACATGTATTTTAAAAGTCTGTTCTATTATGAAGGGAGACATCAAAGAAGAGGGTTAAAAGCTGTTATGTTAGCTATCTCTGATTATCTGGAAGTATGTCAATAATATGTTCTTCAAAAGAATTGATGAAGCCAAATAGGTGTTTGATGACAATATGGGAAATACATTTCTTGGTGGAGTTTTGAAGAATAGGCATGGGAATCATTCTCATGGTTGCTGTTGATGACACGCATCATTGCTGAATATCCAGACTTTAAAATACAATGTGTTTTTGTACAGACAGAATTGCGAGGTGGAGTACATTGTGTTTATATTAGCCTTGATGGCACATTCATGCACAAATGTAAAATCTATGTTATTATTTTAATGTGCGGTCATTTTCCTGCAATTTGCTCTTGCTTGGGCTTTATTTTTCTTGTTTACAAGAATATGTTTTTTTAAAACGCCACAAGCAGAGAAGCTTATTCGGATACCTTAACTTCATTTATTTACAAATTTAAAAGATTAGCATTCATTGACTAGTGCTTTCAAACATTAAAACTGCTGTTAATTTGTCCAATTAAATCACATACAAGTATAAAAAATGACGTCGTTGAGATATGGTCTATTTGAATATTTTAAGTCCATCACTAAGTATTTGTTGTAATTTAATTTTGGGAAAAAAAAGCATAAATGAGATTTTAAAGAAGACGAATAGGATAACAAATCTGATTCAGAATTACTAATTTGGGAAGGTAAGCTATCTTGAATGTAACAGTAATATCTTCTTTTTTAATATCAGTTTTTATATTATCATCTAGTGTATGAAAAGCCATTTGCATGGCCTGTGAAGGAGCAGGATGGGTCACTGAGAAGTGGGTCAGCTGTGGAAAGCAGCCTTGAATTAATTCATTTCTGGATCAAAGCCTCTTATAGAAGTGTTCTTTAAAATATGGACAGTGATTATAAATGATAACTTATAAATCATTCCAGGGAGGTAGCCAAGGTATTATTCTTAAAAAAACAACAACAAACCACATGATTGTATAGACAGCAGGTGATTTATTGAATGTCATCATCGGAAATTGGCAACCGGGCTGCAGAATGAGTCCCTTGCAGGGCTGTGAGTGGTGGAGGACCCAGCTTCCCAGGCACTGTTGATTACAGTAAGAGTCTTTAAGACGTATCAGCACCTCCTTGCTGCAGCAGGAATACATGAGCCTTGGGAATCCTTGTTTGCCACACATAGAAACCTTTAGAAACCCTAAGCTTCATGCAGTTATTCTTCTCACTCTGAATAGTAAAAATGGCCAAACGGATCAAGAATCTTCTAGGCATAAACACCCAGCTGGATGGACTGAAAGATCCCAAGGAGCCTCTGGCCTCAGGGCCTTTGCAACTTAAGGAGATCAGGCATGAGCCACAGGAAGCAGAGCTCAGTGTGTGCCGTGTCCCGGACACACAATACATGGTACTAGGGACACGTTTCCCCCTAGGGAAGGCAGGAAAACTTCCCTAGCAACAGTGTGGATAGATGGAGGGTCAAAGGCTAGGGGTGAACAATAAAGAAGGAGGTTCTAGACAGAAATATTCCCAGCAGAAATGGGGAGTGTGTAGGCTGCTCAGCAAGAGCAGGGAGTTGGTTGGGTTGAAAGCATGAAGTGTGGAAGGAAGATGTACAAGACTGGGTTTATGCATCTTGAGCTCCCTGCCCAGCCTCTAAGAAGCAGGTGCCATTGGTTACACGGTGCCTGTCTCTAAGGCTTAGAGTGAGTGCGATGTTGTCCCTGAAGCTGTCTCCTCAGAAGACACCCAGCCAAAGCCGGTTTGGCTCAGTGGTAGAGTGTCGGTCTGCGGACTGAAAGGTCCCAGGTTCGATTCTGGTCAAGGGCATGTACCTTGGTTTTGGGCACATCCCCGGTAGGGGGTGTGCAAGAGGCAGCTGGTCGATGTTTTTCTCTCATTGACATTTCTAGCTCTCTATCTCTCTCCCTTTCTCTTTGTTAAAAATCAATAAAATATATTTTAAAAAAAGAAGAAGACACCCAGAGAATGTAAAAAACATGGAGACTACCCTGAAAATGGAGACCTTGTGTTCACGAATGAGGAATAATCATTATTGACATTGATAATTCCTTGGAACGATATAGTTTAATCCATATGTGTTGCCCAAATGGATTTGTGCAACCATAGCTGTTGGCTCTTAGAAAGACTTTCATCCTTAATGAAGTTTCAGTGCTTTTGAGCCGAAGCAGGGTAGGTTCACAAAAGTTATAACCTTCCCCCTCTTCTTGTTTAAAAACATTAATGAAATAAGACATTAAGAATATACATCTTAGGTAAAAACTGCTGTTTGAATTTTAACCCCTCTCGTCTGGCTCCTGCACCTGATTAAACACAGGATGTTTACCTCAGCTTCCAGGTGGAGACCTGGAGGCTAAGGCAATTTTCCCTTGCCTGGGACCAGGACCATAGGAGATTGATTCCCACTGACTAAGTAACCTTCAGAGATAGAAACTGTGGATAACCTTCAGAGATAGAAACTGTAGATAACCTCTGAGCTCTGCTTCTGTGTTATGGGCTATCACCAGATAGGGCCACATTCCAATGTCCTGCAGGATGTGATTGGGAGCAACCTTGTGGGGTGTCCCCAGTCTTTAGAATGTAGTCTTTAGGATTTAGAATTTAGAACAAAGAAAAATTCTTGTGGTTTAGGCTTTTAAAAGGACTGGCTACACCTGAAGCAATGCAGTCCTGTGGAGTCCACCTGTGTGTGGTGCTCTTGTGGCCGTCCTGGCCAGTTTTTCAATAAATCCTTGCCTGCTTTTTTAAATCAATCTTCAGCCTCCGGTGGTCTTATTTTGAACCCAGAGTTCGACCCCACAACAATTAATTTTCTGTTGCTTATTTGCCTATGGAAGTTCTTTACTATTTCTTTTTGTCAGTTGATTCCCCTCTGCCTCCAGCTTCAGGTATTAAGGATTTTCACCTTTTGGGGATTTATTTTGGTTTAGTGTTAACTAGGACATTTTGCTTCTTTCTCCTGGGATTTGGAAAAAATAAATAAATAAATTTGGGAACATGATACCCAGTTTGAAGCCAGATACTTTCAGCCCTCCTGGCTACAATTCACCCAGCTTTATAGACATTTCTCTGGCTGAATGCTTTTGACCAGACCCCACACTATACAAATATAGGGTATTGGTATCATTGGTGCATAACCATTCTTTTTCTCTTTATGCACAACCCATTTTCAATGGGATGTTTGTGTGTCTCTGTGCATGTCTGTACTGCGTGCTGTTTCCTTTGTGGATCAGCCACAGCACAAACCTGACTGTATTCCTGTCCTCACCAAGACTCCTCTCAGACGGGCTCAGCTCACCTCTGATTGCTGAGTGTGGAATACATTTATTATTTTTCATTTAACACAAAGTTCTTGAGTAGCATCAGTATGTGCCAGGCACTGTGCTGAGCACTGATGCTGACTTTCAGCCAGTGTGGGAATTATGTCCTTGCTTCTTGTTAAAATCTTGCCTGGGTACCCCACCCACCCCAGCCATCTTTCAGCTATTTCGTATAATCCCCTGGAATCCAGATTTCCCCACAGTTCAGCAAATTAAGGATTAATATCAGGGACCCCTCAGCTCCAATGGGGCAGTGCCCAGGCCATATTGTTGGTTCGCTATTTTGATATCTCCCTGCACAAAAGAACAAACAGAATATGGTCTCTGACATTAAATTGCTCATAGTCTTGGAAAGTAAACAGACACACATTACTGAACAATCTGCTTTCAATATTTATATTTGTGCAAATTTATCTATGTATTTCTAACTATACCTCCATAAGAAAATTTTAAAAGGAAACAATCCATTTAAAATACACATTTGGAAAGTTAATAATAAAAGACATCGTCTTGTTTACCTATGGACATCATTTAAAATAGACATTGTTGTCAACATCATGTGATATTAAAAAAATTATTCAGCTTCTTTTAAATTTAGAAGAATACATTTTAACCATATCTGCTTACATTAGTTGACATATATCCCACAATTAAATTGTTACCCCCAAATGGACAAACTGCCTCTGGTAAAAGCTGGACATTACAAAGACTGTGGGTTCTTGGAGCTCAGACACAAGTCCATTCATTTTCATTTTCATAGTGCAGGCCATTCCCTGTCTTTAGGAAATGCCATTCAAATTACTGATCCCAATTAGCCATGGATTTGCCTAGTCCTTGAACAGCAGTGATAGGTGGCTGTGTAAGTCCACTCATCCCATTATTTTGAACTAAAGCTATATTAAAAATGCCCAAGATGTCTTATATTTCCTAATACTTTGATAATAAATCAGATAAATTTACAAAATAGATTTCACTAGAAAGCCTTGTGTTCACTGAAGACAAAGTAACATTAACCACTAATGATTTTTTTATTACATTCTTTTTTTATAGAAAAGAAGTCAGTTCTAAAAAAATCAGCTGTCTTCAGGAATTAAATACAAAATAAAAGTAAAATTTCTGAGGATTCTACATCAGGACAGTTTCAGATCCAGCTCCTATAGCATGAACTACAACAGTATTGCAGTTAGAATTGCTGCTCAACAGGTTGTTAAATTCCATTTAATCTTAAGCCTTGATTTTTTTAATCAGGACAGCAGAAGAGCAAACTGATTATTTTCAGAAATGTGTTTAAAATAATAAAGACTAGAAAATAGATAGCTTCCCTTGATCTTCCATTAACTAGAAAATTAATGGAACCTGAAACTTTTATTCTCTGATGTTCTGGACATTCTGGATAACACGTAAAACCTTATCATCAAACTGTGGCACTACATTTACCTAAACATTTAGGTCCCTAACCATTCTCGCATATAGCATTTCACTCTATTTAGACCGCACAGTTACTGTTTGATATAGGTTTTTTGTCAGTATTTCTTTAAAGACGAAAATAACAGAAGTCCAAAGATATTAATGGACTTGTCCAAGAAATCCAGGACTGGACTTGACGACTCCTGATTTTTTATGGGCTTTGTGATTGCTAAAATAGTGATGGCTGTGCTATTATCTCATACAAAAGCAGCACAGAACTGCCTTATCGTTGCATGTGCACGATTCTGGGTCATTTCTGTGGGTTCCTCCAGGTGGCTACTTCTGCATTGTCAGCCAATTGCTCACCATGAGCGTAAGCCACACAGATGCATCAGGAGTCATCCTATGCTCAGAAAAACACACATACATCCTCCACTCACCAAAGTCCGGGAAAGCAGTGAGATTCAGCATCATTAGATGAGAGGAAAGGTGCCCGAGATAGTGTTTAGAAGCCTCAGGTGAATGCCTGTACTACTCAAAGGGTGAGCTTCTCTCTTGGTTCGCAAACATTAACACTCTTACATGTAATGGGCCCGGCATATGTGTCATTAGAAAACTACTTCATTCGGTCTAACAGACATGTACTGAGCTACTGCGGAGCAGCCGGCATTGTGTTCCGCAGACACAAAGATGCTCTGCCTTCAGCAGACTAGACATTTGCTTGGTGCCTGATGCTTGAAACGCTAAGAACATGATAGTTTTAATCATACAAACTTTGCTTAGGGTGTGACTTCTGTGAGTGAAAAAAACAAAAATGCCACACACAATTGATTTTGGTCCAGTAATTTAATTTCTTGGTTAAAGTGTCTAAAAAGGAATTCTTTTTTTTTTTTTTTCTTTTTTTTTTTTTTTTTGCTTCTAATGCTTTGCTATTTTAAGAATTACTGAAGTGAACAAAAAGTTTTGTGTTTTAAAAAATAAAACTCAATACATTAGGCATTTCACAATTTTCCCAAGTGGATTTTTTTAAAAAGCCTAGATCATTTTTCTTTCAAATTTCCTGTTTTTTGGAAGCAATCCGAATATTATTAAAGGTGTGTGTGTGTGTGTGTGTGTGTGTGTGTACATGCATGTCTACAGCAAATAATTCTATCATTCTAATTCCGAAGCAGGTGAGATCATGCCGTTTTCCTTCTGGCCGAAAGGTGCCTTTCACAGTCTTTCATTTTCATATTGACTTTATGAAGGACCCCGGCGGAGGTGCAATCAGTGAAATACAATTACATTACAATTATTTCTACTTAGAGAAATATGACAGCTAGGATTTTTATGTTAATTAATCTTTGGGGTTTTTTTTTATTATTGTGTGACTGCCTCTCATAAATTTCCTTGCAATTCCGTTTTAGTGCGTTCTATAAATTATTTTCGTTTCTTCCAGCCTTCAACTGACTTGCAAATGGTTAAACTGGCACCGTCGTTCATGCCCCGAAACCCGGCAGGCTCTGCGTGAACATCAGAGGGAGCGGTTCTGATATTCAGAAAGAATTGTCATAGCAAGAGCGTAGCACAATTCACTGAACGCGTGGTCAGATGATACCCTCGTTATCGTGTGAGAGTCTCTGTAAGGAAATGAGTACATCTTCGGCGGGATGAGCAGCGATTCCCAAACAAGCAGCTATTTCCCTGGGCCTCGGGCTGCAGAACACACAGGTTGCAGCTATTCTTGTCGTGCATCCCGCAGCCAAAGCAGGAAGCACCGTCTCCTCACCTGCATAGCCATTTGAGCACCATCTGTTTCCTGTTTCAATGTGATATCTCACATAGTTTTTTCCAAACCGTTCACATCAATAAGCACAATCCTAATAGACAGTTAATACGAATTAAGAAGCACGGGCTCTCTCAAACTGTGTTCGAGTTTTCTCTCTCACTGGTATTTTCTGAAATGCAAAACACTGCACTGGCTGCTCCAAACCCACTTCCATAGCATGAAATTCCTAGATTCATAAAGGCTGTTTTCAGTGTGCTGACCAGAGTCTGGTCTTCAGGTGCTGGGTTACTGCCCAGTGCAGAGGTACACGTGTCTACCAAGGAAGCTGGAATGTTATTTTGTTGTTGTTTGTTTTTAATAGTTTTTATTGCTTTCAGAGAGGAAGGAAGCAGAAGAGAGAGAGAGACAGAATCATCAAAGATGAGAGAGAATCACTGATTGGCTGCCTCCTGCACGTCCCCCACTGGGCATCGGGCCCACCACAGACATGTGCCATAACCTGGAATCCAACCATGACCTCCTGGTTCATAGGTCAGTGCTCAACCACGGAGCCATGTAGGCCGGGCTGGAATGTTATTTTGTGTGGAAGTATTTCCCACCTCGCCTGTCACCTTCTCTAATAGTTATATCCTCCCTGCTCCTCCCCTCATCCTCTGCCATGTGAAATCATCACAACTATGAATATCTAAGGAACCAGGCCAACTGTGACTCTACTTGCTGCACAGTCTTCTCTGGATTTCACTGTTGTCACTCTTGACATGCCAAGACCACATTGATCAGCTAATGATGTATACTTTGGTTTCCCATAAGTTATGGGTAAAAAATGTGTCTCCCTTTGGAAAAGCGGTTTGAGGCCCATGGAATAAATGAATAAAATGATGTGCAAAAGACTGTCAATCGAATGCCAAGTAGCTGCTTGCCTTCCATTCTTACTAGGGTGTGTGCTATTGATGTTATTTATTGAGCTTCTTTCGCCAAGAATGACACTGGTTAAATCATTATGGAGCCTTTTGAAGATGCATTCTTTCTGAATGTCAAACATTTTGCTGTTATGGAGAAGACAGAATGTAATTCGGTGTTTCTCAAACGTTGGCAACAACATCCTCACTCCTGCCCGAGTTTCTCATCTGGTGGTTCCATCTCGAGCTCAGCCATTTGTCAGTGCAACCCGTTTCCAGGGGATGCTGCTGCTGCTGGTGGTCTCGGGACCACCCTCCGAGAACCCCTGGAATGCTATGCAGAACTCCAAGGATGAAATGGATTTACCTGCATTTTAGACCTGGCTCTGCCCCTTAACAGCTGTGTGACCTTGAAAAGTTATTAACCTCGGGAAACCTCAGTTTGCTCAGCTGTAAAATGAAGGCACTCCTCACTTCCTGGGGTTGTAGTGAGATTAAATAAAATGATGCATGCAAAATGCTTACCCACTGGCTAGGGGAAAAAAAATGCCTATTCAATAAATGTCACCCTCATGCTACTGATTTGTTTAGGTGAAAGAATGCAAGGTGGGCCATGTCTGAATTTCTGTGTTTCACTGGTTGGCAAACTGTGGCTCGAGAGCCACATGCGGCTTTTTGGCCCCTTGTGTGTGGCTCTTCCACAAAATACTACAGCCTGGGCGAGTCTATTTTGAAGTAGTGGCGTTAGAAGAAGTTTAAGTTTTAAAAATTTGGCTCTCAAAAGAAATTTCAATCGTTGTACTGTTGATATTTGGCTCTGTTGACTAATGAGTTTGCTGACCACTGTTTCACTGTATTAACAGCTGAAGGAGGGAGAGGAAGCATAGAGAAGTTATGTAAGAATGTATGAAAACAGATGCAGACTTTCCAAGAGCTAAATATAATTTAGTTTAAACACGTTATTCCTTTGATAGTGTGTGGCTCTGAGGGTAGTTGTACTTTCTCTTAGCCACCGGAATCCCATGCCAGATTTTTTTCTTTCCCATGCTCATAGTTAGATGTTAGGTCGATTCCTCTCCCCTGCCTAGTTCTAGGAATCTCCAGCCATGACATAGGAGGTGATTAAATGTCAATCCATCTTCAGATTCATCTAGGAAAGTAGGCTCGTTGCAAATTAAAAATATTAAAATAATATTCTGTATGTACTCACAGGTATACCCACTATTGTATAGTATTGATTTTTCATATTTATATCTGCAAATTTTCCTTTTCTCAATACTATCTGCACCCTTTATGAGCATAAATAATCAAGATTTTTACATCCACTTTAAAAATAAACTCATGGAGTTAAGAAGAAATATTAGTGATTGATGTTCTAATATGAACGTTGAGTAGCTCAAGTGCCTTATAAAAATACAAAACGTTATCAAAATGCTTCAAACCAACTTGTTTTTCATTACAAAACCTATTCTAGTGAAAACAGCATTTACATTACCATTTTACAGGTGAAGCCACTGAGGTATAAATGTAAATAGTGTCTCAGGTGATACAAATACTTAAAGCCAAAGACAAAAACCGAGATGTATTGAATCCAAGCAATTTTCATTAACATAATTATTTTGTATGTGAAAAACTACTCTGTGAAATAGTCAAGCAATAGCTTTCTGATTCATTCAGTTACTCAGCAACCATATACTGATTATCTATTATATGCCAGTAGGAGGCACCAGATATATACCATCCCACCCATGTGATGTCAAAAATTCTTTCAGCATTTCTTTTGTTTTTCATTGTTTATTTGCATCATGCACAATTTATATTTCCAAGTTGAAATTGTCAACCATAACTGAAATTAGGATCATGTACAAAAATAAACCTATTGAACACCCTACTTTAAAAGCTGTTTCATGATCCTTTCTGAATAAAAAAGTGAGCATTTATTTTATCAAAGTATAAAACTGAATTAAAAATATTTGCAAATGTAGCAAGTATGTAAGTAAGTAAATCTATAGATGTCTGTATACAGTTATTTCCTGAATTTTAAAATGGGGGCACTGGACAAGCTCATCTCTAAAATCCCTAACTTGATTTCTAATATTTGTTTTTAGGATTCAAAAGTATCTGAGAAACAAAGGTTATTATGGTTGTTTGCCACACATTTTGATCTAACTAAATGTTCACATTTAAAATAAGCTTTACTTTCAAAATTATTTTCAAAGGAATTGATACCAGAAGCTATGATACTAATAATTTTGATATTCACTCATATCATTGTATATATCAGTAGCTGGATGCTTTTTGTTGCTGAGGAGTATTCTATTGTATGAATTGTAACATAATTTATTTTTCTTTTTATTTTTTATTCATGCATCAAGATGATGAACATTTGAATTGTTTCCAGTTTGGGACTACTCTATTGGGGGAAGTTTCTATAAATATTTGCATAAACATCTTTGTGTGGACATATTTTAATTCCATTTATTTATGTTAAACATAAACAAACAACAAAAACAGATCACCCATTTATCCCACCCATCCTCACCCACCCCCAGCCTCTGGCAGCCATTTGTTTTCTATATCCATGAACTAGGTTTTTTGTGTTGTTTTTTTTGTTTGTTTGTTTGTTTGTTTGTTTTTTAACATTTTTATTTAAATTTATATATTTATTTTTTTTAGATTTCACATATAAGAGATATCATAGAGTATTTGTCTTTCTCTGACTAATTTCAGTTAGTGTTATGCCTTCATGTTCCATCCATGTTGCAAATAGCAAATTTCATCCTGTTTTACAGCTGAATAATATTCCACTATATATACATACCACAATTCCTCCCCCCCCCCCATTTTTTTTATTGATTATGGTATCACATAATTGTCCTCATCCCCACAATCCCATCCCAAGCCCCTCCCTACATATGCCCTCACCCACCCTCCCCCGTTTTCTTAGCTATTATAAATAACTAGATGCCCCTTGCAGGAAGATTCTAGCAATAGGGCTTCCTTCTGTGGTCTCTGTTGCCCAGCCAGCTTCTCTCCCTTCTCCCCACCTCACCTGTTTCCCTTCCTTCTCTGCTGCCCCGCTTGCTTGGCTTTTTTCTAGGCTGTCTTCAGTCTTTTCTCTGGCCTGGATGTGCAAATTAACCGCCATCTTGGCTGAGTTAATTTGCATACTCACCCTGATTGGCTGGTGGGCATGGCTTGTGGGTGTAGCAAAGGTGCTGTCAATTTGCATGTTTCTCTTTTATTAGAGAGGATACTGCAATTAACATGGAATGCATATACCTTATCAAGTTAGTGTTTGTTTTTGTTTTCTTTAGATAAATATCCAGAAGTGGAATTACTGAATCATATGTTAGTTCTATTCTTAATATATATATATATATATATATATATATATATGATATATATATATATGATGTCTTTATTGATTTTTAGAGAATTGGTTTCCGAATAAAAACTTGATTTCTCCAAAATTGTAGTTCTTCATTGCCACTTTCTCTAGCTGTTAATAGAATACTAGTACACTCACAGTAGTTGGGTTCCACACGTATTTCCAAGTGTTGAATCCCCACTGGTTACCATCTTTTAGAGCCTACCAGATTCTCCTAAATCCATGCTCCTCAGAAATTGTACTACACAGACTTATCCAGTTACTACTGTCTGCTCTTTGGGCTCTCCAAATAGTCTTCACCACTCAGCTGCCCTGATGGCATTCTATTGCTTTCTGTCAGCCAGCTCTATTAAAATTGATTTTCTTTAGGATTCAGCCATTCCCACCTATATCCTGTTTCAATGCCAGCTGATCTCTGATAGTAACAAAAGGAGAACTGCATGTGATTGTCTGTGTGTGAGCGTGCATGTATGTTTTGATTGAAAAGGGCTATAAGATAAGTGGGGGAAAGGGAAAGGCATAGAAGATACAACTTTAGAGGGAGACATAGATTATGCTATGCACATGGATGGAGCAATGGCCTGCAGACTGAAGGGTACCAGTCAAGGGCATGTACTTTGGTTGTGGGCACATACACAGAAGGAGGTGGCAAGAGGCAGCTGATCGATGTTTCTCTTCATCGATGTTTCAAACTCTCAATCCCCTCTGTAAAAAATCAATAAAATATATTTAAAAAATTAAAATAAATTATGCTATACAATAGTTGCTCAATAAATGAACAGATAAACAAGAAAAGCAAGCAGAGGGAGACAGAGAGTAGGAGGCAAAATAAAGCAAGAGCACCTTAAATTATGGTAAACAACAGATGCTCAATAAATGAGTAGACAAATAAGAAAAGCAAACAACCAAAATAAAACAAACAAATAAAGAAGTGAGTGGTGAGAAACAGAAGAGAACTTAAGAAAAACATAGATGAAAATAAGGACAAAGAAGAATAGGAGACAAGAGAGAGAGAGAGAGAGAGAGAGAGAGAGAGAGAGAGAGAGAGAGAGAGAGAGAGAGAGAGATAGAGAGATGTGAAAAACAGTCACTGAAGTGCAGATAAGGGCTCCTTAAGACTATCATAATTATTAAATTAATATTTGAAATCAAGTTACCATTTTCCTGTCACTCATTTACACAATTTTATCTTAATAGTATTTCTATTCTTATTTGGAATGTAAGGTGACTTCTGTTAGAGGTTGTGACTCTATACAGTTGAGAAGTATTTACAGTTAAGTCACAAGTGAGATAAAAGTGCTCTCTTTTGGTTTTATAGAACAGATGCTATTGTGATTTCCTACTTAGCTTGAAACCTGGAGAAATTCTCATTTCATCTCTTCTTTGGGATGGCATTGTCATCATCAGAAAGAAAGAAACTGAGGCAGACAGATAGTAAGAGGTGTTTGTACTATGTGCCTTGTCTTAGGAAAGATCCCTCAAGCTCTACCCCCTGGAACAAAGCTGTTTCCTTAGAGGCACTCCTCTGACTTCAGAGCATGCAAAACAGAAGCACCTGAGTGAATAAAGGTGTCAATGTCATCAAAATGTTTGCTATTTAATTGCAATCCCTAATTTATTTCTACCACATGCACTCCAGGTACAAGACAAATCAATTCTGGTTTGAATTTGCCCAATTGATCATGGCAAAGCATGATGTAAAATGGCCTCAGGACTTATCTTAAACCAGTGGTCTGCAAACCGCGGCTCTCGAGCCACCTGCAGTTCTTTGGCCCCTTGAGTGCGGCTCTTCCACAAAATACCACGTACCCTAATTAAGTTAATAACAATATACCTACCTGTATAGTTTAAGTTTAAAAAATTTGGTTCTCAAAAGAAATTTCAATCCTTGTGCTGCTGATATTTGGCTCTGTTGACTAATGAGTTTGCTGACCACTGGCTTAAACAATTAAGTGAATGATTTTACAAGGCACACATATTAAAGGTAGATAAGACACAGACAAATACAGTGAGATCACTTCTCACTTTGGCCCCCACCACCTGAAACAAGTATATTTTGGTTAATTCCTTAGAAAAATCCCATTAGTGGGGATTTATTTTAGAATTAAGACATTTGTCCAATTTCCAACTCATCTCAATATCAATTTGCCTCTGAGAAAAGGATCTAAGTTATGCTCCCACATACTACACAAGACCAACCATTGTTCATTTGATTGTTCTGATAACATGACAGTAACTTTAATTAGAAAAGAAATTATTTTCAAAGAATTACCTAAAGTTATTCTTAGTTAGAAATACTTCTACTGTTAAGACATTAATGAGTGAACTTGACAAAAGAAGGGTTAAATGATTTATCGGCAATAATTTTTATATTTGAAAGGCAGCAGTTGTGAGAAGCAGTTTTAAGCTTCCTGTGGTATGTCATTTTACAAATAAATACATCTAGAAAGATTGATCATGTAACATTTTTAAAAGAGAAAAGGTATAATCTCTCTTTTTTTTATAAGCATGGTTGATATGAGTAACTAAATATCAATTTCCACCAGATGCACTTTTACATGGAACAAATCATTTTTTTATAGCCGAATACCTCTTGTAGCTGTCACATAATGAAAGTGTTTCCCAACAGATATCCATCTCTGAGAGCAGATTTTATTTCCCTGCCTGATTTCCAAAAAATGCAATCTGATTTCATGAGGACGTAGGCCAATGGACCAATAAATGACTGTTGTAAGCGTGTATCAAGAAATAGTCAGAACTTGTGATGCAAACACCGGCCTTGTACTTCTTATTTCTTTCTATTCCAGAGTTGTAATTCCAATACCATGCCATGTACATGGATTGAGTGCAAAGATCAGCCCCAGGCAGGTTTAAATAAAACATTGACATTTTGAAAAATGATCCAAGTGTTTCCTTTTTTAACCTTCTATGTGTTTTTTACTTTGCCGTTTCAGGTAGTATCAAGAAGGAAATGCTTTTTTTTTTTAATGTGTCTCTAATCATGAGATTTCATATTCTCCAGGGTGTACCAGTGCAATGACAATTTGTAAACCATAAAAGATAAAGTTGTAGAATTGGGGAAAGTTGGTTGTTACTTCATCATGCTGTCTTCCTTCCTTGAAAACTGAACCTGGGAAACCAATTCCAAGCTTATGGCTGAAGCATTATAAATATAAATATAAGTATATATTTATATATATATGTAATACCATATATATAATGTATCAGCCATTATTGAAGCTAATTTCAAGTCATGCAATTGAAGACTGTGATTTCTTTTTATTTCAACTTTCTAATTTTATTAGGGCTTTATTATGAATGTTTTGATAGTACCGACATATTTTACAGCACACCTCATTGTTCTTAAGAGATAAGCAAATTTACAGTGACACTGTATTAGCAGAGACTGTCTCCTTGTCAAGGAACTGGTAGACAGGGTAGCATATTCCAGAACACTGCCACTGCCTCTGACCTGAAAACAGATATATTGGTTGTAGTTTGTTGGACATAAGTTAATTATCAGGTTCATCATATAAATTGTCTTCAAGGAGAAAAGGCAGCAGGATGGCTCAATATTGCAGTTCTTCCTCGACTTCCTCGCAGCCCTTTCTGTCTGATGCCAAGAGCCACAGCCTCTGATGGAGACTTCAAAAATCCCTGGGGACTGCAACACAGTTCTTTTCAGGATCTTTATTGTTGTGTCGCTAAGGGTTCATGCTTCTCAGTCATGGGAATGGTTCTTCTCCTTAGGAGGTTAAACGTACAGAACCCTAGGGGCTTGCATGATTTCTGGCTTCAGAATAGTTGCTGGGAGCACAGATGATGTGAAGTTCTTTTTTTTTTTTCCAGCAAGCCATAGTACCTTGTGCAGTTTTCCCCCAAACGCTTTATGAGATGACTGCTAAACACACACACGTGTCCACACACATGTGCATGTGCACCACATATGCATGTTTATGTACATATATATGTGCAAATATGCGCTCGCACACACATATGTCATATACGTGCACACACATACACACACACACAAGTGGAATAAAAAAAAATCTATGGAAGTTTCCAGGCTTATTTCACATCGAAGAAATCAAATCACCAGGGTTCTACTCATCAAATTCCTCTGTAAGTATTCCTTCAGGAGGGGATGTTCAAGTACAAGTTTCATACTTGTTTGTAAAGCTTTAGTATAAATTTGCAGGTGATGAGAGCAACCTTCACTCTGATAAAAGAACAGGCCACACTACTGATTGGAGAAAATTACATGAAGTTTTTAATCAAAGTCTCTGTGGTCTACTGTCTGATTTTCTAGGCCAGATGTCAAATGTTTTTCACTGATGTCCACATGGAAGTAATCACTGCGCTGATGCCAAGAACCGGTAAGTGAGACGGTAATAATGTTTCGTTTCAGCATTGCATAAGGTCTCTTCCCCAGCCGGGAACAAAGAACAGGACCCCTCTGATTCAGTGTAATTGCATAGACTCTGACTTGGAATTTTTTAGATAGTTTCATCTCTCCAGGTTATGCGACTTCCTTATGAATATGTGAATAGAGCATGTAACTAGATGTTTTCAGCTAAAATGTGAACAACCTACAATTACCAATCTGTTTATAACTTCAAGTTTCACACTTAATTTAAAATGTAAATAAACACTTATTATTTAATCTATCGCAACAATAATAACCAAGCGTTTTCTTTTAAACCTGGAGCTGACTAGAAAAATAAGTCTTCCATGCCAGGAAAATGCGTGGCTCATCTCATATATACTGTGATTTATTTTAATCAGCAAAGCAATCTGGACGGGACAGAGAAATTAGGCCCCAAATAACATGTTGAATGTCTAACTCAGACTTTTATAGACTTACATATTAATAGATAATACAGGTGTTTTGTTTTTTTTAATATATTTTATTGATTTTTCACAGAGATAAAAGGAGAGGGATAGAGAGCTAGAAATGTCGATGAGAGAGAAACATCGACCAGCTGCCTCCTGCACACCCCCCACCGGGGATGTGCCTGCAACCAATGTACATGCCCTTGACTGGAATCGAACCTGGGACCTTTCAGTCCGCAGACCGACACTATCCACTGAGCCAAACAGGTTTCAGCTAGATAATACGGTTTTTTAAAAAATGTTTTTATTGTCACAAAACTCCTATTTTTCTGGAAACATCAATATCATAGAAGACTGTCTCATTTAGAAGGACAAATATTTCCTCAAATTATTTGAAATCAATATTGGGACACTGAAAACTCCTGGGAGAGACTCTGCTGTATCCCCCACTGACAGACATAATTCAGCCTGAAGGAATTCCACTGGCATTGCCTCTCCTGCAGTGGCACCTGGGTTCATTCCTAGAATTCCCCACCTCCTTCTCCTGTCCATCATGTCAGTAGCCCAAGAGAATTAAAATACCTAGAGACAACAGGTACTTGAAAAAGTCTCTTCTGAGTAGGAATTGCTTTGAAAACTAAAAGAATAGCAAAAATAGTTCAAGAGAGTGGAACTGGTATTAAAAAGGATTAGGAGTGGTGAATGGCACTTAAGAAATACTCCTTCCAATTCAAATTTTCTAGGATTAGTCAAACAGCAAACTTATCAACCCTGAACAGTGTGGTCAAAATATTTCCACCTTAATCATCTGTCCATCAGTTCACCCATGCTTCTCTCCCAGACAAATAATGGGCTCTCTCCAGAAGTTATTTTGGTGATAAAAAAAATTTCCCATTACACTTATTTTCTTTTATTTCTTCATTTCCCACCAGACTTAGCAAGGCTTTGGTTTTTAGTCATAAATTCCAGTTATTTATTGCTACAGAGAAGATCACCTTAATCTTAGTAACTTAGAACTGCAACAGTTATTTTACTATTTTTCTCTTTCAGTCCTGAAGGTTGACTGCGTTCAGGTAAATAGTACTTATCCAGATCCTGGGTTGAGTTCATCTCAAAGGCCTTCTCAATCACATGCCTGTTGTTTGATACTGGATATTGACCTGAGATCTCAGCAAGGTCCTGGTCTCTCCATGGGACCTTGGCTTTCTCATATCAGACAGAAAGTAGGAGGTCCTTGTTTCTTAAGCCCTGGGCCCTGACAGGCACAGCATCACTTTTACCATATTCTATTGGGAAAGCAGATACAGAGTCTAAATGCAAGGACAGGGGACATCAACCTCACTTCTTAATGGGAGGAATGTCAAAGATGATTGGTTCAGGTTTGAAAACTACTTTATTATCTTTTGGAGTAAATTGTTAAACATTCAATCTATGTTGATAATTGAATGAATTAAAGAAGTTAAAGCAAAATACAATGACATTTTAAATTAGGTCAGAATCAATGGCAATAGATAAAAGAGGATAGATGCAATAAATTTGTAGAAAGAAGAGAACGAAGAAGAGGTGGTTCTAAAATATACCTAAAGTGACTGGCCCACGTGACTTGGGTAATTAGGGTGCAATTACCTGTAACAGACTGTGATGCTTCAGAAAACAGCTGACAATATAATCACTCAAAAGTAGGCTTGAATCTCTGCTCCACCCACAACCTCATGCATGCTAATTTGCCTTTTGGAGCCCCAGTTAACTAAATCCATAAGTGAGGAGAGTAATAGCTAATTTCCAGAGTTGTTGGGAAGATTGGGAAACATTCCTGATAACTATTCAACACACAGTAAGTGATAGCAACATAGACAGTCCAATAATTTCAAGAGAAAAGTAAATAAACTTCTAATATTTACCTATGTCTTTTGAATAATGTTTTTTATTAAAACACCTTGACTCGATGTTTTATTTTGTGTGTTTTAAATTTCATCAATTCGGTCTTTAGTACTGTGTGATGAGAAGCTTAATCCTCTGATTTCAGGATATTTTCATACATTGATTGGGCTTGAATCCATGTCAGGTGTGATTTGCCAGCATCATTTAAACCTGATGCATTTCAGAGTATGTTAAAGTTCCTTACAGATCCTTTATCTTAATCATCCTTTATCTATTTTTATTTCTTTTATGGTTTTGGATGTTCATAATTATGCAGAACAAGAATGATTATTTTGTTTTATAACATTTATTGAAAACATAGCTAGAAAGCCAATGTTTAAGAAAGTGAATGAGAAATACTTAATTTTAAGTATTTCTTAAAATACTTAAAGAAATATTCCGCTAAGTTATCTTCCAAAATTTTAAAGTGAAGAAATAGTATTTTTACTGGATGAGAAGAGCTTTGCATGATTTTTTCTTCTTCACATCTCCTGCACTTATTCTGATGCCCAGAAAGAGAGTTACAATCAGTGAAACTTATTTGAGAATTTCAGCAACAGAGAAAGAGCTTTTTTTCATATGCACAAATCTATATTATTTATTTAATATCCAAAATAGACAATTTGGATAAATGTTAATATATGCAAACTAAATCCATTATCAATTCAGGTTTTTTAAAAATGGTAATAGTCATTTTGGGAAGAAAGGAACAATGTGCTTCATGGCCTTTTTATAGAACTACTGGCTGCCTTCAAGAGTATATAGAAACCATTATCCTAGCCACACTGCGGGTTGCTTTTTCAACTTAAAAATAAAATCTATAGACTATGTTGAATAATCTCTCTTGCAAGACCATCATCCTACCTGCATTGAAACATGGAGATAAGATATTCAATGGGTATGAATGGTCTTTACTTATCATTGAGCTTAAAAAAAGGCTCATGTAACTAGATTCACATTTTATGCTAAACTGGGCTCCATTTTTAATTCCTATGGCCATTGATGGATGAAACACACAAAAAAGGTAAGTTTTTAGCCAGCGAGTCAGATGTTTATAACTTCCGAAAGAGCATATTCAGAACACTCAAAGAGTTGGAATGGAATATGGAGATTTTCTCAGTACCTTGTGAATCAGATAATTGTAATATCCAGCTACTTTGATATAATGTTTTTATAAATCTTGTTTTCAAGAAAGGAAAAGAAAATTACAACCTCAAGACACAGTTTCTATTTGACTTTTTAAGTGATAAATACAAGGATACTATTTACTATTTGATTATTTATAAACTTGTGTAAACATTAAATAGCCATATGATTGTTTACAAAGAACACAGGTCTGGAATAAAAATCATGAATTAAGTTCCCTCTGCCTTTTGGGGCCAGGTTGGGGTTATAGTTTTGTGTTTTGTTACTTGCTTGAGAGATTGACTGTTGGCTTTTGCAAAACGATGATGCTATATACTGGTAATACCGATGAGATTTTTGTAATACCAATTAGGGAGGTCCTAACACAGTTCTGGCCTATGGTAAATGGTAAACAAATGTTAATTTCTTGCTTGCTTTATAATAGATGGTAGATATTGCTGTTATTCTCCCAGAAATCTGATTCTCCTGTGTCTTTGGGTACATGAGGAACATAGCACATACTCTTTTTTTTTTAGGTTAGGAGAGGCTGTATGTCTTCCTTTGCACAATAAAATGTGTGTAGATATGATGGTTGGCAGGAATGACATATGTCACTTCTGGGAAGAAGCATTTAATTGCCAATATTCCACCCTCCTGTTCACACTTCACCCTGCTAAGGTGATAGTGAAAGAATATGTGTTGATAAGAGTCTTCAAAAGTTTAAAGCTACATGAATATGGCTATTCTTAAGAGTTACTTGGACTTGAAATAATATTTTGGGTGAGCTATCAATAAAAATAAATACTTGATATTGTAAATTAACTATATTTCAGGATTGTTTGTCACCTCAATATAATGTAGTCGATCTTGGATTCATTTACCTAATTTAGTTTTTTCTCCAATATTTCACATATCTCATGGCATATACACGCACCATTTAGAAGAAAAATAAGAGTTTATGATTGTAAAATAAAAAAAAAACATACGTATGTTATCTGAGAAAATTTATGCTAAATGGATTTTTCTCTCTCCACATTTTGTTTAAAAATGACTTAGTACAATTTAAAACATAACGGTTCTAAAATCTGCTTTTTTGAATTTTGGATTTGTAACCATACATTAGGACTTGTCAGTAGTTCTTGAATAATTATTATGGCTCCGTTATGTGAGAAAAAAGGAAAATTTTGTTTTATGTTTAAGATTTTGGAAATGCAAATCTTGAAAATGAAATTTTGACATGTTTTTTATGAAGTTTGAAAATCATTTTAATTGAGTCATAATTTATAGAATTATATAACTCAGATCTGAAAAATAATGTTACATGTAATTTGTCCCCCAAATCCCATATTGCACCTTGAGAATCTGAGAGCCTAAGGTATTAATTAATTGGCTTGCCCAATATTGGGTTTATGGAGACACTCTCCTGCTAAAAATCAACCTCCATGAGCTTCTTGTTTCTTAAGGCATATGGTAAAGGCTTCTTAGATTGCATATAACCTCAGGCCACGATTACAACAAACAATCTAATCTCACAACTATGCTAAAAAGCTCATCATTTCCTGAACACATAAGCTTCTTCCTTCCTTTGCCAATGCACATCTTTACCTCTCTCTAAAATACCTTATCTTCTCATCCTGACAAACTCCTGCTTAACCTGCAAGACTCAGCTCAAATATAACTTCTCTTGCCCTTATTGCTGCCAAGTGCTCTATTTAAATGATCCTGTTTATGTGAGCCAAACACATTTCATATTTACTCACATTGCATTGTAGTTCATGGTAAATTATATTTTTGTTTCCAAGTTTTTTTTCTCTGAGATCTTTATCCCTACTCATTGCCCTGCAGTGTGCAGTACCTTTCTATAGGAGACATATATTCTTCTGCTCTGTTGACATTAAGCTTGACCATACTAATGGTTCCTCTCTTTCAATGATTTAGAGTCTGAATAACATCACTGTGATACAGAAAAACAAAGAAAAAAGGTTTCTACACGAAATAAGAATGTTGCACAGACACATACAGAGACAGTAAAATTATTCACACTATGTTCTGATCATTTGCAATTTGGAGATAAGTCAAGTGTAAATTTTTTGTTGGGAGTTAAAGAACAAGGGGAGTAGGCCTTGGACTTCAAGGTTGAGATAAATTGGGTCCAGTAGAAATCATTAATCTCTTTCGGATCAATGAGAGATGGATTTATGGTGGGTGAGGATTTTTAGGAGTCATCTTCAGAACAAAGAGATATATGGTGGTATTAATAAAAGGCTAAAGGATTCACATAGTTTGAATGTGCAAAATAAGATATTTTTGCATAATTTTTATATTCCACACAAATATAAAAATGAATAAAATAAAAGCATGTAATACACTTCCCATCTTTTTCTAGGAATATTTTGCTGGTTCATTAGCTAGTTTTGCTACTCCAGCAGAAACGTATTACAAACCATGAATTTAAAAAATAAAGTGTCTTAAATCTAATAAAATCTTTACTTCTCTAATAAAAAGTATGCATACTTGTTTTCCTTGTGACGTTTTCTAACGTAGTTTATTCTATCTGTGTTTTATTTTTTAAGTTAGGTAGTATATATTTTTTTCAAGATGAGGTTTTGTTTGTTTAGAACAGCTTAAATGTCCAAACTAAGTAAAATGTAGTCTTCTATTTCTAGTTCCTTCACTCATCTCAATGATTTGAACTTTGGTCATTAACTGTTTGAAATAATGTAAACATGAATCAGTAGCCACTTTGTAGAGATTCTGATCAATTATCAGTTTTGCAAGTCTCACACTGGGGAATAGTGCTAAAATATTCTGAGACATATATAACAGAAATCGGACTAAAGGATGTGTTTGTAGTAAAACCACAAAATCTCACCCATGAGCTTACTTCTTTCTTATTTAGGACTGTGCTGAATCAGAAGCAAGGCAGTCTGCATGAAGTGTATTGATTTTTATTTTAGGGACTATTGCATGGCTTACCGAACTGATTAGAAAAATCATTGGGAAGTGATTTAATGTGCTTCTAAGAGTCCACTTGTGAAAATGACATAGATTGGAAGACAGATCTCATGGTTAGCCAACATTACAGCATGTCTCATTGCAAAAGGCATTCTAAAAGAATTCCTGGGACTCTGATGAGACTCTACTGGTCATATTTGTAGAAATATTTATCCTGTTACTTTGGAAGGATGTCCTATTTATCTATAGAAATTTATGCAGAAGATTCTCAATTTTTAACTCCTTTCATCTACTTGAAAAATTTTAGTCTCATTGCATCAGCATAATTCTTTCTCTAAACAAATAACCCCTCCCCTATATATTTGATTCTTTCCAAGCCTAATGCTAGTATTTAGTTGGATTTTCAGAAATTTGTATTTCTGCTTCACAATAGAGGGCAAGGTTCACTTGTGATTTATTTGTGGATGTATCATTTGATGCAAGCATTTCATGCCTCATTTCCCATAACTATAAGTGTTCCTTTTATGAGTTCAAGTTAGACTGTGGGACAAAGAACATTACAATATGAAAAAGCTTGATTTTGAAGATGGAAGATAATGAGGCTGTTTGGTATGTGTATGTATTAAAAGCTCATTTGGGAATTTGCTATTGGTATATATCACTAAATCCGCTATGGGCAACAATAGAATCCTACAATTTTCACATCACATTCAATATCTCTAATTTATTACACATTAAATTAGAGATATTGGTCTCTGAGAATACAAATAAAATGCAGTAGCATATTGCTCCTAATGAAGTAAAAATGCTATAATTAAAATACAACTTTATAATATTGTTGGGTTATTTTCATCGTCCTTATTATACTAAACAGTTCTGTTTGCATTATTCTAAAAAATCTGAAAAAAATCAGTTGAATCTTTCTCATTACTAAATTTTACAAATTTATTTGTATTTATATAAACATATAAACAAGCACATATGTCAGAGTGCTGGACCTCATGTCATGACCTGCCCCATGTCATGATTGTTTCAGGGCACTGATATAACAAATTGACAAAAAGCCACCTCAAATATTAAGCATTATCTCAAAATAAAAATTATTCAAATTATTCTGTTTGTTAAACATTAGCATATAAGATACAGGAAAGCCAGAAAGTCATTAAATTTAATATAAAAATTTATTCTGAAATTTTCATTTCCTTTTTGTTTTAGTGTGTGTGGATATGGTGCATAAGAAATTTTTAATTTTAAAAAATAAATTGGTTTTACCAAATAAGATGTTTAATCATATGAAACGAAAGGTAACCAACATAAGAATTATTTCTAAATCAGTGAACATTTTCTGATGCAGTGCTAAGTCCTAAAATTGTTCTTTTCTTATTAAAAGCCAATTAGTTTATAGGACACACTGCACATACCTTTTTAAATTCCCTACACACACACACACACACTAACAGCAAGTAAGAAGTTTTGTAGATGTCACATTTAGGAACACCAGAATGCCTGATGTTCTAAAAATGTTTACCAATCTATTCAAGTAGAACCCTCTGAAAGTAAAATAAAACAAAAAACTAAAGCAATAAACAATATAATTACCAGTACATAAATTATTTAATGATAATTCTCTACAGTACCCTTGGAGAACTGAGTTCTTGGCTACCTGTCAATCAACATTAATGGGAGGACTTGACCAGATCCGTGTGGGATGTGGACTGGCCTGGGACACAGAAGACAATCAGGGAATAATAAAACTGTAGGTTGATAATGATAACTATTTCCTTGAATGCCCCTGACCAGGGATTCACTCATTTCTTAATGAGGAGGGATTATAGCCTAATATGTAAAAACCACTCATGTTCTACCTACCTATGATTTATGAGCAGCATAACACACTGGTTATGAACATTGCTTTGATATCAGTGAAGCTGGTGTTTAATTTTGATCTTGCTATTTATAGTTAACTTGAATGCCAACTTGACCTTTGCACCTCCATTTCCTTATTGATTAATTGGCAATAGCAAAATAAAACAGCCCACTAGGACTCATGAGCTTTAACCCAGCTAATGGTCATAAGAGACGCAGCACCTGAACTTGGTGCTTCAAGTGTTCCCAATAGTGCTAGTTACTTTACCTTAAGAGCTAGCTGTTGGGCAAACTGTTTATAATACATGACATGCATCTATTACAGGAGGTTGCGTTTATTAACCAATCTTTTTTTTTTTAATTTGTGTGGATTTTGTTCTGTTATGAGGCCTCAAATTAAATAAACTTGGTGTATTTTTTTTTAAAGAGTGGTACTGAACCGGATGGAAATAAATAATAGCATAACACACCACTTCCTAAATGGCCGCAGGGAAGGCACCACTTCCTCCGGCATATTGTGAATATGCCACCAAATTGTAGGAAACACTGCTGTAGGATCAATAAAGCCGGGAGTTTGTCTTCTGCATACCATGAGCAAATCAACCCAGGTTGGAATTATGTGGATATTCTTTTCACCTCACATTTCTTATTGATTATATTTTATAAAGCCCTTAAACGTAGCCCTAAAGTTATTGCTATTACAGGCAATTATATAATTGAACTGTGTTATATGCTTCAGGGTTGTTGTGTGTGTTTCTAAGACAAAGGACAGAGCAGGATCAAAGGCCCACAGTCAACCTTTTGACAACTTTTGCAAACCAGAACAGAGATGAAAATGGCTGTGGTCCAAGCTCATCACGCGGGAGATCACAGATGGGGAGATACGTAGTTGCCCATGTGAGCCTCTTGACAATGCTCAGCATTTTATTCCAGAATCTCAGGTAAGCCACCTGCAC
Organism: Pipistrellus hanaki; assembly: GCF_964339955.1. Taxonomy (NCBI): domain Eukaryota; kingdom Metazoa; phylum Chordata; class Mammalia; order Chiroptera; family Vespertilionidae; genus Pipistrellus; species Pipistrellus hanaki. Next base: position 37,109,346 of record NC_140519.1, on the reverse strand, counting down.
GCTGATGACATCATGAAAATAAAGGCCACGGGCTGATGGCTGGATGGGTGCTCTTTACTATCGTGGATCAGGTGTCACCTGTAATGTCACGTCTCTGGCAGTGCGACAGAGCGCATCTGTCATCTAACCATGGATCTCAGTCAATTTTCTCTGCTCGTTGGGAACAAGCTCCTATATAGCAGCGTTTTTCAACCGCTGTTCCCTGGTGTGTCGTAGGTGCAGACAAGACAAGAATTTTATAATTTTTCACTATTTTGTTTACTTAATATTTCATAATAAAGTAATTATAAAATACTTTCTTTGTGTTTATTTGATTCCTATTCAAGAGAATTACTTTATATATAGTCAATATAGGCACAGAGTTAAATTTTTTAACATTTTCTAATGGTGGTGTGCCTCGTGATTTTTTTCATGAAACAAGTGTGCCTTTGCCCCAAAAAGGTTGAAAAACACTGCTATATAGTGTGGGGGTGGTAAGGGGCCGGCCCATCTTCTGAGACTGGCTGTGAAATAAATAGAACAACAGCTAAAGAAAACAAACTGATCTCTTCACATAGTGCCAGCAGAGGGGATACCCTGTTTCAATGCAGGTCTAATGTAGAAAATGCTCACCGGCTCAGATCCACGTGGGGATGCTGTTGAAGGATCCCAGTGTGGAGCCCCGACAGTCAACAAAGCAGAGAGCTTTGAGCAGGGGGTGCATGAGAACAAGGCCCTTGAGGCATGCGCAGAGGCATCCCTCTTAACATGGTCTTGGAGCAAGAGAGATACTTTCTAAGGATTCTGGGTGTTTCACCTTCTGTGAGCAAGGTGTTTTTTTGTTTGTTGTTTTTAAGATAAAACTTATCATGTGAATACAAATATCATTTCCCATTCACTTTCATTCCACATAGAAAGATCCAGAATAGGACCCCTCAGTGACTCAAACCTTCTCTAGTTCTCACAGAGCTTCTTTTCATAAGCATGCGTCTATATGCAAGGGGAAAAAGGCCAAGCTATAGAGTTTGTGTGAAATTTTAGAGATTCTGGATATGTTCAATTATTGGCTAATGTAAAAGGAAAATCCAGGAGTAAATTTAGGATTATTCTGCAGAACTAAAGTAAAATTTGTACAAGCAAGGTGCTTTGTAGCCTTCTGAACACACAGGAGTAACAATAAAAAGAACTACTGGACTAATTCAGGACGTTTTCTATCATTTTAGATTTGGAATGCCATTAGAATGAGAACATATTTTATTAGGGACAGAGTTGGCTGTGTATAAAGTGTCGGGATGGGAGGGAGCTTTGTTTGTTTGCAGTAAAATGATGAACCCTCATTCAGGGCAGGGAAGTGTTCCCACCACAGTCACACTGGAGATCCAGAAGGCTTTCCCTTTATTAGTGTTACACAGCAAAATGCAGGAGGTCATGATTTATCTGGATCAGATGAGGACTCAAGAGTAGTGTCTGGATGACTTCACAATATGGGGTAAGCTAGAGGACTTATTGTCAAGTTTTAGGTCCGGTGGGCAAAAGCACATTCTATTTTAAAGCAAATTTAGAATATGCAGGGCACATCTCAATTCCGAACTGAAGTAGACAATCATGGAGCTGGTATTGCAATTCCATCACAATAGGCTTGATTCTCTAAGAAGCTTTAAGTCTCTTTCAAAGTCAATTACCAGGCAGGGTTTCCAGACCTTCCGTTTGCCATAATTATATTTGAACTTGTTGCTGGGTGATTGGAGGGCTGTCTGAACAGACTTAGATGGAGAAATCCAAAGCAGAGAGAAAGGCAAGGCGAAGGCCACCCAAGGTCAAAGGGACTCCAGTCTCACTATGGTTTAGTTTCTAAAAGCTAATTGACCATGAAAAGTAAACCTGGGAACGCCAGGTGCAAAATGCCATAGGAAAACATCCAGTCTGAAAAAAACAAAAACCAATGTTGCAGAGACAGGAAAAGAATGGAATATTCCTTATGGAGATACATTTTTCATTATTAGCAGTCAATCGATCTGGACCAAACGGACCATTTTCTCTGTTAACAATTTTGCTCTTAAATGATGATTTTATTTTGCATAATATTAAATGTCTTCCACATGCCACTTGCCCTTCTTTCTTTTTCACAAGCCTAAGTATGTCCTTGAAACATGAATGTAGTGATTGAGGGCACATTTTCCTGACGGTTGAAATAGATTCCCTTTTACCTAAAAAAAATATATTTTTGCCACGGAGTGTGCTGGCAAATATAGTTTGTTCTCATACTACAGCAACCACACCTAAACCATCACAAATGAAAAGTTTTGGATTATTCATATATGCATTTTCAAAACCATGGTTGCCAAAGTTTCTAGAACATTCATGTGTGTAAATATGAAATGTATTTCCCAACCCCCAGCCTACACAGAGAAAGGTGCAGGTAATTTTTCGCCAATGATAGCAAAGCCAATAGTGACAATGCAACTGTAAACTGAGGTGCTCATAGTGGCATGCCTTCTAAGAGAGCCTTCCAGCAAGTTCGATGCTTGGTTCCCTCTGTAGCCTAGGCCTGGTCCCAGCAACACAGACCATTGTGCTCCTGGCCAGTCAGCTTAGCCGGCCCCTTCCTCCCTGCTGCTGTGCTCCACAGAGCACCTCTCCCAGGGTGGGGCCACAGAGGGCAGGTCCCAAACCAGTCCTTTCTTCTCGCCATTGTCTGCTGCTCCTACTATGGGTTACTGTCACCACAGCCAAGATCCCTGCCCCTGTATATGACCAAGGAAACTTTTCTTGTTCTCTCTTCCCAAACTCCCAGGATGATGGCATCAACTTTTCCAGGCTGGGGGAGAACAGGGAAGCCTCCTTCAGCAAGGGCCACCATTTCTATGGCCCATGGAGGACGATTTCCTGCACAGAGCTGGGGCCAGGGCTCCCTGGTTTCTGGAAGCCCGGTCCAGAAGCTTATAGACCCTGCTCTTGCCAGGGGATGGAGTTGAGTGTCCCACGCTACTTTCAGCTCTCTCTGCCTCTCCTCCGCTCAGGATGAGTTTCCAGGGCAGGAATTCTCCCACGATGTATTTTGGATTTGACCTGCTCTCCACCCCTGACGGGAGGTAGAAAGAGACTTTTATAGACTCAAACACAGTGAAGGCCATTGTTTCCCTCTGACAGACAAAGAGTGTTGACCTTTAAAGCTGGTGCCGCTTCCAGCTGCAAATAATTTGTCTTTCTCAGAGCAGAAGATGGTACTTTGCTAGTGTCTCTCTTTGCTCTGTTTTTCTCTGCAGTTGTGAGATGGGATTTAAGAGGTGTCTTTTGACTGCTACCTTAGAAAGAATGTTATGTTGTTTAATATAATAGCTATGGCCCTGCCTAATTTAATACTATAAACACAGTGAATACTTTTAGAAGTAGTACATTTATACATATTAAAAAATAATATATTTTGTCATTTTATTATATAAAATGAAATAGAAACAAACAAAAACAAACAAACAAAAAAAAACACCCCACAAAAGTACTATATATTGTGTGACACCTATGAATAAGAGCCTGTGTATTTTAGCCCAGAAATTTTACTTTTAGAAATTTATCCTACAGGTATAGTTTCATAAGTGGATGTAGATAACATGTTCATGAATGTTCATTGCAATACAGGATACATAAAAATGGAATATTGTGCAGCCTAATGGGTAATATTAGATAGATCTATAGATCCACATGTGCCTGCATAGAAAGAAGTTTAAGAATTATTATTTGCAAAAAGCCAATTACAAAGCATTGAATATGTCATGGTTTCATTCCTGTAACAAAAGTATTAACATATATACACTTGTATGTACATGGACTGTTTTTAAAAATCATACATAATAGGATGTAAGGATACATTTTTAACATTTCTCTGAGTGGTATTGGCCAAATGGAGAAGACTATGGGTACTTTTATTTCTATTGTTTAAATATTTTACCCCGAGTTGGTACAATCTTGTAATAAAATTAATCCAATGAAGGCATAATAATCTTTTGTTGTTTTTGTTAATCCTTACCTGAGGATATTTTCTTCCATTGATTTTTAGAGAGAATGGAAGGGAGGGAGGGAGAGAAAGAGAGAGATACATAGATGTGAGGGCCAAGAATTGAACCTGCAACCCACATACATGCCCTTGACCAGGAATCAAACTGGTGATCTTTTGGTCCATGGGCCAACACTCTAACCACTGAGCAATGCCGGCCAGGGCAGAAAAATAATAATTGTAATTCTTTCCCTAATAAATACTGCACTGTTTATTACATTTGGGAGATAAATATCCATATTTCATGGCCCTGTGGTGAACATTTTTTTTTTTAATAATCATTCTTGTCAAGCTAATTTATTTCATTCACTTACAATAAATGTGAAAGTTCTGAGGTGTCCTAATAGGTGTTATATCAGTGACATTCAGACTCTTCAGACTGGGATGCTTCTTAGAACTCCTCCAACCCTTCCCCTTACATCTGAATTGCTGAACTAACTTGGAAGAAAAAGACTCACCAGAAACCCAGGCTGGATTTTAACTCTGCCCCCAAATTATAATCCTGGTTGAGATTATTTGCTGATTATTCCCAGTTCCTGGAACCAACCTTGACAAGAATTGAGAGGACCAGGCTTGAATACTTGAGTCTTCTTTCTGAAAGGTTGTTCCAAATCCACCATTACCTTATTAAACCGTTTGCCCATCTTGCTGCCAAGCCCCAGGCCAGATTTCTGCTGTTGGTTGTTGTTACTTAGATTCCTTCCTGGTGCACTTACAATTATCCTGATTTCCACTAGGACCCACATTGTCCTCTGCCCAGTGTCTCCCCCAGGCACCAGAATTCTGCTCCAGTGACAGGGTCCTTGTTCCTTGTCAACAGCTTTGCTGGCACTACCTGTCTGCCTCCCTGCCTGGCATCCATTAACCAACTATTGTACTCTGCTTATCAACTGAGATACTTAATCCATAATCAACTGGTCTGTATACTCTTTTATTTATTTATTCCTCCATTTGTTTGCTAAATATATATTGTATGCCCACCATGTGCTGGGTTCTACTCAAAGCACACGGGGCATATTGTGAACAAGACTGTTCCATTCTCAAAAACAAACACAATAAAAAACAATACAAACAAACAAATACTCTTGTCTGATAATTACCAAACAACTCATTTCCCCTCTCCTTCAACTCCTCCTCCTGCTTCTCCTTTTTATTTTTATTTTTTTTTTGTAATACAACTCTATTTCTTCAAATTAATCCTAGTTAAATGTCAATAAAATTTTAAGACTAGAGTCAGACTGTGAGTCTCTTCTGTTCCTCCTCACTTTCCTCACTTTCAAAATATTCTCTGTAGAATCTGGGGGCCCCTGAGCTAGCGATACCTGGATCTTGTGTGTTTCCTGCCAGACTCAGTTTCTATTCCTACAATTCTTCTGGGCGCCTGGCTCACCACAGTGGGAAGGTGTTGGCTTAACTCTCTCCCTTCATTCATATCAAACTCAAGTCCTTGCTACACACACCCAACCAGGCCTGACTGAATCCTAGATGTGGCATCCAGACCAGAATGAAAATTTAAGAAGGATTCAATATAACCTCAAGAAAGAAATACTCTTAATGCCTCTGATTTGGAAATACATTTTAAGTGAAACTCAGTTTTAGAATTGAGTTATTATTTCATCCCTGTTATGAAACTTGGGCCAAATTTGATGTAAGCTTCCATTTTCTAAAAATAAAAGTATAAAAGAGTGCATTTATTTTTTATTTAAAAAAATATATTTTATTGATTTCAGAAAGGAAGGGAGAGGGAGAGAGAGATAAACATCAATGATGAGAAAGAATCATTGATTGGCTGCCTCCTGCATGCCCCATACTGGGGATCGAGCCTGCAACCCGGGCATGTTGGGTTAACATTCAACCACTGAGCCAGTGAGTGAGAATAAATTTTCTTTAATCAAGAACACAGGGACCCTAGCTGGTTTGGCTCAGTGAATAGAACCTCAGCTTGTGGACGGAAGGGTCCTGGGTTCAATTCCAGCTAAGGGCACATGCCCAGGTTGCACAATCAATCCCCAGTAGGGGTGTACAGAAGGCAGCCAGTCAATGATTCTCTCTCATCATTGATGTTTCTCTCTCTCTCCCTCTCCCTTCCTCTCTGAAATAAAATATATATATTTGAAAATAAGAAACAACAACACAGGGGCTTCAGAAATATGTAATCAAGTGCACCAGTGATCCAAAGTCCCATTCTAAGAAAAATGTTTGTGTTTTTCTCTCCACATCTCTCAAAAACATACAAAAATATTTTAAAAGATAAAGCAAGAATTTTTTTCAATTATAATCCTTATCTCTCACATTACTCATTCCTCCCTTAAAACAGCCAAAGGATCTCTTCAGAAGAACATAATGTCCTCATCAGGCCTAACAGAAGGTAAATAAAAGCCGCAGCAACCACTTGCCATTGGCTGAAGGACAATGAAAGCAAAGATATATCTGTTTCTACAGCACCCCTTACTATTTTTACGGATCTGTTACATCCTTGGGTTTCCTGAGTCAGGACAAGATGGTCTCCCGGAGAGCTTCAGATTTGGGGGGGATGAGTAGAAAGTCTGGGATGATAACATGTTTCCCATCACGTTCCTCTGGGATGAAAATTAGACTAAGGTCTGAATCTGTGTCTAGAAATAAAAGAAACCCATAAATGCATATGTTCTTTTTTAACCACTTTCAATTTTTTTTTATTTTATTTTTTGGTCCTTTTCTGCTGCTACCCTGAAACTAATCCTGTGTTAAGCCATTAACAACTTGAAAGTAAAGGGAGAGAAAGTAGAAAATCTACTTTCCAATTAATATTCCTAGTAATTGTAATGTAATTTGGGTGCTTCTAGCAAATGGGGACCATAATCACAAAGATTAACGAGGGTTACCAAAGGTGGAAATTCCAGATGCTGGCAAGATTCCCAATCTCCAGGTTACAGTGAAAACAGCAGAAAAATATGGGAGTAAATATGATAATTAATAGAAGGGTCATATTCAGTGTCCTATTTTGAATTTATTTTTGAAATGTGGTAAACTTCTAAACATGTCCTTAGTATTTAAAAGAGAATTCAGTCAGTAAACAAACTTATTAAACATTTCCTCTATTGAACAGTGAGCAAGGTGGGAAGAAATGCTGGGTGAATAAGAGCAGAGGCCTGTTCCCTCACTTCAGGTTACTTATAATCTATTCATGGAATAAAAACCAATTTATGTTAAATAAATGGTAATAGTGGTCAAGACAATACGTTGATTAAAATGGGTTAAAACACCTCCTTATGTGTAGACCTTGTTTCATCTAACACAAAACTTGGACTGGCACAGAATATTTGAATGATATTTGTTTGGACAAATGAATGATGAAAGAGTAGAAACATAATTAGGATTGGGAAATGAACTGTTATTAGAAGTGATTTAAAAAAAGCAAAAAACAATAAAACAGGAATAAGTTAGCTGATGAAGACAGAAACTCATTCTGTCAAACAATCCCAAATTAGCAGACACAGGTTCATAGGAGTAAAGACCAGCTTGATTCCAATGAAACTGTGTTCATATTGATTCCTGATACCATTGTAATTAGCTAGTCTACCTAATAAAAGAGTAATATGCTAATTGACCATACCTCTGTAACACCCACCAGCCAATCAGGAGTTAGTATACAAATTAACCCAATGAAGATGGCAGGTTAAGGCATTCCACTCCACACCTTGCTGCTCTGGGCCTCTGAGCAGCATAGGAAGGCGGAAAGGCAGTTCCAGCCAGAGTAAAGATGTTGCTAGCAGCCAGGGAAAGGAAGGCCCATTCTGACATGAATCTTCATGCATTGGGCTATTAATAACAGGAAAGGAGCAAAAGGGAGGCAGACATTATAGGCATATCATTTGAGCAGCTTCACCAGGAAGCTGCAATTTCACACTCCCAAGGAAACCACAGACCCATTCCTTAAAAAACACTGGATGAAGGAGTCCAACAAAGGAGAGATAGACACATGCCCAGTGAAGTTGTGGTAACATAGGGAAGGTACTTGCCTGTCAGTCAAACCTGAGGACAGAGATGGCTGGGCGACTGCAAGCCCATGAAAAATTGGGAGTACATAATCCCTTTAACAAAGTAGTTTGCTCTCTTTTTGCTCTTGGCTCATGGGGCTCGCTTATTCCTGTTTCCTTACATTCACCTGTGTTTCCACCATAGCCACATGGCCCTATGGAACCGATGTGCAATGGACTGCAGTGGGGAACACAGCTAAGCTATCCTGATTGATTGGACACTGCTCCAATCTATCTATCTATCTATCTATCTATCTATCTATCTATCTATCTATATATATATATATATATATATATATATATATATATATATATATATGGCTAATACGCAGTGTCCCCTTGGGAGTTCAACTGGGAGACCAGGAGTTCAATCACTCACTATGATATGCACTGACCACCAGGGGGCAGCACGGAACATGGCAGATGACCAGCTGCAGCACCTGGGTGCTGAGGGAGGGAAGGGGAGACGGAGAGGTTGGGGGCTGGGAGTGAGGGAACTGGGCAGAGGTGGTGTATGGCTGGCTAGGGAAGGAGGAGGTGGGAGGCAGGGTGGCAGGGGAACCTGATTGGCCCCGATCGCCAACCAGGCCTAGGGACCCTACCCCTTCACAAATTTCCTACACCGGGCCTCTAGTATTGAATGAAACTCTGGACACTGACTCTGATTCTAGTCCTATTGAAGCCACAGCTATACTTCTTCCTCGGCAGGATAAGGGGAAATGGGACATTGTAAACTCAGGGATGTAATTCCACAGAAATAAAAAATACTCCTTCTCCCATATGAGCCTCAGAAAATTATTTTTCTTGGGATATCGAAAGAATACTACTCCCACTAGTATCATGTGGGGACAAGGATCCACCCCCCCCCCCCACACACACACACACACTTCCACCAATAACAATACCATAGATCAGAGGTTGCACTAGGTGCTGATTGTATAGAAATTACCAAAGAAAGCCCAATTTAGGATTGCAGGTATCCCTAGTAGAGTGAATAATTAATGAGGAGTTTTAAAACTGAGGTTGAAGTGGTAAATCCAAATGAGAGTAACTTGAAAATCTGGACCAAGAGTTCAGATTTCATATAGAAATAATGAAACATTATGAAAACAAACTCTAAGAATTAGAATTATAAGTAGATAGATACTACTGCTATCCTTACATTAGATATACTGTTAAGATATCTTATATAATGTACTTATTTTTAACAAAAATATAGATGTTCTTATTCAAAAGACTCCATGTTGAGGTTACTTTCTATATATATTCATCACTGTATTCAATACATACTTTTAATGTGATCTGAATAGTCCAGGACAGTAACAAAGATACAAACAGCAGATGTAGACTCTTTCATTGACATGCTGCTTACTGTGTTCTGATATCTGAGTATTTTTCACACAATATCCAAGTGTACTGTTTTACTCGACAGTCACCTTAAAAGATATTGAAAGAATAAGGCAAATGAATAAAATGTTTGGGGTTGATGGTGCATTGGCTTTACGTGAATACACAGCCTTCTTATTTTGATCAGAAATTATCATTTGATATAAGATCTGTTTTACATGTATGTGCATTTATTAGTTAACAAAGTTTGCTGAAATCACTGTTATTTGGGAATGCTTCCATTTCTTTCTTCTCTAAATTGTTGATATTAAAAGAAAAAAAGACCTTCCACATTCGGTATCTCAGAGTTTGCCCATATGATAGCAAACTTTAGTCTATAAAATTATTTTGAAAAGCTCTATATAGAAGCAACATTCCAGGGAAAGGAATAAATCGAATAGAATTAATCTATAGATTAGAAACACACCATCTAATGTGATGACTCTCCTGTACCCTCACAAGTAAACAATGTGAGATGGCTCAAGTACACGGTCAGTCAGAGGCAATGCCACAGTCTACAGACTTACAGGCCAATGTTTCTAATGTGTCTGTTCATACTTGTTAGTCCCTGGACCTGGCACTAGCAGGTACTCAAGAACATGTGGCATTATCACAATATTGGTGGTGTTAAGGGAAAGACATAGCAAATTAGGGAAATTTGCAGATGGGCCTGATACTCCAGATTATCAGCACACTTGTGTTGTTGTTAAAATAAAATACTCTCCAACTGTTCCATAGTTGTTTTGCACTACTGCTGAAGGAAAGTATATTCTATGGGCAGCTTTTAAATCCAACTAGCATGGCGATAATGATTTGTTCCATTTTAAAGCTGAGGTCAAAGTAGCAGGTAAAGTTCTACATTGAAAATATTAATTTAAAAAAGCAGAGATTGTTTAAAATTAATCTTTTTCCTTACCTAATTATTAGGGGGAAGGAAGATTACTTGAAATGTAATGTGATTGTGTGTGTTTTTTTCCTTCATATCATCCTCAAAGCCAAGTATGACTTAACAAAACGTTCCAATAACTTCAAAAGTAATGGATTTCTCTTCACATCTATGTAAGCTCCAGGTGTATTTTCCTGACCTCTCTCTTGTGTCCATCTTCAAAACGGCTAAGGCTTTAAAAAAAATACAACTGGAAGAGAAATTGATCCGAATCCTATGAAATCCACTTTGCTTCAAATCTGTAAGTCTTTATGGTAGACCAGTTCAACACGACACATTTAGCCTGACATCTGGAACACAGTTTAATACTGCGGCACACCTTATTGACCAGAGTGGTGTCATCAACATCTTTTGCAATTTGGATTTCAATGCATGGAAATAAATGTGCCACAAAGATTGAGTAGCACGGTCGGATGTACTTCTTTGTAGATCTTTGGAACATAAGTATGGTCGCTTTTTCTGCTGCCCTGTTTGCTTTGTACTCACCCACAAAAAAAGCAAAAAACAAAAAAAAGAACTGCTAAGTTAATTAGTGATTTTTCTATTTAAGGCAGTCACAATACAAAAGGCTTGGCCTCAATACTGACCAGGGCTTTTGTCAGTCATTCTGAATAGTTAGTAGGTGCATAGTTCTTTCTTGGCAAGTGTGGGAAAAAGGACAAGATGCTCAGATGCAGGGCGGATGTGCTTCTCTGCACGATACAATTTTTTCCTCCGATTATGACTTCCAAAATTATTAAAAATCTGACTTACAAGATTAAGTCTCTAAATGCCCCACCATCTTCCACTGTAGGCAAAACTATGGAAATGTGCACTATTTCTCCTCATCACTTTGCCTCCCTTTGAGAATCTGAGAGACCTGACATTTTTAAAAAGAAAGGGTTTTGCTTTTAATTCTGGAACCTGGTTCAAAGATGATGTTAAATAAGTATAAATGGAGAAACTGCTCTACTAAATAATCTTGTCGGTAGATATTACTTTGATGAAAATAGTTTCTGTGCTTTTTACCTTTGAATCAAGCATTGTTTTAGATTTCGGAGAGTTTTTAATAATAGCATTTAAAATGTCCTGCATTTTGAATATCATTTAATTATCATTTGCTTCCTTGGGGAGTATATCATCCTGGGATTTAATTTGGTAGATACCCTACGGGGAGCATATTGCAATTATAAAATATTTTCTCCAGAAACAATAAGGGTTCAATGATTTTATTTCAGGATGCTATTATAAAGTGGCCTATTCAACTGGAATTTGAATGCAGTTGAGTTTGGAAATACAGTCTAAGTCCTCCAAAATGGATGAAAGGTGACCATATGCGCCTTTGTGCTCACACCCCAAACCATATTCATACATCTTTTCCGTCTTTACATAATACTTCCATTATGATATCTTGGGGGGGAATAAAACTTAGAAAGCGGAGAGCTATGAAACATTTCTATTATTATCTTTTCAAAAAGTTCAATTTTGGACTCGTATCATTTGGATAGGGATTAACGTAATCAGAGATTTCGCATCTTCTTTTCTTTAATTTTTAATCTCTCCTTTAAAAATATGTCTGAATCTTTAAAAGACCTAAACCTGTACTCACAAAGCACTACTTCAAAAAAAAAAAAAAAAAAAAAAAAAAAAAGAAAGAAAGAAAAAGAAAAAGGGGGGTCGGGGGGAGAAGGCAGGGAAAGTTTTTGCAGCCGCCACCAGCTGTAAGGGAGATAGTGCAGGCAGCAGATTTGTGACAGAGTGGAGCATGAAACCCATCAGCTGATGAGTGAAAATCCCTGGTTTCTAATTAATCGAGGTACACAGGCCACGGGATGAAGAGGATCAGGGAAATGAAATCAGGAAAGAGATACCATCAGTCATTTCTGCGGCCCATTGTCATACTTCAGAATCTGCTGTAATGAATCACTCAGGCATTCCACAGATACATTCAAATGGTGAAGAAAATTCATTGTCCAGTGAAGAGCGTCTGATAAAAATCTTTTCCCCCCCCCCCCTTCTTTGTCAGAAGCCTATGATCAGAAAAGGAAACCTAGACAGCACAACAGGTGTGCTGTTTGCAAGCCTGGTGAAATCTGCAAATGAACCAAGTATGGGAGAATTTTTGTACTAATTCCCCCTTCCCCGCCCCTCAAAAATGTGTATGGGGCAGGTGGTGGGCCATTGCATCCACTGAAGGAAGCTTGCCATCGAAAAGGATTGCACAAAGTGTCCTATTGAGAGAAGCGAAAAGTGAGCCCTTGCCTGCAGTTGAGAAACACATATTCCTGTGAAATCTTAACCAGGGAAGGGAGAGGAGTCAGAGGGAGATGTAGCAATATTTAATTTAATTCCTAGAGCCATTCCCTTTGAAGGAATCTGCCCGATGAAGAAAGCATTATGCATAACATCCTGGCTCTGATCGGAAAGGAAAAAAATCTCATCCTCAGAGTCAGACAGCTGCTCTTGGGCCCATGGTTTCTGGGGCTTCCCAGAGTAAGGGTTTCCTTTAAAGTCGGTGAGACTTGCTGGTGATGAGTGCTCGTTTCAGCCCGAAGGTTTTGTTCAAAGGTTTCCTAATTCGGGCCTGCATTCCTCCTGGGTTAGAGCTCCCTTTTCTGGTGGCCGTGCATTTTAATGGGGAACATATTCATCCGGGAACCCAAGACACAGATCCCGTGGATTTCGACTCTGCAGCAACTTTGTGACCATGAATAATTCCTCGTAGCAGCTCCGAGTGCTGCGTGGCATTAGGTGACATGCAGAGATAATTGTTTTCAAATAATCAGGTGCTGTACTGAGACATATAAGGATGTCTGATTCATTTTAAATTTAATTACTATAATATAGGGTTTCGCTGTCTATAGTATCAATCACTGAGACACTTCGGCGTTGATAATATTAAAATTGCAACAATAATGAGAATCCTACTTCATGATGAAAATAATTTTAATCACGGGTAGATTACAAATCCATTTACAGTTACGGTTACTGAGAATTCTATTATCTACCGGTCTCTTGTAAAAGATGTTAAGACATGTTTTCAGGAAGTCTAAGAGATTATAGAAGTAGGCTGCTTCTACACAATTCCAAGCACAGCTTTTCAGAAAACCTGGGGATAGCTTCTGACTGTCAAGACCTGTGGGATGGAAGGAGAGGAGGTAGCCATAGGCACAGAGCCTTTTGTCTTGTGGGATCCTGTTTGCTTTCTTCTTTTAGTCAAAATTATTTTTTGAGAACCTACAATGTAAGAGGCACTGGGCTAGGTGCTGGGGATGAAGCACAAATAAGCAGCGTGGTCCCTGCCCCTTATGGCGCCCACAGTCTAGCCATGAAAATGGTGTGGATTGAAAATGGATTCCAATGGAGACCAATGAATGCTCTGGGCAATGGCTGGTCCTCAGCTCTGGCTACACATGAAAATCACCCAGGAAATTAAAATATATACACAAGTCTCTCCCCCCATATCTGTATGTGTATCTAGGCCCCATATCTACTTTTGGTCTGGGGTGAGGCTCAGGCATGAGTATTTTAAGAGATTCCCCAGGAAATTCTAATGTGCATCCAGTTTAGCAAGACAGCATGTAAAGAGCCAGCTCCACCTCTCTGGACATTCACTGGGATGATCCTCTGCTCACCTGGTAACCCTCAGGGAAGTAATTACCTAGTGTCTGGTTGAATTAGACTGGCTCTTCATATTTTGATCCTATGAGAAGGAGAGTTTCTCATGAGTCGGAAAGTCCACCAATTTATTTTGTAGACAATCTATAACTTCAAATAGCACTGTATGGTCACCTTTGTTAGTTGTGACCTCATCTCCTGTTTTTGCAAAAAAAATAATCAATGAGGGCTGGTAATCAGGCCAAGTAAGATTTACTCATTGCTGCTCATTTACACAAAGAGGTAGGCTTGATCAAACTAGAGCACATGTGTCAAACACAAGGCCTGAGGGCCAAATCCAGCCCGCCAGGCCTTGCAATGTGGCCCGCACCGCGCTGTCATCACTGCACTCCACTGTCAGTTTATGACATTGTCAGTTTATGACTGTTCAGTAAACCATTCGGCCCGCGATTTAGGCTGGATTTTAGATTTTGGCCCCTTCTCTGATTGAGTTCGACACCCCTACACTAGAGGTTAAGTCAAAGAGATGCTGACTGTGTTTGAGGCCCAGAATGGTAGGAAGGTAATGGATTGCCAGGTTAAGCAGCTGCATTTCCCTATCTGGGTGGCTGTGCTCCAAAATCACAGGTAAACTTTGCTTTTCTCCAAAGAAGCTGTGGTCTCTAATTGACGCATTCGGACATTTCTTGGTATAGGGATGCACACTTGAGTGACTTTCTAAATGTTTCTATTTATATATGTAATCCACATATGACCCACTGTGTGCATACATTGATAAAACTAGACATTAAAAGAAATCATAATTTATTACTGTCACAATTATAATTTTCTTTACCCCACGTACTTTTTTATTCTCTTGATCTTTCTTCATTAGGATTATCTTTCTGTTCTCTACGTTTTCTCACCCAAACCTGGAACCCCACCCCACTTGAGTATTTTTTTCTTTCTTTACTTTTCTTGCATTCTCTCAGGAACCAACCAAGTCAATAATCACCAATATCTCCCAACATTCCATTGATCCCTTTATTTGGTCTTTGTTTTCGATGATATTCATACATACTAGTTTGTGTGTGTGTGTGTGTGTGTGTGTGTGTATGTGTGTGTACACACATGTGTGTGGGCATATGCATAGACATGGGAATAATTAGTTTAAAAAATCAGTCTATTGCCGTCACTGTCACTAACAGCATTCCCACAAGCATGCAAACTGCGCCCCACACTGGTTTCTTGCTTTGGTGGGATTCTATGAATAAATTACATTTCCAGAGTCTGCCAGCTTTCCAATTCCAGCATTTTGCACTTTGCAACGCTGTTTTTCCTTCATATGTTGCATAATTTTTGTTTCTCCCCGGTTTGGTTTGTTTTTCTCATCTTTATGTTTCTCTAGCTCACCAGTAACTTTTGCAGGAGGAAATGGCCTCTCAGGTAGCCAGGGCTCCTTGGCACTTATGCCTTAAATTAGGTAAAATAATCTGGATGATGATGAAAGCAGTGAAACCTACTTTGATGGCATTCAGTCAGAGTATCATTTAACATTCGTGTCTGCATCCTCATTTTCAGAATTGGAAAATACAGAGATACAAGTGTGTGATTAAATTTTCTTTTCTTTAAAGCAATAAACTAGGTTCATTATGGTCTTTTTTTTTTTTTTTTTGGCAATCAGAGAAAAAACAAAGCCTAAGCTTACAGATTTTCCAGTAATAGTACAGAATTGTGAATTCTGATTCGGAGGCACAAACACAGCAATCGTTAACAATATGTACTTGAATTTATCAAGTGAATTGGCAAAGGTAATCGAAAGAAAAAGTTGTAAATAAGTTTGATCATCAGAGAAGACTCACACACCCATTCCCACAGCCCACCAGTTTAATCCAGCCACTCTGCAACACGAAAGCTATTTGGACAGGTTTCATCGGAACACAAAACTGACCAGATAGTCCACAGGTGATCAGTTCCAAAGCCTTCCCCCAGAGTCAGCCCTTCAAATATTTATCACGTATGTATGTATGTATGTATGTATGTATGTATGTATGTTTTTTTGGATCATGATAAGGTACCCGTTGGGAATTTTTGGAAACTGAGCTCAAATGTCACCTGAGACTGTCTGACTTGGACGGGGTTCAGAAGCAACGTGCCTTTGAGAGGCCAAAAGAGAAAAGAGACGGTGAGAGGGAGAGCAAGCAGGCATGGTCAGCCCATGTTGCCAGCTCCAATATCCCAGTGCAATTATTTTGTGGACATCCACTCCTTCCCTGCACAGGAGATAGGGCTATAAGTGTATGTTATTTTTTAATTACAAGGGGGGGGGTGGTGGAAAAAATCCTGATGATGGGCTGGAAGGTGCCATTGCATTGTTATTTTTTCCTCTCCCTTCGTTTGCTGATTATGTGAGCCGGGCTCCTTTGCTAGCCGATGATAAGCAGAATTTCCATGTTCTCTGCATAATTAATCCATCTCTGCCTCTCTTCATGCCAACTCGCCCGTTATCGCCGGCACATGCCTGAATTGCAAAAGAATCTGCTCTTCAATTGGAACTTATTGATATTCTAAGAAAAAAAAAGAGGGAGAGAGAGAAGGGGGAAAAAACTGAAAATCCTTAAGTTTAAGCCGAAGATTTTTAAATGGATTAATTTCCCTGCAATCGCAGCCATCTAAGGCGGGAAGGCAGGCAGAGCAAATTGAATGCGTCTCCATGTTTGCAGAATTGGGTCCAGAACGCTGAAATGTACTGGCACAGCTCTCTTTTAAAGTCAGAAAATTACCATTCATTTACATCACATGAAATACTTTTTTATGCTAGAAATATTCAAGAGACGTCCTTTAAATGCCTGCTAATGCTTGATAACATTTCTAACTTTCAACGTTTTGCTAGACTTTGATATGACATGATAGGAATGCCTTCCAGTGGAGAATATTATATCTCTCTTTATCACATATGAGATTACATCATCTTTTTCTTAATCATCCCCAAGTAGTTTTTAAACAATGAAGTCTGTCAATGGGTGTGTAGGATTTTGTGTGCTGATGGAAGTCAAGGTTAGTCATTTATTTTTTTGTCTACCTACCTATGAAATGTTTGTTTTTGTTTCACTTTTCCTCTTCAAATACCTGGAGACCTTGAACAGAAATAAGAATCCAAAACTAATTTTAATTTCACAGTCGTCGTTGTTTTGACTATTTTCTCAAACTTATTTTTGCGAGATCTCTTCTCACTTTAAATTGTAAATAGTCACACTTTGAAATCTCCTTTGGCTTAGAAAAGATTTAGGAGTTGAAGTCATTCTACAGAGAGTACAGTTCAAGAATCACAAATGCATTAACTTCCAGTCCCAGGATGCTTGCAATTTCCAAATAAAATGACAGAACCTTGCTTCATAATGTTGATGTTTTAGTCTTTTTATCTTTAAATCTGTGTGGTATGTTAATTCCCTGGCTCCTGAAATGGAACCCTTGCTGGGCCTGAGGTCTCCTGAACTGCCTAGGTTAGCTGCAGCAATGCTTTCTCCCTGCGTTTAGAGGCTCACACACCTGCAGTGTCTGCTGGTCAGCCTGACAAGGCTGATGTGTTCTTTTAGCTTGGAGAGAACAGTTATTAATATCAACCAGCAAGAAAACGGGAATTGAAATATCTAAAAATACTTACCAGTAAGTAGGTCCTATGCATTTTGAATTTAATAGAGCCTCACAAAGCAAAATAATAACAATCATAATTTTAAAAATATAACTGAGTTGAACACTACCCTTCCTATGGAAAATGAGACAGAGAGTAGTAGTATTCTTTGGAGATCATTGTTTCTATGACTAAATAAGGATCTTCCTAACTACAAGCTAACTTAATATATTGGCAGTGGGGGTACAGAGGTCTGTATTATGAATTAGTGATTTAAATATTGACATTGTATTTTTTCCTCAGAAGTAATCCAAAATGAATAAAGAGATAAAAAAACACATTTATGAGAAAAATGATTTTATAACCATAGAAAAACAATGAATATATTGTTGGTTACAACAAGCATAAGAACAGTTAAATGGCACAATGTACTTAATCATCTTAATTGTAAAATCCCATATATTTCTTAGGCTACCTAAAGGTTGGAAATAGAGGAAGCTTTTAGTTGCACGTTGAGTAATTTTGTATAGTCAGCTAAACACTTTAAAGCAATTTTTAAAATGAAATGAAAAATGACCCTTCTTAAAATAGATGTAGCAAAAACATTTCAACCATAAATAACAATTTCACTGACCTTGTATACCCAACTCTTTCATTTAGAGGTATGAATTAACAGGACTTCAAAATTGCAGGTGTATTTGGAGAGAGGAAACTTTTGGGCATTCTGTTTTGAAATAAATTTTTTTTTTAAACTCATTCTACAGTAGGCTTTTAGCTCATATTTTGAACACCCTACATAGAGTAGTTATAAGATGGGATTCCTTGTTTTTGTAAAAATTACATTTTATATTTCTGCTCTGAAATCATTCCATTTTTTTCATATATAACTAATAGTCATAATTTAGTTCACACAGTTTAACAATTTCTGTGAAATATGTGTTATGCTGGTCTTACTGTTATATGCTAAATTCAATGGATATTTTAAGTGAGTTGGAGGTATCACATTCCTAATTATTAGCATCTGTGCAGATCTGAACAAGAAGAGTGAAGCAAATGGTTTTGAGATGCTCAGTGTCAGATGACAGGCTTAGTCAAACAGCAGTGATGCACTATGAAGTGCTGACTGCAAATATGATACGAATTAGCCCTTTCCCTGAAAAAAAAAATAAGACACTGACATGGATTCATAAATGATGAACTGACTTATAATGGAAACAATTGAATGGTTTTTTCTACCTTTTAAATTTGAGGATGAATTGAAAAGTGAGGAAGGCTATTACAAATGATTTTCTTAGTGTCAAAAATTGCTAAATTGTCCTCTTTTTTTTTTTTGGCATTAGGAAAATGAGTAACAGCCCTTTATTTGTATTGTGCATGATGGATGGATCCCTTCACCCTCTCCCTTCTCCTTCTTTTCTTTGTAGTTGGATGGAATGGAACTAGTTACCACCTCTGACTTAGCTTTTTGCTCATCAGAGACCACCACCTTCTACACCTTCTAGAATGCAAACTCTCCTATGCTTATTCCAGAGTCAAAAAGTATCAATTACATCTTCCTCACAGATGTGAGAGCATCGTGCTGGTCCTCAAAAGTGACGTAACTAATGGTTCTTTTGTTGATTCTTTGCCTTTTCTTATTCTAACTCCTGGGGGTTGAAACTCAGTACTGGGAAAAGCTTAATATACTTACACACCTTTCCCTTTCCTGTTCAACCCTCTCAGGCCAGGTGGTTCTGTGATAAGGAACAAGGTTCAAAGAATCTTTAATCTCTCATTTTTTGTACCTAAACTCTCCAATACGATTGCTCCTCTCCCCACCTTCTCATAAGAATTATCGTGGATCCCTGAATATTGTCATTTATTAGTTAAGAGGCAGCCATTCAGAAGCTCCTATTTATCCTGGCCTAGCTCTGTCTACTCAAGAGGGACTGGCATTTTGTGACTTGCCTAAATCTGTTAACGTGGTCTTTTCTCTACAACAGTCTGTGGTAAAATCTCCACAGTTTTGTTCAATTCCAATAAAATGCATTCCTATTTTTCTTGCTTATTAACCTACAGTTGGTTTCAAGGTCTCTAAAGGCATTTACCAAATTGTTTATCCTCAAGCATAGACAGCTTCTGTATGTCTTATTGGTATCAGGTACTCAATATTTCACAAGTGGAGTAGTTGAATTCCCTCCTCACTTGGAACATGAAACTGTCTTGAAGAGGCAAATGGAACTGAAAGGTCCTGCCCAGACAGCTGACTTGCGAATGATACTGCCACCAAGTCTCTCTGGAATATTTTCCACAGCCTTCTAGATATCAACTAGAAGATATCTATTAGACAGCGTTCTAATCAAAAGAAGTGCGTCTTCTTTAAAACTATTTAAGGAAATGGTCTAAAGAAAAGACAGCTGTTGTTTCTGATTCTGATGGATCACTTATCATCTTTATGACATCAATAATGAGAATTCACCGTCCTCATTTGTAAGAATTAGAAAAGTAATACCATTTTCCTTCCCTTTTAAATCAGAGTGATCAATAAAAAAGTAAACATAGCTGTTTTCCATGATGAGGTAATGATTAGTACACCCATGCCAAGCTAGGTGCCTGTTTGTGCCACCCTCATTACCATCCTTAAGCCATAGCACCGCCACCTCTTTAAAGTATCTATATCCCAGGAGAAACATCCTCCTTCTTCTCAGTGAGATAAAGTCCAATTCACTGGTGTCCCCATTGAGGAGCGGTGCCCACATCTGAAGTCCAACTCTGGTCTGGCTACTGGACAATTTCATGTGGTTATTTTTTTCTCTGTAGCAAGCATCAATCTCCCATGCCACTTGTATACGCATATACATTCCAATCAACTAAATCCCTTAGGTCTTTATTTCTTCTTTACTGATTAAGGTATTACATATGTGTCCTTATCTCCCCACCCTCCCCCAGCTCATGTCCTCACCTCTCTGGTGTCTGTGTCCATTGGTTAGGTTCATATGCATGCATACAAGTCCTTTGGTTGATCTGTCTCCCTTACCCTCACCTTCCCCTTACCTTCCCTCTGAGGTTTGACTGTCTGACTGATGCTTCTCCATCTCTGGATCTGTTTTTGTTTATCAGTTTATGTTGTTCATTGTATTCCACAAATCAGTGAGATCATGTGATCTTTATCTTTTTCCGACTGGCTTATTTTGCTTAGCATAAGATTTTCCAGGTCCATCCATGCGGTTGCAAATGGTAGAAGTCCCTGTTTTATAGCAGTGTAGTATTCCATTGTGTAGATGTACCACAGGTTTTTAATCCACTCATCTACTGATGGGCACTCAGGCTGTTTCCAAATCTTAGCTGTTGTAAAATATGCTGCTATGAACATAAGGGTACATATATCCTTTTTTATTGGTGTTTCTAGTTTCTTGGGATATAGTCCTAGAAGTGGGACCACTGGGTCAAATGGAAGTTCTATTTTTAGTTTTCTTGAGGAAACTTGATACTGTTCTCTACAGTGGCTGCACCAGTCTGCATTCCCACCTGCAGTGCACCGGGGTTTCTTTTTCTCTGTATTTTCGCCAGCACTTGTCTTTGTTGATGATAGCCATTCTGACAGGTAGGAGAGGTTACCTCATTGTCATTTTGATTTGCATCTCTCAGATGATTAGTGACTTTGAGCATGTTTTCATGTCTCTTGGCCTTTCTTCTGTCCTCTTCAAAAAGTATCTATTTAGGTCTGTTGCCCATTTTTGATTGGGTTATTTTCCTTTTGTTAAATTGTATGAGTTTCTTTCAATTTTGGAGATTATACCCTTATTGGAGATAACATTGGCAAATATGTTCTCCCATGCAGTGGGCTTTCTTGTTGTTTTGTTGATGGTTTCCTTTGCTGTGCAGAAGCTTATTCACCATTTATGACATGCCACTTACCCCGCTATGTCATCTTCTTTTAATCAGTAAAGGCATTCAAGCTGAAGTAACAACTAGGTAGCCCTTTATCAGTTTAAATTTGGTAAAGTTTTTAAAACTTATAATGTCAAATTTTGGGGGTAAGAAAGAAGACCTGGCAGTACACTCATCATGTGTTAGAGTAATGCTAGTTACAGTAACAAGTAACCAAAAATTGTATAATGGCTCAAATATCCAAGAAGTTCACTTCTCATTCATGAATACTTGGAATTACTAAACACTATGTTGAAGGTTGTTCACTGACATGAAAATATACACATTTTTAGATACAAGACATATATTACAAAGTGGAATAAACATTATAATCCATTTCATTTTAAGTGGATTTACATATATATACTTATGTACATGAAATATGTATGCCTATGTGTACATGTCTTATGAAGATATCCATACTATACATATAATAAAAATATTATAGTAATATAAGAAAATATACATATAATAAAAATATTATAGTAATATACACTGACATGACAATGGTTGAATTATAAAGATGATAGTTCCTTCTCTCTTTCTTTTTGCTTTCCCAATTTATAATATGTCTGCATTAGAGTATATTATTTTCAATTAGAATTATACTGATGAATATAAATATTATTTAGTTTAATTTCTACTAAATTTAGTTTAGTTTAGACTCTGTGTTCCATTTTTGAGGATATTTTTCCATTCTGGTGTCACCAATGTGTTTGTATTCCATTCTAGGTTTGTATCCTCTGGAGTTCTCACACCATGCCTACCCTGCATGGAAGTCAGTGCTGAAAACATTGAATACAGCAGAGTCCTTGTCATAACAATGGAGTCCTTCTTCAATGACTGTCTTTTTTATAAAATAGGTTTTTATTGATTTCAGAGAAGAAGGAAGAGGGAGAGATAGAAATACACATGACGAGAGAGAATCATTGATCAGGTGCCTCCTGCAAGTCCCCCACTGTGGATTGAGTCCACAACCTGAGCATGTGCCCTTGACTAGAATCGGAACCTGGGACCTTTCAGTTCATAGGCCAATGCTCATCCACTGAGCCAAACTGACTAGGGCAATGACTTTGTCTTTTCATTTATGTCCCTAGTGCCTACTGCAGTGTCAGGTGTATATCAGGCATTCATTTAAATAAATTAGAAAGGCATTTAACTTTGGGTGGTAAACACACAATTATGTAGGTGATGTGTTATAGAACTGTACACTTGAAACCTATATAATTTTGTTAACCAATGTCACCCCAGTAAAGTTAATGAAATATTAAAAATAAAATATAAATAATGTGGATATCAATTTATTAATCATACTACTTATTTGTTTTTGTTTTTTAATCAAAACAAATATATATGTGTATATATATATGTTTGTGTATATATAATTAGTTTTCTAAAATTGTGTTTGTCTACTTTGTCCTAACTTGAGACATAGTAAGAGTCACAATAAAACTTAACGCTTATTCTTTCCTAATTTTGTGTCAAACATTGTTTTAAGTACTTTACAGTATTTATGCATCTAATCATCAAAACAACCCATGAAGCAATACTACTACTGTGTGTGTTTTATGATGTAAACGTGCAAAGAAATTTACATGGTTTTCCCAAAGTCACAGATTAAATTGCCAAACCAGCAGCCGAGCTCCAGAATCTATGGTTTGATCAGCAGGTTTTACTGCCTTCATCATCTATTGGGCTCTTACATGTTATCTACAAGTTTGTGCCAAAGTTTTCACCTTACATAGCCATCTGCTATAGTTAAGGTGCCCTGTTGGATTGCGAACACAGTCACTCAGTTAGCAAGTGAAGGCGCTGGAATACAAGTAGTCAACTTATTTCCACTCCCTGCACTATTTCTGAGCAAACAGAAATTCTGTTAGGGGAGGAGGATAGCTTATTCTTGGTGAACCTCTCTAGTGGCTCCTAATGATCATTGCTTTCTTTTCTAAATGTTTTTCCCACACTATTTAATAATAAATCCAAGAATTTTAAAAATATAAAAATCAAGATTTCTGGTGTCCAATTTTATCCCTTTTAAATATTTTTGAACATTCGACTGCCAAGAGCTTTCTGGCATGCCTCCTGCTGCAGATTCCACAGAAATGACTAGCGTGGTCGCAGGTGCACAGCTGTACATTCTCAGTGCTGTGGGCTGCGATCTTTCCAGGCTAGGAGACTTGACCTCTTGCTACAGCATCTTGGTTCTTAGCTTTCTCCTCATTTATCTTGGATTTCTATTCCCTCAACCATATTTGTTTCCTTTTCCCAGTTTCCTTTGCCAGGAGATGGGTGTGAGGTAGAAGCAAACTAGTTTTCTTTCATTTGTTAACTTTATATCATTTGTTCTGTGAGGTGGACCAATCCTTTCCTCATTCTTACTCCATATGTATTAAAAAAAGACCACTCCTATTATTATTATTGCCACCATTATATTATTGTTGTTGTTGTTGTTAGCATTGTATTGTTGTTAGCAGCAGTATGGCATTTCTGAGAATCTAACTACCTCTGGATTTTAATTTGCTAAAGCAATCCTTTGCAGTTACGCAACTTTTTAGAATGGGGTTTTGTATGTATGCCTCTTATCCCATCTTTTATAACCACCATTTAAAGATTTTCCCAGAGATAACCATAACAAATGAGGCTGAAACTGCAAACAAATGTGCATTTTTAAAAATACTTCTCATCTTAGCTGGTTTGGCTCAGTGGATAGAGCCCTGGACTGAAGAGACCCAGGGTTGATTCTGGTCAAGGGCACATGCCTGCGTTGTGGCTCAATCTCAAGTGGGGGGCATGTAGGAAACAGCCAATCAATAATTCTCTCTCATCGTTGATATTTGTATCTCTCCCTCTCCTTTCCTCTCTGAAATAAAAAATATATATATTTTTAAAAATACCCGTATTTTACAATATCCCTGTACCTAATACAACTGATTAATTAGTAAAAATTAATTGTTAGCCTCTATAATGATATAATATTAATAGCCTATCACTTGTGCATTAAACATCTAGCCACATTGAATAGTAAACTTCTTAAATGATTCTTTCATTATATTATTTACAGTTAAGACCTATTTTGAAATTTATTTTAATGACCTAGAAATGTATTATTCATGTCAGTCAATGCTCTTCATATTTACTCAGTTGTGTTTGGGTTTGTTTTGTAATGTTTTATCAACCAATTTATTATTTTAACTTTCAGCACAGAATATACTGCTAACAAAAGAATCAACTTACCACTAAAATATCTTTAAGAATGAAAAATTGCTGTGATGCGTCTGTCACTTTCTAGGCTCTAACCTCTCTTATTTTCTCTAAAACAATAATTTTGTAACACTTTTTTATATCTAAGAGCTTGGGAGAAATTAAGCCATTCAGTTATGGCAAAAAAGATGGCAATTTAGTATCATGGAACAGCGTCAGCTTTTATTCTTTGGATTCTTCTCTGTTTCTCCAATATTGAGGATGTGATTATTATAGCTAACATTTCTTTCATTTCTAAAGTTCTACCATTATGCAATTATCTTCCTTTTTAGGTACTGGCTGTGGAACTATTGCTCTAATTTCATCGGAGCTGTCTTACTTTACCCAGTTTCACCTTTAAGAAAATAGCATGAAAATATCCTAATGTTTCTCTCCTTTTTGCTTCTCCAAATAATTCATATTACTTGAAGAGTTTCCATCAATACCAATTAGGATACAAATTCAATATCAATTTTGGAAAGAAAAAAAAAAAGTAACCCACATGTCAGCCAAGAAAGAGAACTTTTTGTTTCATAACTGAAAAGAAGGTGGGGTTAGCACTGGGCATGATTGGCTCTGTAGTCTTTTTAAAAATATGTATTTTATTAATTTTTTTTTATAGAGAGGAAGGGAGAGGGATAGAGAGTTAGAAACATGGATGAGAGAGAAACATTGATCAGCTGCCACCTGCACACTCCCCACTGGGGATGTGCCCGCATTTAAGGTACATGCCCTTGACCAGAATTGAACCCGGGACCCTTCAGTCTGTAGGCTGACACTCTGAGCCAAACCAGTCAGAGCTGGCTCTGTAGTCTTATGTGACATCATCAGGAGCTTATGCTCTCTTTTCATGGCCTGGCTCCACTTTCCCCTATTTAGGCTTCATTCATTTTTTCGAAACAATTTTTGTTAAATGTATTGGGTTTCAAGTTTACAATTCTATAATATATCATCTGCATATTGCATTGTGTGTTCACCATCCAAAGCCAGGTCTCCTTCTGTCACCATATATTTGACCCCCTTTATGCTATTTTACCTCTTCCCACCCTCTTTCTGACCTGATGTCTGTGTCCATGCGTTTCATTTTTAATGGGGATTTCTCTAGGAGCAGGGAGATGGCTCCTGGCTTGAGGCAATCATTGAACAGGAGGGGGATGCAGCATTCTCATTAGCCAGACTATACACCCACATGGCAGGGGGGCCATTGTATGGAAATTTGTTAATTGCATAAGAAAGGTAGAGTGCAACCACCAGAAGAAAGAAGGAAGAATGCCCTGTTTGCTAAGAAAACTGATACCTCCTGTTCTTTTTCTTACTAACTCCTCAATCTTCTGATTGAGAGTATAGCATGGCAAGTCCAGGTGCCTTGCTTTATTAGAACATAATTTTTAAGTAAATTAAGTTAGCCTCTTTGTATTAGGTACCTAGTATGTGGTAAGCTCTGCGCTAAAACAACAGCTTGTTCAAAATACAAGTCTCCTGCACACTATTTTAAAATTATTCTAGTATTTTGACCTATGTTAGAAAATATCATTACATTCTCACCTGACCAGATGGTTCTTGGAATTGTTTTATTTATTATTGTGTAACTAACCATCTTGAAACAGAGTAGCTTAAACAAGGATTCTCATTTTGTTTAGAAATCTGCAATTTGCATAAGGATCTGTGATGGTGCCTCCTCTCTGCTCTCCTTGGCATGGGCTGGGGCAGATGGAAAGCCTAGTCTAGAATCACCTGCAAGTCTTTGCTGCTCTCACATGCTTGGTGTTGATGCTGGCCATGGGTGAGACCCTAGCTCGGGCCATTGCCCAGATCCTGGCTTGCCTCTGCACATTGTCTGGGCTTCCAGTGGTGAACATTCTGAGAGAAAGTGCCAGGTGCGGGCTGTGTTACCTGGGATGACTTACCCCTGAAAGTCACAGGGCATCACGTCTACTGCATTCTATTCCTCGAAACAGAAAAGTACATTCTGGAAAAGATTGAGTGAAAGTAAGTATATTTCTGTGGTCATGTTTAGAAAAACCTGACCTGGCAGGGGTCCTCAAACTTTTTAAAGTGGGGGTCAGATCACGGTCCCTCAGAGAGCTGGAGGGCCAGACTATATGAACTACGAATTCCTACTGTAACACCTCGGCTGCGCTCATTGCCCAAAAAACCTGGCGGGCCGGATCAGACTCCTCTGCGGGCCGCATGTGGCCCGCGGGCCGTAGTTTGAAGACCCCTGTGCTATAGCGATACTCTTAGGCAGCGTTTTTCAATCACTGTTCCGCGGCACACTAGTGTGCCGCGAGATGTTGCCTGGTGTGCCGTAGGTGCAGACAAGACAAGAATTTTATAATTTTTCACTATTTTGTTTACTTAATATTTCATAATAAAGTAATTATAAAATACTTTCTTTGTGTTTATTTGATTCCTATTCAAGAGAATTACTTTATATATAGTCAATATAGGCACAGAGTTAAATTTTTTAACATTTTCTAATGGTGGTGTGCCTCGTGATTTTTTTCATGAAAACAAGTGTGCCTTTGCCCAAAAAAGGTTGAAAAACACTGCTCTATTCCTATGGAGGACTGAGTCACAAATTATTTTGATTCCAAAAATAGGACACTCTCTATAATACAAGTTCTTAATCTATCTAAAGGGGATATCATATCCTAAAATTGCAGAAACATCAGGTTTTTAATAATAGGGTGTCCCAAAAAATGTATACTTGCTTTTTTCTGATACCTCAACTGATGTTTCTTTCTTTTCAGATTTAACCCATTGCAATTAATTCAAAGTGTGTATACATTTTTTGGAACACCCTGTAGATATTGTGTCAGACATATATTTTTTAAAGATTTGGTTCATTTGATGGCAGAGTGAGCTTTTAGAAACATATGCAGCTTTTTTCTAGTGGCCTCTTTTCCAGATTTTTCTCCCACCTATTATACTTGCATCCTCAAAATCCTGCTTACTTACCTACTTCCATTTCTTCCTTGGAGAGTCACAGCAAAAGAGACAGGAGGTTGCTGAACGCAGCTTCATCCTCAGCAATCTGTAATTTTACACCTATTTAGGACAGAATTCAGGGTTACCGCCAGTCCATTCAGCACTTTAAAACTACCTGCTCTGAACAGACACCACCACCTTGCAGTCTCAAGGCCTGGAGAGGTGTGCTTCTCTCAGCCCTCACTACCCTGTCTGACCAGCAGGAGGCAGTGGCGCTGCCTGTTCTGGCTGTTGCTGATCTGTGGAATCACGGAAGCTCTGTGAAGCTGTTTAGGGCAATAATGGTTGTAGCCTCTGTTCAGAAGAATATGCTTTTATTTACAACTTTCTTTTTAAATCCTGAGTCAGCACAGTCTTCAAAACTATGAGCTGAAGGTAAATCTTATTTTTTTAATCGAATAGTTTATTATGGGCTGCGGAGTGGGGGGAGGAGGGAAGGGGAGAGTAGGTAAACTAACAAAATAGAGAAGATGGGGCCAGCGGCAGCATTTGAGTGTCAGGCCTTGATGAATTCTGGTTGGTCAACCTGCCCCTTTGGAGCACAATTTCAGATCTGCCAACCAAAGCTTAGTGGGTGTAAGAACCTTGCCCTGGGTCACTCAGCTAATAAGTGGAGAAGTTCAATCAGCTAATAAGAGAAGGACCAGGATTAAAACTCAATTTGGTCTGACATGAAAACTCCTAAATGGAGTCCCTTACTCCACCGTGATCCTTTAGTACTGATCCATGTATCTTGGCTATAATATTTTACAATTTTACATAGTTTGGATAATTTGCAGGTCAAATTATCTACCGATGTGCAGTTCTTTTTTTTTTTTTTTTTTGAGTTTTAATTCAGTAGGAGTATAATGATTTGATTCTTTTTAATCAGCTGTACTGTGTGGAATTGTTCTGTCCTGTGTCTTTAATGGAATCTTGGGGGCAGATTTCCACAAGTTTCTGGCTATTCTCAATGATTAAAATTTAGTCTAGTCCATTTTACAAATGTCCTATCCAATTCAGAGTGTTCCCCTCCCCGAGGCTGCTCAGATTTGTCATTGGAAGACAGGATTCTCAAAGGGGGTTGTTTCTGTTTCTCTCCTCCTTCCATCTCCCCCAATTCATCACTCTCTTTTGGGTCTAGCTGCGACACAGGTGTGGGCTGGAGGAGGAAAAGCCAGATGTCTCTTGCATCACTCACCTGACTTCAGATTCTGCTTAGGGTTGACATGACGTAACATTTTTGAGACCGTGTCTTGCATCCCCTTATCCCTTTCTCCACTGAGAACGCCTTCGGAAAATGGAGAGCTTTCTTCTTTGGCTCCATCCAGCACTTGCATCTGGCCGGCCCTAGGCAGGTGAATCATAGCTTCTGTGGATCTGCCACTCCACGCTCTCCACCTGGAGCCAAGCCCTTCTTCTACTTCCTCCTTTCCTCCCTTTCCTACCCCACTTCTCCCTGCTCTGTCTCTGTCTTTTCCTTCTTTCTTCACCATTGAATTAGCTCTTCTTTTATAAACACATGTGCAATCGAGGCATGTGAGCCGTGTTCCAGCCCTTAGGAATATACAGACTAACACTTAAAGGAGCTTAGGTGCTTGGGCTTCGGAAGGTTTCCAGCTGTAACGTATTTGAGTAAAAACTTGAGCAAAACACCCTTGTTTTTTTCTCGTTTGGAAGTTGTAGGATTTTGATGATTAACCTGAAATATAATGGTTTCTAATAAAGCAATTCTATTTATACATCACCATACATTTCCCCTTTTCCCATCTCTGCCAATAATTCTAAACTAGAAGAAAGGCAATTTGAAAATGTTTTCAATTATTGCTTGTTATTATTAAGCCCCCTAACTGGAGGCCTGCAGTGATGAGGCCTGGCCTGAGAAGTCAATTTCTGTCTATAGTATTTTTATTTGTTCAGCTAGAGTTGACATTTGGTATTATTTTATATTAGTTTCAGGTATACAGCATAGTGGCTAGACATGTATATAATTTGCAAAGTGATCCCCCCAAAAAGTCTAGTGCCCATCGGACATCATGGATAATTATTACAATATTATGGACTATATTCCCTATGCTTTACTTTATATCCCTGTTACTGTTCTGTAACTACCAATCTGAAATTCTTAATCTCTGCACATTTTTCCACCCAGCCCCCTCAATCTGCCAACCCCCCATCCCATCAGTTTGTTTTATGTATCTCTGAGTCTGTTTCTGTTTTGTTTGTTCATTTATTTTGGTCCTTAGCTTCCACACGAGTGAAATATATTTCTTTTAGCTCTATTATTGGGTTATTAGGAACCCCTGTGATTTCTCACAGGTCCGAGTTCACATACAAGTCAGCACTCTTCTTCGTTTCTTCTTTTACCATATTATTCCGACATAAAAAGTGACACATTCATAGGCTATTCATAATAATATAGCTCCACAGCTGTTTTCTCAAATATCCCTGAATCACCTCATTCTATAACTATATATTGGAAATATTTTTCTGAATAAAAATTAATTTAGAAAAACACTTCTAGGTTTATATTGATGGTGGAATTTATTCCTCTTTTATTTTTGTAAAGTACATAAACTAAAATATAGGCTTCTTACACAACCAAATTTGCTTCATAAATGCACAACTTTTTTCATAAGAGGAGTTAGCAGTTTTTCTTTTCATTAGTAAGTGAGACTGGGATTCTACGTATAAATAACAAAGTTTAGAGGATGTTTTAATTGTTTCATGACAAACGATCTTTTAAGAGCTTTTTTTATTATTCAGAAAAATATTCATAAATCATGAGGTGGTATTATTATTATTATTATTAATTGAAAAATAGCTTATTTCTCTACACAGTTTTAGGGTTTATACACAATTTGAATTTCAATGTCTGCACCTGAAATTTCATACATTGTTAGCTGACTCTCAAATCAGGGTATTTTTAAAGGATCAATTGCATTTGATTTTAAAATTTTGTTTTTTTTGTTTTTTGTTTTTTTGCTAATACAAACAATGCAAAAGGACCTCTTTCTTTACTATAAAATAGATTAAAACCCAGGATATGGATATTTGTAAGCATAAATTTTACAATACTGGCTTTTATGTTGTGTGATGGCATGCTTTTAGTTTGAAAATGAGAGTGCATATAGGTTCTTTTCGTGATGGCCATAGAAAGAACTTTTAAAGAGAAGAAGAGAGCTCCTTCAAGGTGGCAACTCAGCCAGGCTCAGGGTCTACTTACACACGTGTCACTTTTCTGTCATAGGTGATGATTGAGCTGCATTTTTGCCAGCAAGTAATAGAATTCCACACCAGCTCTTGGAACTTAAGAGCAAAGGTGTGAATATTGGTGATCTCTTAAATTTTTTTTAATAAAAAATGATATTCTAGTTTGTTCAAGTCATTTTAATTCCCGACTCTGTCTTCACAGACACAGGCCCCATGTAGAAGCTCTGGCCCAGGGTAATTTGCCAGGGTTGCTCCTCCGACAAAAGCGATACTCATGTGCTAAGCTACCTACGTTAGACCTCAATGGTCTGCTTCCTCATGGATAAAACTGAGGAATCATGAACCCAGAAAGGTGACACTCATAATGGGAAAGAGTAGTGTCCTTCGAGCTCCCCTGGAGAGGTGATTTGGAGCCGTCCTTGCATTCTCTTGTGCCAAATTAAGAATTCCTGAATTAAGACCCCACACCATTGGTAGAGAGTTGCCAAGGACAACTCATTCAAGACTTGGAAGGGTTGCAGAGAGATTCTAACCCAATCCTAGCGTTAGAAGACAACGGCCAGAAATACATGTGCCTTTTGTTTACTTTGTATTTCCTTACTTGAAAAGCCTTGTTTGCTAACGGATCATTCTCTGGCCAGGTGTTTGCTGTTTTGAGAGTTCAGTGTAATTTAAGCAGCATTGCCATGCCATTTTAGAAATAAGGAACGCTCATTTAAACATCTTTAATTTAAAAATCCTTCAGAAATGAAACTAGCTTGTTATACTGTGATTCCTCTAAAAAAAAGGCATAAGGAGAGCTTTAGTAACATTAATTTTCTCCTTTCGATGCCCTCTGTGGGAGGTGCTAGCAAAATTCAGATATGTTTCCCAGAACTCACCTCAAGGGCCCCGATAAAGGACTTATCCAGGTAGAAGCCATAGAATGGTTCTTCCTGGAATTGTGAGATGTCAACTTATTGAGGATTTTTGCTTAATAGAGTGGTTGCTTATAAAGACGGGGTTTTTAAAGCTTATATTTAAGGTTATGTATTCATGTATAACTCTACTACTGAGATTCCCTAACATTCGGTATGTAAAAGAATACATCTCTTGGCCACTCCGGAAAGATGCCTCTTTCCAGGGAAAAATATACCTTGTTTCCTTTTCTTTTCTTTTCTTTTCTGTTCTTTTTTTTTCTTTTTTTAAAGATGTCAGTAATGCTGTTCCTTGTTACTTTTAGGATCTGTGTATCTTGAAATGCCTGTGCTTTTGTTTTCAAACCAGATGGTATAGAACCCATTGTTAATAATTTTCCCTGAAGTAGATCACATTGTCCAATTTTTAAAAATTCATTAAATTCAATAACATGCTGACCATTAGAAACATGATAAGATTTGCATCTGAGATAGTACATCACCATTAATAAATCTACAAACTACACATCAGCTATTCAAATGATATAATGTTACAATTTATTGTAGACTATGTGAATTTTTTTTTTTTTACTAAGTGAATTTTGTTAGCAGGGAATCCCCTGATGGGGAAAAAAAGCATAATATTAATTACTAGCACCATCTGTGCAAAACAATAGGAAAACCAATATTTTAATACAATGAGTTCATGCATGTCAGTTATCTTCAACATTAAATGCTGCAGTTTTGTTGATGCTGCTTACCTGTCTATTAATTTAAATAATGAATGTTCTTACCGAGGTTAAAACTATGAATAAATGAATTAAAATTAAATACGATGAAACATTTAAATAGGTATAACATGCATCTGATTCATTCTCTGAGAACATATCCTGTATGCACGAATGTATATACAAATTACTGTACCATCTGCTAGGCTTTTACAGGCTAAGCATGAATTTTCTTTCTACACATACAAGGCATATTGTAGTTGCCTTGTAGTGAAGGGATTATTCAGTTGAAAAGGTTGAGACAA
Organism: Pipistrellus hanaki; assembly: GCF_964339955.1. Classification (NCBI taxonomy): domain Eukaryota; kingdom Metazoa; phylum Chordata; class Mammalia; order Chiroptera; family Vespertilionidae; genus Pipistrellus; species Pipistrellus hanaki. Next base: position 37,076,497 of record NC_140519.1, on the reverse strand, counting down.
TTGGTCAAACTACTGCCTGGCAGTGGTCAGGCTCGAAGAGTATCTTCCAGTGATGGGGACAGGGGTCATCAGAGGAAAAGATCATATTCTATTTAAATTTTAATCTCTCAAGCTAACATTTTGCTAATTATGACAACAGATGCTGTTTGAAGCAACAAAGGACCCCCTTTTATTCGTCCTTTTAAATTACTGTAACCTGCCACCTGGTATGTTCTCTTTATATCTCCACTTTAAGTTCTGGCCTCAACAAATACAGGGTGGGGCAAAAGTAGGTTTGCAGTTGCTCATATGGACAATAGTACAATAATGTATAAATAATATGAGAATAAACTGTTTTGCCTATTCAGAGCTATAAACCTACATTTTTCCTCTCCTATATTTATTGAAGAAATGAATGAGTTATATTTTGGAGAAGAAGATGGTGAACAAAGTGGCTTTTCTTAGCTGCCGGTACCAATCATCTCAGGTTGGCTTATTTAAGCAGTTTACTACCTCCTCCAGCCAAAGTTCTCTTACTAACTGAGACAGCCTTCAGGGCCTCCGGGTGCATACAGTGGGGGAGGGAATTATTGCTGGACAACATGGAGACAAGCAGTAGACCTTGTATCTTGTGGGTTGTTTTGTAATAGCTAATTAATCTAAACATTTTATTAAATAACACCAAGGAGCGATGATCAGACTTCCTTACTTTCCCATGTTCTGCTGCAGCCAGACTGAAGTCCCAGGTCCACAGGTTCCAACTTCTAAGATAATACAATTCTCCATTGAAGAGAGAGGAGAATGGACATTCCATTGTTAGCATTTAGCCCTAACTCAGAATGTCCGTGTATTTTTAAAGTTGTATCTTGGTTGTTTCTTTAAATATTAGTTTGGGGTGAGCTTTAGGTTAGCATCTTTACACAGGATAATGTTTTCAGAGCCTCAACACTTAGCAACACGCTCCTGAGTTTGATTTCTGAACTTCATAGTGGTGTGACGTTGGACATAATTGTCAAATGACCCAACTTCTATTTCTAGGGTATAAAATCATCCTGATAAAATAGAAATTGTACCTCTTATCTCTCACTAATTATATACCAGTACTAGAGTCCTGTGCATGAATTCATGCTTGAGTGGGGTCCCTCAGCTTGGCCTGTGGGATCAGGTAGGCCAAAAGCAGCTCTCCAACATCCCCTAAGGGGGACCTTATTAGTGCATGACAGAAGTAGGGGAAAGAGGTGGAAGGTTGGCCAGCTGGGAGGGACAGTGGGAGTGCTCCAGGGCATGTCTGTCTATCTCACTCAATCCTGATCAGCCAGACCCAGCAGCAAGCTAACCTACCAGTCAGAGCATCAACCCCCTGGTGGTCAGTGCACATCATAGTGAGCAGTTGAGCTGCCTTAGCATATCATTAGCATATGACGCTTTGGTTGAATGGCTGACAGATTCAACTTAGCATATTAGGCTTTTATTATATAGGACAAGATGAAGTAATATCATGATCATCAGTAATGATTATTTACTGTTCATCCATTGAGTGAAAGGAAGTACAAGATTAAAAAGGATGTGAGCTCTTCAGAAGAATACGAAGAGGCAGTCACAGAATAAACATGAAGAGATCCTCAAAACCATTACTGGTAAGGAGGAGTAAAATCAGATAGCAGAACACAGGGGAGTCAGAGTGTGGGGCAGCAGGCGCTCTCAGGCGCAGTAGGAGTGAAGGTTTCATGGAACATCTCTTTGTGGGAAGAAAATTTAGAAATAGCTCAAAAATTCAAATGGCCATTTTGTTGGCCCAGAAATTTTACTTTTAGAAATCTATCTTTGTCATGTTGATGTGCAGACCTTTAAAAATAAACTATTTGGGGTATTTTAAAAACTAGAGAATTAGCAAAAAGGATTAAAAGAATTTCTATAAAAAATATGTCATCAGATTTGATTTTTAAAAATTCAATGGCATGCAACTCTGAATAGTTACAGTGGTAAAGGACACCTCTAGAAATACTGAACAATTATGTTAAAATGATGGAGAAATATGTATGAAGAAAATAACCAAAAGAAACTTGGCCTCCGATTTTAGAAAGAGGCGCAATAGCATTTACAGCAGCCTTGTCTGCAGGCTGTGGAAAGGAAAGTAGCTCAGACAATCAATGGGAACAGGACAGAGAGACATTGGAAATGCCAGGAAACAGGGAAGCTCAGATGGGAGTCAGGAAGCAGGAAACACTGCAGCATACTTGTGCAGGAATAGCCTGGCCACTATGTTACCACAGCTGCCACTGCTGTCATCACCTCTGCAGCCGCTACTGTGAGGATTCTGACCCTCAAAATTCCTTAATTCCTTGTTTGACTCACTTCCTGTTCAGTTGGGAGCTCGCAGCTAGATGAAGAGCTTGTGTCTCCCGCTGTCCCAGGCTCTTAGGAGAGGCTTGGAGGCAGGGTTGGATTCCAAGGTGAAGGCAGATGACCAAGCGTGGGAGACAGGGAGCTCACAGAAAGGAAGCTGGGAGGCATGAAGAATGATATAGGAGAGGGTTTTCGATGTCTCCAAAGATACAAACAATGAGAAGCAATTGCCCATGTGGAAGGAAAGGGACTACACACTATTTTGAAAATTCTATATAACTAGATGCCATTTTGCAATGTTTCAAGGATAAAGTTGCAGGAGTGCATGGCCTGCGTGTTTTTTTTTTTTTTTTAATAGGTTTTAAAATTAAACTTGAGAAAGAATGTTTGCCTTTAAAAGTGAGATCCTTGTGCTCACAACACTTTGAAACTTCCGTGGGAAGAACTGATGAAAACCTCGCTTCAGCAAAATCCAAGGGAGAAGAAATCTCCCTGGGACGGAGAGATTTCACTGTTGGCTAATCTACTTTTTTTACTCCTTGATATGCGTTGGCTTCATCTACCTTTAGAAGTTCCTTCTGCTGAAAACTCTGGGTGATTTTTTTTCTCTCTCTCTCTGAAGCCGGGCGAATACTTTGTAGTCAAATAAATTGTCAGAAAAAAATTGCTGCATCTAGAGATTTTGCTGTAGTAAAAATGTGGCCACTGCCTTCTTAGAGGAGCTCACCATACAGAGTTATAATTTTGAAAAACTTTTTTTAAAAAGAGCTGTATGATGTAATTTTTAAATTAACCACATTGTTAGAGAATTTTAGTTTTACATATGTGTGGGAGTGTTGGTGTGTGTCCGTGTGTGTGTGTGTGTGTGTGTGTGTGTGTGTGTGTGTCTTAGTGATAGAGACAGACAGAAAGAGATAAACAAAGAGGCAAAGAGAAAACTCTTTAAGGCCAGCATAGATATTTATACTCTAAGAGGAATACAGATTTCAGTTGGTTGTATACTCCAGGTTAACTAATACTACTTATCTAACACTGTAACTGAAGTTAGTTTTATACAACATAATCCGAGAGGTCTCCTCTATGATACCTACATGTTCATTCACCCATTCTTTGATTAATTCATTTTAAAAAAAAAAACAAAAAAAACAAATCTCTTTCAAGTTATTCTTCTATGGCAGTTTTCATGCTAGAAAGTGAGGACCCAGAGTGAATCAATGCAGTATGGGGACAGAAATACAACTAACCAGGCAATTAATATCACACAGCGTGATCTATGCAACTCTGTTATGGGTGCTTTGTAAGCTCAGGAAGAAGGCACAGTTTGGCTCTAATAAACTCAAAAAAAATCTTTAAAAAAAATAAGAAGAAGGCACAATTCTAGATTGGAGTGAAGATTTGGTGAAGGAGAGGGTTGTGGCAGGAGGTGTCATGAAAGCAAGTGTAAACCGAATCTAATGGTGAAAACTATAATAAAAAAGGCGGGAGATTTTAAGTAGCTAATTGACAGGATGAGATCGCTTGAAGATTCTGGGGCAGCAAGACAGAAGATTTTAGGGGCATCATCGTTTTTAATGGGTAGGTAAGATTTCTATTTGCATGCACAACTCTGGTTGGTAAGAAGGGGTTTTATAGTAGATATCTGCTTATTTCCTCCCCGGTATAATTAAGTATTCACTTTCTTTTCTATAGATTATAACCTAAATTCCATTTGAGGAATTAGCTTATTACATGACACACAACCCATGTACACACACACACACACACACACAGTATTTCTAAGATGTAACACAGGACTTTGAACCCACCACTAGTGCCCATTCCCTTAGCCACAGTAAATGTTCTAGACTAGCCTGGCCGCCATGGCTTAGTGGTTGAACATTGACCTATGAACCAGGAGGTTGAGGTTTAATTCCCAGTCAGGAAGGGCACATGCCCAGGTTGCTGGCTCAATCCCCAGCATGGGGCATGCAGGAGGCAGCCATCAATGATACTTTCTCATCATTGATGCTTCTATCTTTCTCCCTCCCCCTTCTCTCTGAAGTAAATAAAAACATTAAAAACAAAAGACTTGAGCATGGGATCCAATCAAGACTAAACTGAAACTTCTTTGGCAATTTCCAGAAAAGAGATGTTCATTCTTTTCCCTTAGGACTGAAACCAGCTGAGGCTCCAGGCCATCTCTTGCTATCATGTCAGGCTTGATGCTGAAGCCAGCATGACAGAAGGCAAAGTAAAGAGATGGAGAGAAACCAGCTTCTAATTACGTTTTCTGGGCCCTCAGTCCAATCTTGTCATTTTATGTAAGCCAACAAATTCTCTTTTTGCCTAAGTGAGTTTGGTGATACTTTCCTTCACTTGTGACCAAAATTCTATTAGAAGCAGTTTCCAAAGAGAAAGTGGTGGGGTGGAGATAGAAGGAAACAAACATATTTATTAAGCAACTATTTTGTCCCACTATGTAAATCTAGGCACTGATGATTCTACTGTTTGTTTGTTTGTTTTTAAATCAAATGAGAGACTGTTTACCTTAGTACGAAGGTTTGTTTGACTCCAAATCCTATTCCTTTTTCATTACACTGTGCTATCTGTTTGAGGTTTACTCTAAGCCAGCATTTCCTATCCTGTGTTCCAGGAAACACGAATGTTCAGAGAGATATTAATAAATATTATATGAAGACATAATTCTTCATATAATAAGAAACTCTGAATGCATAAGAAAATTAATACACATTTGTGTCTTGATCTTACTTGATGTTTTTTAGGAATCATTGTAAGGTCAATGAGAGGTCACCTACAGAATGAAATAAGGGTGGCTAAAAATTATGCATTGATGCATAGGCAACATGTTCAAACCATACAATCTATTTTCAAACTACACACTGATCAATAAGATGTGGGTGGTTTTTTTTAAATTGATTTTAAAGAGAGGAAAGGAGAGAGAGAGCAACACATAGATTGGCTGCCTCCCACACATGCCCTGACCAGGAATCAAACCCATAACCTTTTGGTGTATAGGACATCATTCCAATCAACTGAGCAACCCTTGCTGGGGCTGACCTATAGTTTTTATTGGAGAATTAAGTTTGTGTTTCTAACTTGCTTTGGGGATCTTATTCTTAGAGGTTCATACTACACATTGCTATGTGGCTGACAAAGGGAAGTTTTAAATAAAAAAGATATTCTAATAGTTCTCAAATAAAACAACAAAGAAAATCATAATGATTCAAAGTGAACATGATTAATGACAATTTGTAAATTTTCAAGCAAAATTGTGAGGTGAGCTGTCCAACATAAATAATTAAGTATTTTGAAGACTGCCATATATTAGTTTAAGCACTAAATTTTTGTTATTCTTTTTGATAAAATTTGCTTTTAAAAATGAGAACTTTTATAATATCCTGGGATGTATCTATTTGATGCTGTGCTTAAAATGAAGACATGACTCAGAAACATGCCTTCTACTTATTAAACTACATGAAAAAAGACAGAAATGCACAATTCTCAAACAAAGGATAGATAGTTTTATATTGTAATATAAAAATGCTTAATAAATTATCATTTACTTCATCTAGATATTTTTATTCTTTTGGTTTTTAAATTTAAAATTGATTTAATTTCTGTAATGCTATTTTTGTTTACTTATAGAATTTCTTTAACATATGAATAAATTTAGATTTCTTGTAGAAGTTATTTGATCAATGTCTTACTTGTCCCCACAACTGGGAATAATTTCTAGTTTGTGGGCAGTGAGAAGTTGAACCTTACCAACATTACACAACATAACTATCTACTGCCCAAAAAAGAACTAATAAAGAACTAGCTAATTATTCCTAACCTCACCAGTTACTGTCAAAAAATAAAGAAATCAATAATAAGAAAAAGGGCCCCACTACTCAGTACTTTGGATCCCTGGGAGTCCTTTGGAAATCCAGATTCTAAGAAAGAACAGTGAGGAAATGCTAAGTCTGCCAGTAAATAGAAATCTTTTGCCAAGGAGAGGAGAAGGCCTAAGGGTGACAGTGGAAGGATGTGTCTTTGTTATGTGACAAGGGGCACCATCCTTAGGAAACCACAGGAAGGGCAGACACATACACATTCCCTCCTGTGGGGTGGGGATTTGCAGATGGACCTCTCTCTGTTTTCTTCTCATCAGTCTTTTCTGCAAGTCTCTGCAGATCTGGGCTGTGATTTGGCTGACCCAAGCCCATACTCTGTATCTGCTCAAGTCTCACTGTCCAGCTCTCATATCCTCAAGTATAGTGTCACTATTTAAAACTCTTCATAGTAATAAGCTAATTTGGGTCAAATATCCAACTCTGACCCTGGAAGTTTGCTCATTAGGATTAAGGTCAATGTAGCCTTCTGGGAGTGGCAGGTAAGATATTTTATTTTTTAAAAAAGTTTTGCCTGCGAGGAATGCTGAAGTTCTCTGCTCTCTAATCATTTGATGCTTTATGTCATAGAAAGAATACCATAAGGGATTTTAGGACCTACTCCACAATTTTGGAGCCTACCAGAGCGAGAGTGAGAGAGAGAGAGAGAGAGACAGAGACACAGAGAGAGAGACAGAGAGAGTTCTTTGTTCTACTGGGTTGTGGCAAGGATTAACTCTATCCCTCTATGTTGACCTGGGGATAAATACCATTTATAAATCAAATAATTTGTTTGAATGTCACATTCAGCAATATGCACAATTATTATTTTCTTTCATCATAAAATCTTGGAAGCAAAATTTGATATAAGCTAAGGATATCATGTAATTGAATTGATATATTTTTGCTGGAGAACAAACTTTCCTTCATGTTGTTGGGTTTGATTGTTTATTTGTTCTCCAAATCCTGCAAACAACAAAATCAGATACATTTTAATATTTGTTATATAAGATAATTTCTTTTAATGCTTTCTCAGTTCCAAACTAAAAATAGATTATCAAATGTCTTCTGGATGGGAACTTAAATACTTATCTCAAACATTCCTCATAAGCACTAAGGCACTACAAATCTCTTCTTCCTGAAGGATGACAAATAGCTCAATTTCTTTCTGAGCAATTTTTATCACTTTTCTGAGTGTTAAATTTAATATTTTAAAATTATAGGCTACAATGATTCAATCTTGAGCTACATCCAAGGACACTTGGGTTACTTTATTTCCAAAAGTATTTTCCATATTTAGTTTGTGCTGTTTAGATTTGCTAGAAAATATACAAAACTATATATGTTGTATTACCAATCTTATAAAACAAAGGAAAAATTGGGTAAATTAGTAGATAATATTTAGAATACATATTCTGTTCAAAATTTTAATGCTAATAACTTTTACATTTTATCTATACATAATTTCTTTTAACATTAATTTTTAAGTAAGAGGGAAGAGGCTGTTAAGGTTGCTTATTTCTGCTGTCCTTTGTTTCCAAATCTTATAGTATATTCTCAAAATTGCTTTACAACTATGTTCTTACTAGCGGTATTGGGTATCTATTGCTGTATGACAAATTGGTCCAAACTAAGATGCTTAAAATAACAAATATCTATCATCTCACAGTTTCTATGAGTCAGAAAGTCAGGTGCCTCTTAAACAGTTGCCTCTGACTCAGAGACTGCAGTCAAGGTGTTAGCTGGGACTGCAGACTCATCTCAAGGCTTCCCTGGACCAGGATCTGATTCCAAGCTCAGTTAGGTAGTTTGAGCCCCAACAGCACAAGATTTAGTCCCTCTTGGACTGTTGGACTGAGGGTTTCAATTCCTCACTGCCTGTTGGCTGCAGACCTACTTAATTCTTTGCAATACAGTCCTCTCCAAAGGGAAACTCACAATATACATAAAAGCAAGGCCAGAGAGAGAGAGAGAGAGAGAGAGAGAGAGAGAGAGAGAGAGAGAGAGAGAGAGGAGAGAGAAGCTAGATTGTTTGTGTGTGGGGTTTTTTGTAATCTAACTTCAAAAATGAAATACCATAATTTTTATTACATTATATTAAATTGAATTAATTCAGTATGTCCAGACCACACTCAAAGGAAGGTAATAATAGAAGAGCATATATAGCATGAGTAAAGAATCATATGGGGCCATTTTAGAGTTTGCCTAAAAGAGTTCATGGTAACAACAGTAAATAGCTATTAATAGAATAAATTAATGATAAGTTTTATAGGGTCTTTAACTGAAGCATAGATGAGTGATAACCTACCTGGTATAGTACAGCTTTAATGTGGAAGTCAGAAGCCCAGGGTTCTAAAACTTACTTTATAACCTGAGACCTTGGATCATTTGTGCTTTAAATCTTTCCTGAACTGTAATAAGTTCTGAGGAGGTAGAAACACAGCTGAGTACAGGAGTGAGGTGTGGTAGCCATGAGCTGAATACTGTGGAACAGAGGGAATCTAGAAGATAATCTCCAAGTGAAGTGGAGAGCATTATCCTGATACTAAAGCCAGGCAAAAACATACTAAGAAAAAAAATACAAGGCAGTAGCTCTGTAGATTTAAAATCCAATGAGATACACCACATTAACAGAACAAAAGATTAAAATTACATGATTATCTCAATAGATAAAAAGCATTTAACAAAATTTAACATTTTTTATGATTAAATAAAACCACTAAGACAAAAAATAGGAATTCAAGCAAATTAACATAATCAAGGCCATATACAAAACGCCCACAGCTACATCCCCAGTAGGAAGTGCGCAGGAGGCAGCTGATCAGTGTTTCTCTCTCATCGATATTTCTGACTCTCTGGCCCTCTCTCTTCCTCTCTGTAAAAATCAATAAAATATATAAAAAATATACAAATAAATAAATAAAGCTATGCTCATTAGGAGATACTTTTTTCCATGTGAGTAGATGGTGTGCAGAGAGAAGATTTGATGGAACGAAAAGAGATAAAACCTGAAAGATTTGGTCAAATACAATGGCTGCATGATAGGATTGAGAGGGGAAAACACACACACACACACACACACACACACACACACACACACACACACCTTCAGTGAGGAATATTCTCCATGATGAATTGGACTTTAGGAAACATTAATGATTGGTATCATTTTTCCTTTTTAATTATATTCGTTCCCTGTGACTGTAGCAAGGCTGTTATATAGAACAACCTTCTGTTGGCAAGCCTAATGGAGCATGAGGAAGAAGTGTATATTCAATCTGAGTTTAGGGCATGGAATGGAAAAGTGGCTCCAATATACTGCTCTTCCCTTGTGGTTTGCATGGTTCCAGGAAGTGACTAGCCCATGCTGAAATGGAGAGTCAGAGAAGCCAAATAACTGAGGAAAACAAATACATGAAAAGAAAAAATAATAATGCTTTCTCCAATACACTAAATGAAAGAAATCCTTGAAGGTAATGGGTTTGTGGATATATTCTCAGATTACACTTGCTTGCAAAATTCAAGTGAAGTAACTAAATTATTTTCTTGATTACCACATTACCATTCATTTCTATGGTTAGTTCTACAAAGCAGGATCAAAGTGGCTTCCTTATATGGTCCTTTATTGATAGAGTGAAGAGTTCTTCAACTTAGACTTTTTTTTCTTCTCTTGAGTCTCCCATCAATCTGTGGTGTCTGTAAAGCTTTCCACAAGTACTTTTTATGCAGCCCTCCCTTTGGACTTGTCAGAATCTCGAGATCTGTTTTCTTTTCCTGAACTTGGCCAGCTCGCCTCGGCTGGGAGTTCCCTCCAGCCTTGGTCTGCTTCTGTTCTTGGGTAGGCTTGGCTTGGATACGTCTCCTTATGGATGTGATTGTCTCTCTCTGACTCACTGCCCAAACATGAAATTCAATAGTCATTTTATGACAGGAGAACATTTTTCTGAATGTCAGAGATTTCTCTTCCTTTCATTGCGTTACTTAATATTTTTGATCGTTCAGTTGCTTCACAATATCTTCAGGATATTGTTTCTATCCAATAAGAAATCAGTCTTTCTGTCCTACCTGCTGTATATAGTCCATGTTAAAAAGCAGTCTATTACCAAGATGGCATTTGCTTTGAGGCACATTCTAATAAAATAAGGTAGTTGTCAACAGAGTATACATAACTTCAGTTTGATGAAAAGGATAATTTTGGAGAAAAATAACTTCAAAGATGTTGAATTTAGAGACCATAATTTAAGTCATGGTTCCAGGTTTTTGTTTGTTTGCTTGCTTGTTTATTTTTTAATCCTCATCCTAAGATATTTTTCCATTGATTTTTTAGAGTGGAAGAGGGAGGGAAAGACAGAAACATCAATGTGATAAAAAACATTTATTGATTTCCTCCTACCTGCGCCCCAACCAGAGCCCGTGCTGGGATGGATCCTGCAACCAAGGTAAGTGCCCTTGACCTGAATGGAACCCCAGAGACCCTTTGGTCTATCCACTGAGCCAAATCAGCTAGGGCCATGGTTCCTTTTCTGATATAATGTGATATTAAACAAAATCTGACTTATATTGCCAAATTATCTGAGATTTAATTTTATGTGTTTGAAATGTTTTATTTCATTCAGAAAAGAATTTTCCTTTTTATATATTTTGTAGACTATAATATATAGTATATAACATATATTTGAGAAATTTATATAGTTATGTATCTAATGTGTAGTTGAGGATTTCTGTAAATATACATTTGAAGTGTATTTGTAGAGTTTAATAATAATAATAATTATTATTATTATTACAATTGTCATAAATATCTTAGCAACTTATTTTCTTAGTTTCTATACTTGACTTTGAACCATGGAACATACTGTCATTTTTAAAGTGTGATATAAGTGATATAAAACATGAGCTATGAATATCTTATACTACTTGATTTTGATACAGCCCAACTATTTATATGATTCCTTAATTAATTCTACATTATATTGACCTTCCCTATCAATTTATCTCTCTTTGCTATTTGGCCTAGCAACAGTTTTGTGGTAGTATGTGGATATTCATAAATTTGGACTTAAAGTCCAGGGAAGGATTCCAATAAATTTATGGAATATTAAACAAGCATGTTTATCTCAGACTCCTCCATAGCCCACTACAATGAGCTTCCGCCTACAAGGACCAAGAGAAAAGAAGTGATGAAAGCACATGAAAGGTGATAACCAAATTCTCAATGATCTAAAGCAGATGGATAGTGATAACTGGCTCAGAAAACCAGAGATGCTGAAAACTAAGCGCCTTGACAAGAAGCAAGTTAATCAGGGCAGAACTGTGGAAAAGCTGAGGAAGTCACAGGCAAGTGTTCCTCTGAAGATAGATAGTGTGAGGTAAGTGAGAAATGTAAGAAATAGTTTAGAAATATATAGTTATACCTTTATATATATATATATATGTGTGTGTGTGTGTGTGTGTGTGTGTGTGTGTGTGTATTTATATGAATTGATTTCTAAGAGGAAGGGAGAATGGGAGAGAGATAGAAAAACAACAATGATGAAAGAGAATCATTGATCGGCTGCCTCCTGCACGCCCTACGCTGGAGATCCAGCCCGCAACCCAGGCATATGCCCTGACCAGGAATTGAACCGCTACCTCCTAGTTCATAGGTCTATGCTCAACTGCTAAACCATGTGAGCCAGACTAGGTACACCTTTCATATTATCTTTCCCACCTCACAAGACCAAACAGTGGCCCCTCACTCAAAAGACCACCTGGTGTATTTTGTGGAGAGGATGACACAGAATAATTCTAGTCTTGAAAACACCAGGCACACCGCTGACAGCAACAGCATCGCAACAACAATAGCAACTGAGAAGTCTACATAATGGTTAGGGCTGGCCCAAACTCCCTCATCTGTTTACCTTGAATATTCTGGTAGCCACACTGAACTCTCCAAAGACGGAGTCTGTATAATCTTTATCTGAGGAAATGACAATTTCAAAGGAAAGAGCTACACATATTGATTTTGGGAGTTCTCCACCTCATTTAGTTGGGTGTTTGGCCCATCACCAACAGTGAACCTTATCCTTTGATAGGCCCCACCATTTACAGCTATGTATAATTACATTTGTAGAGCATCACCAGGCAAATCAGAAAATGAGGAAGAACTCAACATCCATGGCATCATTCACTATACTCTTAATGAGTTCCTGCTATGTGCTAGGCAGTGCTATGGGTGCTGTAACTACAGAGGGGATAAAAGAGTAAAAAAAATCTCATCCCTTAGAGAGGGTATATTCTAGTAGAGGAAGACAGACAACCAATATTTACTCAGTAAATAGTATAATGTATTAATATATAATATTTTAATGAACAAATGGATGAAAGGAGTTAACAGATAAACCAGAAAACAGAAAAATACATTTTAAAATCATTAGGGAAATAAGACAAGATATTGTATTTACTTTATTACATCCCACATTTTTTTTCAAAGAAAAAAATACCCATAGGGAAGTGAAATACCAAAAATTAACAATGAAGTAGAAAAAAAAATTAAATAAAGAGAAAACTTAAGAAGATAATGTGGAAAGTAGAACAAAAGGGACTGGTAAATAGCATAAAATGGATCAAATTACTGGAAGGAACTATACCAACAAGCTCACAATAATATATTAAGCTTGTGGTATTCTGGACATTTTTTTCACCTTTTAAATAATTTCTTCACTGAGGTTACATGACCTTCACATTTAAACTATGTAAATATGAAGGTATTGCTGAGATCTGTAATCAATGATCTAAGCCTGTATGTACTATACAGATGCACTCCTGTGATTAGTACTCTACATGGACTATTTTTTTTGCAAATATAAGAAATAAATCTCATTGCGGTATTTGCATTTTCTGAATAACCTTCAACTGACAAATATAAGAACACTTTAAAAATGGAGAATTCTTGATGATAACCTACTTGAACATATCCCTTAAATCTTAGCGTGTCAAGTGATCACAGATTAATGAATCATCAGAAAGGCATTTTCTAGGAGCCCGAGAAAAAACACAGCTACACGATAAATGTCCCAGAAAAACAATAATGTGGCAGCTTCTACGGATTGCCACAGAAATGAAGAGATGTAAGCACTAAAAATGGATGAAAATCGTTTGAGTATTCTGAGAAGAGTCTGTTTTGTGTCGCTGAAACGTTGACCTGTAAATGATTTGTGTTAAAGTCCATAGAGAAGTGAGACGAGGGAGGAGAGGACACGGAGTAAAAGGCTCTGAGCCTCCCAGTTAGGGATGAACACTGCTGTGTCTGTCAGGCCAGCTCCTTGTCAGTATTGCCACATCCCCTCCACTTGTGTCACTGGGATTCCACACCATCCACACCCCAGCAGAGGTTAAGGTTCACTCCAGAATGTCCCACTAATTATCTTGACACCATCTTAGGTGGAAAAACATCTCAAGGCCTTGGAAAGAACTCAGAACCTTAATTAGCAGAAATATTTTAAAATTATGTTATTGTGAAACTCAAAAGTCTTTGTTGGCTACATTAGATGTTTGCTTTAACATTTTTTCCTTCTAATCAATTTAATTCAATACAAAGTAGATTCATCTTGTATTTCAGCCAACAATTACTCATTAAAAAATACTATATAATACATGTAAAGTTAGCATTATGGGAAAATTTGGGGGCTTTTTCCTTTTCTTTTCTTTTCTTGCAACAGTTAGTAGGCATTTTCAAAATATATATAGCTCTTTATTGCTTTTAGATTCATAGAGTACTCCCCGCTCTTTGTATGATCCAAATCTGGTTTATCTCTCCATTAAAAAATGAGCATTCATTCATCACAAAATAATTTATGAAACACCTAATAGACCAAGCTCCTGTCCTCATGGAACTTACATTTTAGTGGAAGTGTGAGAGATATAAATTGTAATTATACTAAAGCAACAAATGCTATGAAAAACAAAGACAGAAACAAAAAACAGTGCCAGGTATGGAGAAAGGCAGGCTGGTTGGTGAAGAGCTCTCTGGGTTTGTGACTTTTGGGAAGAGAGCTGAATGGTGTCACTGGGATTCCACACCATCCACACCCCAGCAGAGGTTAAGGTTCACTCCAGAATGTCCCACTAATTATCTTGACACCATCTTAGGTGGCAATCCGTAGAAGCTGCCACATTATTGTTTTGGGAAGAGAGCACAAGGGAGGAATATTTTAGGCAGGAGGTATAGCAAGTGCAAGAGTATGAGATGATAAATAGACCGGTGTCTATACCAGAGCAAATGGGAAGGAGTAGAAAGAGAGCAGAACAGGGAACATGTAAAAAGATTGTCTAGATAGTATTATATTTCAAATGTTGCTCTAAATACCGTATTTTCCGGCGTATAAGATGACTTTTGAAACGAAAAAAGTCAACCGAAAAATCGGGGGTCGTCTTATATGCCGAGTATATCCCGAAAAACGTCTTGATATGCCGCTAAACGAATTTTCCAACTCGAAAATCGTCTTGGATATGCCTCTAAATGAATTTTCCAACTCGATCCCGCAGCAATCACTGCAAGCCTGTTCAGACCGCCTCTCTAACTCAGCCAATCCAAGCAGGCTTTTTATGCATACAAATTATACATGTTCTGTACCTGAAGCTACACTGTGTTCTAGTAAAAAACCTGCTCAGATTGGCCAGAGTCAGAGAGGCGGTCTATTAAAAAAAGAACTGGTGTTGCCTCGGAAGTGGGGGGTAGTCTTATACAGCGAATATAGGCCTAAACCTATGTTTTAACTGTAAAATTAGGGGGTCATCTTATACGCCGGAAAATATGGTATTTCATATGTGCTCATTACTCACTAACTAGAAAAATACTAGCAAAGAAAAAGCTATGCTCTTGTGGAATTTTTTGTTTTTTGGGAGGGGGGCAATTAACATATAAATAATGGCTGTTTTGTTCTCACCATTTTCAGCCAATCAAAGCCCAAATGCCTCAATGACATGTAGCTCACTGCCCACAATTTGCATGCACCAGGCTGATAAGGTTGGCTGAGAAGAAGGGAAAAATGGATGCCCCACAGTGTCATTTTTTAAAAAAAAAATTTATTTCTTAAAATATATTTTTATTGATTTCAGAGTGGAAGGAGAGGAAGAGAGAGATAGAAACATCAGTGATGAGAGTATCGTTTATAGATCAGCTTCCTTCTGCATGCATACAACCCAGGCATGTGACCTGACCAGAAAATTGAACCATGACCACCTGGTTCATAGGTCAATGCTCAACCACTGAGCTACACTAGCCGGCCCTGAATTTCTAATTTTTAAAACATTTTAAAATTTATTTATTTATTTATTTATTTATTTATTTATTTATTTATTTTTCACTGTGTCATTTTTGAAGGGAGGAGAATTCCTCACAGGTGGAGAAACAAGGGTGTTAGAAAAGCCCAACACACATTTCTAAATAAGTTAGGATTTATATTTAATTTTCGTCAGACCAGGGATTCGAACCCAATAAGCCCCTCCTGGCTCCCCTGGGAAGGCCTCCTCCATTCCACACCCCCCCCCCACACACACACACACCTAGAAGCTCAGGGTGAAGCACCACTCTGACATCTCCCATTATTCATACGTTGAAGTTGAATTCAGTTCTTTTATCTGAAAGGGAGACAAGTCAGGGAAAGAAAGGCAGGTTTTTAATATATTGTTTTTCTAGCAGAGGGTCGGGGGATGGCAGGTCTACACACACTTCCACTGACACTGAGTGTAGATACCTCCCCAGAGGACAAAAAGAGAGAGAGCATTGTCATGATTACATTTGTATGGGGACTTCATAAAATATGTGTACTTTTTAGAGCTCTGGTTTACGGTTCTGCTATAAACAATGAGATATCTTTTTGGGGGTCTTACATTATTCATTACTAATAATTATGTTGTTGTTAATGGCTCAAGATGTTGAAGGAGCATTATCTATTTTTGTTGTTATTTAAACTCCTTGGGGTGCAGTATAATAAGTGTATCCTAAAATGCACTTTGCAAACTAAACATATTTCTCTACCATGAAAAAGTAGGATATAGTTCATGTTGGGTCCAACTGAGTTAGCAAACTTGAAATTGAAAACAATCTCTGCCTTTTAATAGCCTCATGTTCATAGCCTTCAGAGCCAGCAAAAAAAAAAAAAAAAAAAAAAAAAGAAGTGTTTTGAAGCCTGGATCTATTTTAAAATTATGCCATAAGATACATCATTGATGTAAACATATACTTCTGGATATAAAATTGTATTAAAAATTAAAAGGAGGAAACATTGGAATATTGCATAAATTATATTTTTAACAACATATAATTTTGTCTGCAATAAAAATTAATCTTTCAAATTCCATATAATCCTTAATTTTTACTCATTTGCTTCACTTTTGGCATGTATGCTATTAACTGTTTAATAAACCTATTTATAACCCAAGCAATTTATCTTACTTCATTTTGCATACAGATATAAAGTATTTATGAAGATGAGAGAAAACCCAAAAGTCTACAACTGTGATGAATTGGAAACTACCTCAAGAAAGTGAATGGGAATTATTATACTTTATATTTTTCCCTAATAAGCTTAAATCATCCTAAAACTTTATCCATTTTATCCTCATAGATTCCTTGAGAAGGTCTTGGAAAAGGCATTATTATCTCTATTTGAGTAAGAAGAAAATTCAGTGTGACATTTACTGGTATTTTATTTTAAATTTACTACTATTATTAGTAGAGGTTGAAATGAATTTGATGTATTTCAAAATGAAAAGCATTACAATCCAGGAAGAGTATTTCTACATTAGAGATGACTATAAAACAAGGAATTAAAATATAAAAACAATGGAAAAAGCTACTTGAAAGAGGTGAGCTTATAATTTTTCTTCCCATGTGC
Source organism: Pipistrellus hanaki (assembly GCF_964339955.1). Taxonomy (NCBI): domain Eukaryota; kingdom Metazoa; phylum Chordata; class Mammalia; order Chiroptera; family Vespertilionidae; genus Pipistrellus; species Pipistrellus hanaki. Next base: position 37,059,420 of record NC_140519.1, on the reverse strand, counting down.
TTGGTCTATTTTATTTAAATTCAATCTGCTTTCTTGTCTTTAAGAAAAGACTCTCAGACTCTCTCTCTCTCTCTCTCTTTTTTTTTATAAAGGTTTCACAGAAATTTTAAGGAGGCTATTTAAGAGAGGAGGTGATTTTGAATAATGGGCTTGAAATAGGAGTGTTTTAGAGTTAAGTATAGTATGGAAATTTCCATATTGAAAGAGGAAACATGAAACTATATATAATATGCTTAAATCCTTTCTAGCAATCCTTTCTAAAAATTTTATGTGATTTTCCTTTTTTTACCCTCTTACACGATCTTTATTCACTCCCCCGGCCTACGACATCCATCTCTCTGAGGTTGTACGTGAGGGAAATGGGGATAGAGATGTATCCCAGCTTTGGAAAGTCAAAATACAGCTAAGCAGTAAGACAGGGTATTATCTTAAAAGACATTTTTCTACATTTGTTTATTTCTCATTTTATATAACAACCAAGCTTACGTGACCTATACTAACAGAATTCTCCCAAGGTTGAGGAGATCTCTCTGGTCACCATTAAGGCTTAGTTAAAGTATGGGAAAAGGAGGATAAGAAAAGAAAAGCCTACCTTTTCCAATTTTGGAGATTAGTAGGAATTAGAAAAGGGGAGACATAAGAATGCAAAAGAACGTAAGAAGAAAAACTAATGTTTTCCTTCTCTCCTTAATTAGGAGGCATGTGTAAGGTAGAAAGGAACCCTTTATACCCTCTACCTCTTACACACACCTCCACCTCCACTTCTTACTTGACCGTCTGAAAGGAGGTCCTTTGAAGACAATCTTGGATCAATCCAAGGTCAATTTGGCTGTTCAGCATGAACAGTCAAAGGCAGACCATGAAATATTGTTTCCTGAGCCACCTCGTTTCCAGAGTTACCTATGTGTTTGTCTGTGGTGCTTGACAGAGAGGTTCATGGGAGTGAGAATATTGCATCTTTATACCAATATTTCTCCTTTCAGCTCTATCAGTTTTTGTCTGAGGTATCCTGAGGCTCTATTGTTCAAATTATATATCTTGTTAGGATCATTATGTTTTCCTAGTGCATTGATCCTTCTACTATTATGTAATATTCCTCTTTGTCTCTACTCTACTGATTTTCTTTGTCCTAAAGACTACTTCAACTGATTTTAATATATCCACTCCTGCTTTTGCCTAATGTTTGTACAGTATATCTATTTCAATCTTTTATTTTCAAACTGCTTATATCATTATATTTCAAATGAGTTTCTTGAGACTGCATATTATTGTATCATGAGTTATTTTTTTAAAATCCATTCAGCAAATCTCTGTATATGTGCATGTGTGTATGTGTGAGTGAGTGTGTGTGTGTGTGTGTGTGTGTGTGTGTGCGCGCATGTGCGCGTGTGCGCGCTTAATTGATGTAGTTAGATCATATACATATCATTGTTGATATGTTAGGGCTTAAGTCTGCCATTTTGTTATTCATTTTCTGTTTCCTACATTTTCTATTCTTCTATTTCCTTTTTCTTTCTCTCTTGTGGGTAATTTGAGCATATTTTTAAGATTCTATCTTGATTTTATTTATGTTTTTGAGTATATAATTTTGTCTGATTATCTAAGAGGTTCTAGGTATTGCAATATACCTATATCACAGTGTACTGATATCAACATTTTACCAATTCATGTGAAGTATGATACTTATTTCCATTCAGGTTTTTTTATCCTCCTTGTTTTTTAATTATAATTATCTTAAGTGTTTCTTCTACATACATTGAGCACCATATCAGATGTTGTTAAAATTTTTGTTTCAACCATCAAATATGATTTTAAAAACTAACAAAAAGTTGGATAATCTTTATACCCATATTTTTTCTTATTCTAATTATTTTCTTCAGTTTTTAAAGTTCTAGATCTTTATTTCCTTTCTGTTTAGGGGACATCCTTTAGCTATTTCTTAATGACAGGTTTCTAATAACAAACTTTCTTAGTTTTCCTTAATATTCATTTCCCCTTCATTTATAAAGAAGATTTTTCTCCAGAAATCTAATTTAAAGTTGCAATTTTTCTTCTGTATTTGAAAAATGTGTGTCAGTCCTTTTTCAGGACTCCATTGTTTCTGATGAGAACTTGCTATTATTTGAGTTGGTATTTTCCTTTTTTTTAAAAAAAATATATACTTTATTGATTTTTTTACAGAGAGGAGGAGAGAGGGATAGAGAGCTAGAAACGTTGATGAGAGAGAAACATTGACCAGCTGCCTCTTGCACACCCCCTACTGGGGATGTGCCTGCAACCAATGTACATGCCCTTGACCAGAATCGAACCTGAGACCTTTCAGTCCGCAGAGGTCTACCACTCTGCCAAACCGGTTTTGGCTGAGTTGGTATTTTCCTACAAGTAATGCATTGTTTCTCACTGGTTAATTTCATGGGGTTTTTTTTTCCTCCTTAGCTTTAAGAAGTTTAATTATGACGTGTCTTGGTGTGGATTTTTTTGTTTATCATATTTGGTCTTGCTCAGCTACTTGTATCTATAGATTTACGTATTTCACCAAAGTTGGGAAATTTTCAGCCATTATTTCTTTGAATGATTTTTTAATTCCATTCTATTGTTTCCTTCTGGGATCCCAATGACACAAATTATTTGTCTTTTGTTGTTTTCCCACAGGTCTCTGAAATGCTATTCACTTATTTTCAGTGTATTTTTTGTTCATTGTATTGGGTGAATTTATTGTCTATCTTCAAGTTCAATTCCATCCAGTGCTATCTTCACTTTACTATTGAGTCCAGCTAGTGAGTCATTTTTATCCTGTTACTATGATTTTCAGTTTTTATCATTTCCATTTGGTTAATTTTTAATGTCTACTTATTTATTCAGATACTATATTATTTTGTTTAGTTCAAGAGAAATTAGAATTGTTTATTAAAATATTTGTTATGGTAGATTCTTTTATTAGAAAGAAGTGTTTATATTGTTAGAAATGAGTTCTAAAGTACACATTCAAAGTATAGTATTCTAAATTCAGAAAATAAAGTAGCATACTGGAAGAAAGTATGTGCTTGAAGATCAAACAGACTGGGTTTTAATGTTGTTTACATTTTGTTTTCTATACGTTCATTGTAAATGAATACAGTGGTTGTGAGGATTAAATCTGTGCCAGTAACATGCTAACAGTTCATGAAGTGTAATTTTCCCATACATTTATCATTAAGATCCCAATGATAAATGTGGTTATACATTACATAGAGCTTCTAAGGGTGAATAGGTTTTATTAATGTCTTTTTTCAAAACACATGGAATCTGAAGTAGTATAGAAAATTTTTTAACGTAGTGACATAAAAAAATCTAGACTAATGGTTATCTAATTGTAGCTCAAGCTCTCTCCCTGACCTATTTAAACAGAGGTTCTGAGGGTGGTGCCCAGAAATCTGTGTTTTAACAAGTCCTCAAAGTGATGCCAGTTAAAGTTTGAGAACTACTGGGCTAGCTACTAATCTATCATCCAGTATACCTTTTTGTGTGCTACCTATTTTAATTTAGTGGATTCTCTCAGCTTACTTATGGCACTTACACGGATGTACAGAATCCATACAGTATAATGCGTTCATAGCACATTGAAGAGTCTTACAATTGTGGAATTCATGCCATGTGCCATCTGGAGGGGGAAACATAATTTCCTGGATTCCTTTTAACTCCTTATTAACCTGCCAATCTAGCCAGTGTCATCCTGCAATACTCTCATGGGCCAACACCAATATGGCAACTGACTTTATTTTGGGCACTGTAACCTTATCAGTAAACCTAATTCATTATAAGTGTTACTCTGTTTTTATAGCAACATAATAGATGCTGTTGGAGCAAACCATGAGAATTTCAGATCATAACCCTTGGCTCTTTCCTTTTAAGATTTACGTTAGCCCAAGATCATGATATTGTGCCTCTCTATACACTTCTATTCCTGACTGAGGAATGAGAAATTGCCCATGGTAACACAAATTGCCTTTAAAAGAGGTTCAACTTTGGAGAAATCTCTAAGTTTCATCTACCCTTTCCTTGGAGTAGACACTATCCTTTTAAGAATCTCCCAATGTCTATGACTGGCTCCCTAAAGTTAATATCAATTACCTTGGGAAGGAGCTAGAAGAAAAGTACATCTGCATTTCTGTTGTTGCCACTTTATCAGTAATTAATGCCAAAATCTTAGTGAGCTATTAGGGCCACCCAAGCTTTCCAATGTTATCTGTTCTGAGCACATGCAATTTGATCATTGTCAATCCACACTTCTAAAAAAACACTGAATATATATATAGTACCCAAACTCATCAGTGTTCACCCATTTTAGGGCCAGGAGATATATTTTTTGGAAAGACTACTAGGTGTCAACTGTAGATAGACTGGATGGCCATGGATATTACTCTGTGCTCTCTCTCCTTGTTTTGGTATATTATTGCCCCTGGGCATTCAAAGATGGCTGTCTTTCAAAAAGCCAAGAATCTTGTAGTTAAAGAATTAACCAAGGAGGAGCAGGGGTTATATGATCCACTAAAGCCCCCAAAATTACTGGCCTTCCCTTGCATAATTTTACACATTTGGGGAAGCTAAAGGGATGGCAGTGGAGGAACACTGACTTCCTATTATCCTGTGAGTTTTGTTCTCTTTGGTTGCTATGCCCCACTCTCTATTATGAGCTTTCATTTCTGGTGTTTTGATTGTTTGCTTAATTTGATTGTATTCTTTCATCATTATTTTCCCCAGAAAGTCTACCTACCAATATATTTTAAGCTCTAAATTTTTACATATATTTCCACCATCACATGTTAAGTTATACCTTGGTTGAGTAGTCATTTCATCACTACTAAGAGAAGTATCACCTTTTAGCCTCAAATGTTGCAGATGAGAAGTCTGATGCTTTTCATTTATGAATAACGTGCTATCACCAAGATTTTTCTTTTTTGTTTGGATTTCAAACTTATTTCCAGGATAGGTATGTGAATTTTTTTCATATGATATGCATAGAATATACAGTTAAGTGAAACCTTTTCCCTTTGTTCTTTTACATGAATCTCCCTTTTGATGTCGCAGGTTATTAATTTGCTTATCAATAGAGATCATCCCTTCTTATTTATCTGAAAGAAGTTACATTGTGAGATTAATAATTATCTTTTTTTATTTTTATTTTTTAGTTATACTAGCCTCTACCTAAGTGCTATTATCATTCTTCTGTTTGGATGGGCATCGTTCCTCTCTAGAAGCTATTTCACTCTCTGTGCACTCTGTGTGCTTTGACTGCTTCTGGGCCTCCGCAGGTTGTTTATTTTACTTCACTGGGCTCCGTGGGCTCCTGTCTGGTTGTTGGAATATGTGCAGTGTTAGCCATCCCACAAGAGAGTAAAAGTTATCACATTCTTTTTCACTGTTTCCAGGGGATTCCGAACCAGTCTGGCCCCTACTTCCCAATCCAAGCATCTGCAGCAAGCTCCCTGCCACCCATTGTTTACCGTCAGTGGGCCTCGGCTCCCTTGATTTTTCTCTTTCTTGGTCTTTGGACGCTAAGGAGACCAGGCATGCAGTCAGTGTCTCGTTTTCCTGGGGGGCCACAGATGGTTACAAGCTATGCTCTTCACAGAATATGATGCTTTGTATTACTTGTCCATTATATTAATGTTTGCAATATTAGCTCAAACTCTGGGAGGAGGGGGGAGAAATGAGCAAAAAAAAAAGTGAAGGGATTAAAAAGTACAAACTGGCAGTTACAAAATAGTCACAGGATATAAAGTACAGCGTAGAGAATATAGTCAATCATATTGTAATAGCTTTATATGGTGCCAGGTGGGTGCTGGCAATATCAAGGGGATCATTGTTAAGTATATGTGTTTAACCTCTATGCTATGCACCTGAAACTAACACAGAATAATATTAAATGTCAACTGTAATTGAAAAATAAAATTTGAAAAAATATTACCTCATGTTTAACGGATGAAAACAACGCACATTTATTATCGTACAGTTTCTGTTGGGCAGGAAGCCAGGCATGACCTAAGTGGGTCCTAATCAAGGTTTCCACCAGGACTAGATTCTAAGGGGTTCAACTGAGGAAGGGTCTGATTCCAAGCCCACTGGATTGTTGGCAGTGCTCGGCTCCCTGTAGGCTGCCAAACCAAAGCCCTTAATTTCTTGTTGGTGCTTGGCCTAGAGTCACCCTCAGCTTAGCACTGTATGACCCTCTCTCTATATAGCTGCTTGCATGCAACCTGGCCTATTGTTTCTCAAAACTAGTGAGTAAGAAAGTCTTCTCCCATGGCAGGCCTTACAATCTTATCTGTGGTGATCGCATACCCATAATCAGGCAGATCCTGCCACCTTTGTGATAGTCTCTACGGCTAGAAACAAGTCCTAGGTCCTACCCACACTCAGGAAGAGAATCACAAAGGCCACGGACACCATATATGGGGGCCACAGAACCACCTTAGAGTCTGTGCGCCACAGATATATATCTTGGGAAGGAGAAAAGCCACTTTTTTTCTTCTGTTAATACATATTTGGACCCTGTGTCTCATAGACACTCCCCTTCTCCCCACTATTTAAGCTAGGGGAGTTATAGTGAAAAACTTAGTTGCAGAGAGGAAGAGAGCAGCATTCAGGCAGCCACTGTCCCAGAGTTCCCAGCTCTATAAACTTGCTCTGTAAAACCATCCTCCATCCCTGCTCTGTCCACTTTAGATCAGCCCACAGCTAGGTCTGGAGAGGTTACAAACCCAGCTTCCACACTGATCTTCTGGCCTCTGGGCTTAAAATATTTCCATTGATCCCCCAATTGCTAGAGCAATTTTCTGAAATCCAAAATTAATTTCATCTCTTTCTTAATTAAAAGCTTTAGGTAGCTTTTCATTACTTTTAAGACAAAAACCTAAATTCCTAGACACTGGTCACAAAGGTTTAATCTTTCCAATCTAGTCCCTCTCTGGTCTCCCAATCTATATGATCCAATCACAGTTAACCTCCTTCCTTCATTTCTCTGACATTCTGACATTGTCACTACATCATGTCATCACCTTCAGACCTTTGTGTAAGCTACTCTTCTTGCCTGAGATATTTTTTTTTCTGCCTTGAAAGTTTAATGTTTCACATAACATTAAACATTAAATGATTTGAGGAAACCTTCCTGACCCAGCAAGTCCAACATTGACTCATCCTTATGGCCTTCTTTCCCCCGCCCCCCAATACTTCCTTTGTTATATAATCAACTCTGCATGTGATGGAGGTATTTTTCATAAGGAGTTAACATTTTTAATTGATATGGTGGTCTCTCCTACTATACTATAAGCTCTATGAGAGAAAGATCTATGTTTATTTACAGGTTTTTTGTTTGTTTTTTTTCCTACCAAGTATCAACATATATGCAAGCAACAAACACACTCAGGCTAACTTACCCCAAAAAGGAAGATATCAAAGGAATGTGGATTAGTTCATAATATCAAAGGGGAAAAAAACTAAGAATCATGACAGAAAGAATAGGTAACATGGTAGCAACTGTGAGCTAGAAAATAGGAATAAGTGAGCAATAGTAATACCACACCATACAACAGAAAAAGTGAAATTTCTCTTCTATCCCTGCTTAAAGTTCAAATTCTCAAGAGAGATTTCCATTGAGCTAATTTGGGGCCACTAGACACCATTATCTCCAGCTCTATTTATGGTGAGGAATGTATAGTTCCCAAAACAAAACTGGAATGTTGCTCTCTGTCACAGGAGGAATGAATAAGGGATAAACAAAAACAACAGATGCTCACTATAAACCTAGCCATCCACAGCATTAGTAGGCTTACCATAAATACTTGTAGAATGAATGAATGGACATTTGAAATAGACTAAACTCAATGCAGCTAGCCACTTACCAGTTATGAAGGAAGATTTAGAAAAAATTTAAACCAGTCTATAGAAGATGACATGGGTCGGCAACTAAGTAATTGCGGATTTTTTAAAGAAAATCAAAGACAATTTTTTCATGGAACTAAATAACTTTATTCTGTAATGTATTGCCCATTTTGATCAATGACCTTTTGCCATCTTTCAGGCAGCATCATAATCCCACGTTCAAAAAACTTCTGGTTTTTATTAGCAAAAAACTGAATCAGGTACGATTTGACATCATCATCATTATTGAAATTTTTACCATTCAAGGAGTTTTGTAAAGATCGAAACAAAAAGTAATCAGATGGTGCAAGGTCAGGACTATATGGTGGATGTGGCAAAACATCCCAACCAAGCTCCATTAATTTTTGCCGAGTGACCAAAGATGTGTGTGGCCTTGCATTGTCATGATGGAATACAACACCTTTTCGATTTGTCAATTCGGGCCGCTTTTCTTCAACTGCATTGTTTAATTTCATTAGTTGTTCAATGTAGACATCAGAATTGATCGTTCGGTTGGGTGGTAAGAGTTCAAAGTAGACAATTCCTTTGTAATCCCACCAAACTGATAACAAAACCTTCTTTTGATGAATATCAGCTTTTGATGTTGTTTGAGTTGGTTCACCTGGCCTGCTCCACGATCTTTTCCGCTTGATATTGTTGTAAACAACCCATTTTTCATCGCCAGTTATCAGTCGTTTTAAAAATGGATCATTTTCATTACGTTTCTTTAGCAAATCGCAGCTGCTAATGCGTTGCGTTAACTGTGATTCTTTCAGTTCGTGAGGAACCCATGTATCGAGTTTTTGAACATAGCCAAGTTGTTTTAAGTGATTTTCAATGCATGTATGTGATACATGAAGCTTCTCTGCAATCTCACGTGTTGTACTGTGACAGTCCGAATTGATTATTGCTTTGATTAGGACGTCATCAACTTCAACTGGACGACCAGAGCGTTTTTCATCTTTGAGTGAAAAATCACCAGAACGAAATTTGGCAAACCAATTTTGACACTGCCATTCTTTTAAGGCTTCGTCACCATAAACAGCACATAACATTTTATGAGCTTGCGATGCGTTTTTCCCTTTGTGGAAATAAAAAAGCAAAATATGACGAAAATGTTCCTTTTGATTTTCCATTTTTCAACGAACGCCAAACGAAAACTACAAAACAGATCAAAAAACTTTTTTTACTGTTAACAGCTGAATAGCCAACTATCAAATAACAAAATGTGTTTTACATTTGTACTACGTCTGCAAACCTAAAAATTCAACTGAAGCCATATACGTGTGAAACCCGCAATTACGTAGTTGCCGACCCTAGAAAGCTGTATATATTTAATGTGCACAACTTGATGAGTTTTGGCTAAGAATACACCACCATCGCTACCATCAAGATCACAGACATGTCCATAGCCTCTGAAAGTTTTGTCCTACCTTCTTTATTATTTTATTTTTTGTGTGTGTGAGTTAAAGACACAATATAAGATCTACCCTTTTCAAAAAAAAATGTAAGTATACCACACCATATTATTAGCCATAGGCACAATGCTGTAAAGTAGATCTCCTGAATTAATTTATCTTATATAATTGAAACTTTATACTCTTTGACCATCACCTTTTCATTTTCCCCTGCTCCCAGCCCATGGCAATCACAATTCTCCCCTCTACTTCTATGAGTTTAGTATTTTGGATTCCACACAGATATGTTGAGATCATACAAGATTTGTCTTTCTGTGTCTTGCTTTTTTCATTTAGGATAAAGTTTTCAAGGTCAATCTATTTCATCACAAATTCCAAGATTCCCTTCCCTTTCAAGGTTGAATAATATTTCACTATACATATATGCTGCATTTTCTTTATCTGCTCATCTATTAATGGACATTCAAATTGTTTCCTTATCTTAATTATTGTCAATAATGCAGCAATAAACATGGGACTGCAGGTATCTCTTTGAAATCTTGATTTCAACTCCTTTGAATAAATACCCAGAAGGGTGACTGCTGGATTATATGGTAGTTCTATTCTTAATTTTTGAGGAACCTCCTCTTTTTTTTTTTTTTTTTTTGCAAGAGCTGAACCATATTATATTCTTACCAACAGTGTTCCAAAACTTGAAATATTTGTGTGTGTTTTTTTAAATAATAGTCATCCTAACAGGTGTTAGATGATATCATTGTAGTTTTAATTTGCATCTTCCTGATGGTTAATGAAGTTGAGCAACTTTTCATATAGCTATTGGTCATCTGTATCTCTTCTTTGGGAAAGAAATATCTATTCGGGTCCTTACCTCCATTTTTAAAATTTTTGTTTTTATATTGTTATTGAGTTGCAGTTTCTTATATATTTTGGATATTAACTACTTATCAAATGCATGATATACAAATATTTTCACCCATTCCATAGGTTGCATTTTAATTTTGTTGATTTTTTGTTGTTGTACAGAACCTTTTTACTTGATGTAGTCCCAGTTACTTTATTTTCTGCTTAATTTTTAAAAATTATTTTATTGTATAATTTTTAGCTGTAGAAAATTATAATTCAACATCTGGATACACTACAAAGTGATTATTACAACAAGGCTAGTTACCATTCCCTTACAGATGACTCCCTTCACCAATTTCACCTATCCCTCAAACTCCCTCCACTCTGATAATCACTAACCTATTCTCTGCATCTGTAAGTTTATTTTGGTTCTGTTTGTTCATTTGTTTGGCTTCTTTTAGACTACACATCTGGGTCAGATCATATAGTATTTGTCTTTCTCTGTCTGGCTTATTCCATTTAGCATAGTACTAAGGTTAACTTGTTTATTTTTATTTTTATTTTTATTTTTATTTTTATTTTTAGTGCCTGTGCTTTTGGCTACAGATCAAAAAAAAAAAAAAAATCACCGTCAAAGAGCCTTTCCCTATGTTTTCTTCTAGGAGCTTTATAATTTTAGATCCCATGTTTAAGTTCTTAATGCATTATGAGTTGGCTTTTTGTATGGTGTGAGATAAGGTTCCAATTCCATTCTTGTGCATGTCATTATCCAGTTTACCTAGCACCATTTTCCTATTTTGTATTCTTGGAACCCTTTTCAAAATTAATTCACAGTATGCAAATGAGTTTATTTCCAAAAGGATATAATAATGGTTTTTTCTTTCCTCCTAAGGTTGCTGTAAAGATAAAACGAGTTGTTATTATAAATCAGTGGCATAGAGCAGTGCTTGGCACACTGTCATGGCTGAGACTTAACTCTGTATATCTTCATACTTATTTTACCCATTCATACACCAACATACCTCATATCCAAGGTAAAGAATCCCCAAATTATTCAAATATACACACTTGAACAGTGACCTACCTAACTACTAGAGTTAAAATCCTATCCCAGCCGAAACCAGTTTGGCTCAGTGGAAAGAGCGTCGACCTGCGGACTGAAGGGTCCAGGGTTCGATTCTGGTCAAGGGCATGTACCTTGGTTTGCGGGCACATCCCCGGTAGGGGGTGTGCAAGAGGCAGCTGATCAATGATTCTCTCTCATCGATGTTTCTACTTTCTATCGCTCTCCCTTCCTCTCTGTAAAAAATCAATAATATATATATATTTTTTTAAAAAATTCTATCCCAGAGATGACAAACTCAAGAAAACTACTCTTCTTAAAGAATTCTGCCTTATTAAGATTTTTCTGTTGGTGCTATATATTACAATATTTAAAAATGTGTAAGCAGATTATATAGAGTCAATTTCCATCAATAACTTTGGTACAGAAAAAAGCGGTACTCTTAAATGAAATAGTATAATGGTAGGCTTATCGCCTAAAAGAAAAATATTAACAGACAAATTGAAAAAAAGGCTTTTACTTCTTTGTCTAAGTGCTCAGCATACATTAGTTTCCTTTATGTGATAAGCCAAGGTTAGGCTGCAGTGGAAAATATTACTAGCAAAAATAATCTCTACGGAAGTCACATCCTTATTGGCAATATTCTACAAAAGTTAAATAGTATTCCATTGGGAAGACTTCTGGAATTCTGCAAGCATCAGAAATGTTTGCTCTTTATTTGTTGAGTACTTAATGGAGAATACAGTTATTGTTTCATACTTCCTGATTCGAATCAGATTCCAGAGAAAGGAGGTTTTTCTCCTGGGTTAATGAGTGGCATTAGACATCATTTTTGGAGAAATGGTTATAAATGATATATATAAAAGTTTACACTAATGAAAGTTTCTCAGACTTCTTTTTATTTTTTTAATTTGTAACAGAAGATGTGTGTCAAATGGAACCTGATCTGGTACCCCTACATATTTCACAGACAGAATGAATGTGCCTGTGATTAAAGTTGAAATTCAGATCATGCTGGCCCTTGGTCCTCAGGTTGCCATTTTCTCAAGTTCCTGAGTCTAGTCCCATTAGTATTTCAGAGCAGTACACAGACAACGATGTGACCTATTGAACAAAGGTCTTTCTCTAGAGAACATTGGATAAAATACACTGAACTTCTGGATTGGAAGGGACCAGCAGGAGAGTTGTACCACTGCATGAAAATGGGCAGTTCTAAGAATTTTTGTAGTTTTTTTTTAAAAAAATCTGTGAACTGAAAAGGGTATCTCACAAAGTTAGGAAACAGGAAATAAATATATATTTTTTAAATTGTACACCAAATGGTTTCAGGTTTGATTCCAGGTCAGGGCACATAGTTAGTTTGCAGGTTGGATCCCCAGTGAGAGCACATATGGGAGACAACTGATCAATGTTTCTCTCTCACATTGATGTTTCTCTCTCTCTCTCTCTCTCTCTCTCTCTCTCTCTCTCTCTCTCTCTCTCTCTGAAATCAAATCACAAATAACATATCCTTAGGTGAGGATAAAATAATAATAATAAATAAATAAACTGTCCCTTTCCAATTGCCTTGTGAAGCTGCCTTTGTTATTTTTAAGTTCCCATAAGTCTTTATTCCATTTCTTCTCGTTTTTTAAGGTCCCAATTTTTCATTATATCAAACATGATATTTGTGAAAAATGTAGAAAAATGTGGAAAACCATAAAGAAGAAAATAAAAATTCCCTAAAGATAAAAATATTAAAATTTTGGAGAATTTTCTTCCAGTTTATATAATACATTTTTATGACAAATGCAATAACTTTCATACAGGAATAGGCAAGAGAAAAAGCAGGCTCAAGTAAGCAAAGACAGTTGCTGAACAGGCTGCTAAGAAGGGAGTGCTCTGTGGCAGGAAGGGCAGATATAAATTTAAGTACAAGCCTGGAGACAGAAGCTGGAGTAGTCCATAGGAACCATGAAGGGTGCCTGCAAATGTGTAAGGATGAGAGAGCAGGAAAAAATAAAAAAATAAATAAAAAACACACCAAAACCTGCTGTGGCAAGGTGCTGTCAAAGTGCTGGGGGAACAAAACATCTAGTAAAAACATTTTAAAACTGTTTGCTGAGCTATCTCCCCTCTAAGATCTTCAGTAAAATTCACATTACTCACTCTGGTTTTTGTTTAACAGGGTTCTTTAGGGAAGGGACTTTAAATTTTTGTTCGTATAACTGGAAAATAAATTCTGAAAGACCTTGAACATTTTTAGGCTCCTATCAGACATTTTCATCCCGTGTAAATAGTTTCAAAACATAATTTCTGACAGGCTGCAGGTATTGACATTTTAAAATAGAATTACTGCCTCTTTCATTTATTTTATCTAAGAATCTGAAGATAATGGCAGTTTGATGCCTACCTTGATCCACTTAAAAGCGATGGAAAACTTTAACAGTGAAGAGGGTGGTGGCAAAAGAAGCCGAAATTTATCACAGCACATTTTCAGACGACCTGCATTGTGTAAGAATACAAACTCAATGGAGTGATGGTTTAGAAGCGAATTCACTTAAAAATATCTATTGCCTCTTTTTTATTTAAAAAAATATTTTTGTTGATTTCAGAGTGGAAGAGAGAGGGGGAGAGAGTAGAAACATCAATGCTGATAGATAATCATTGATCAGCTGCTTCCTGCACACCCCACAATGGGGATTGAGCCTACAACCCTAGCATGTGCCCCGACTGGGAATTGAACCATGATCTCCTGGTTCATGGGTTGATGCTCAACCACTGAGCAACACAGGCTGGGCTCTATGCCCTCTTAAAGCCAGAGAGGCTAAGAAGATAGCCAACACCCGGGATATAGATATACAATCCTTTTCTTCCTTCTTTCCTTTCCTCCCTTTTATGTCCCCTTACAAAAACCCATTGTACATAGAGTTTTAAATATTAGAATTTTTATCTGGCATTAATTTGGGAAGATACTCTTCAAAAATATTTTTAAGTTATTTTATTATCCTATGCTATTATTTATGTATTAGTGAACCTTGAAACAGTTAGCCAGTGACTTGAGCAGAGATTATATTCAGATTTTGGAGTATAAAATTGCCAGGTCTTCTATAGCTCTGAGCTCTGTTACCTGCTACTTGAAACTATTAAGTTTTGTGGTTTCTTGCCATCTGACCTGGGGGGATTGTGGAGATCCCATAGACAAGAAAAGCCACAAAGTGGGAGTTCTTGCCCAAAGCAGTGGTAGTCTTTATGGAATAAAAGTTTCTCAAGTTTCTGCCTGCCTGCCATGCGATGATTTCTGGTGCATTTACATGGTTGTTCTTAGTATTGCTGTCAGGTTTTGTCATTGCTTACATGTGGAGGAATCTCCTGGACATTTCCTGCCATTGTTATGAATATCTTGCCCATGTGAGTATCATTAGATTATTAAAAATCTTTGCTAATTTGATAAGTGTAACTTACTGCTTTTTAAAAATATTATAGTTCTCATTACTGGTGTGATTGAACGTTTTGCATGTTGATTGGCTATTTGTTTTCCAGCACTTGTAAATTATCTGCTCATTTCCTTTGTCTATTTTTAAATTCTGGAATCTCATTTTTTATTGATTTAGAATAGTTTTTTTATTATTAAAATATTATTACCCTGCCAAAAGTATTCTTTGGAAAATACTTCCCTGTTAGTGACTTACTTTAAATTTTGTTTATGACATGATTAACATATAAATTGATTTTTAAAGGAGTGACATCTCTACACATTTCAATCTTCTTTTCTAGGGGCCCGGTTTATATTTCCATTTGTTTGAATTGGTGTTTGTCTATACTGCTAATGGAGTGAATTTTAATATAGATCTTGTTTATTAAATGTTTAATGTTTTCCTTTGTTGAACTGCTAGGTTTTTTCATTACAACTTCTATGATCATTGTTGTTTTTTATAAAACCTGTCCCACCTCACTAACTTTTTTACCATGTGTACTGCTTCACTTAATTCTCCAAACAATATTATTTGAAAGTGTTATTATTATCCTAATTTTTATATTAAATATATCAGCCTATATGGATTTAAAAATATATGGAATATAATATAATGAACAATCTTGTATACAAAATTAAACTATAAACAGTTATAGTATCATTTGGTATCATCTTGGTATCATTTGCCTCACTACCCACAGTTAGCTCCTTATTTGAATTTAGTGCAGCAAGTCTTAATAACACCAACTTGTTCTATGCCATCCTATATAATAAAAGGCTAATATGCAAATCAACCAAACGACAGAACAGCCAATCGCTATGATACATACTGACCACCAGGGGACAGAAACTCAATGCAGGAGCTTTCCCCTGGTGGTCAATGTGCTCCCACAGAAGGAGCACCACTCAGCCAGAAGCCCTGAGCTGGGATCACAGCTGGCAAATGCAGTGGCAGGATCCTCTCCCACCTACATGGCAGGGCTCCCAGACTGTGAGAGGGCACAGGCTGGGCTAAGAGACCCCAAACCCCCAAATTTCGTGTACCGGCCCTCTAGTTTTGTTATAATGCTGTTGATAAAAAAAAAACAAAAAACGATTCCCTGCTGGGGCCACTGTGTGTATAGAATTTGCACATTCTCCCCACGTCTCAGCAGGTTTTCTCTGGGTACTCTGGCTTCCCCCCACATCCCAAAGATGTATACATCAGGAAAACTAAGGTCTCTAAATTGCCTCAGTCTGAGTAAGTGTGGGTGTGGGTGTGGATTGGAAAATCTTTCTTTCATTCCCCATTTATTTCATAGGGTCCTAAATGATAAAAACAGAACTTGGACTATGGTTAAGTATTAAAAAAATTAGCTGTTACTATTATCATTGTTATTGCTAAAATTATTAGTCTCAGAAAGTTACACAACCAAACAGACAGAAGCCATTAGAGCAATAAACAAAGCAGTGGGCAATATTTTGAAGACAGTGATCCATCCACTTTGTTACTCTGCTAGGGCTGCCACAACAAATTACCACAAATTGCATGGCTTTATCATATAACTTGATGGTCTCATGCACAGATCTGGAGGTGAGGCATCCAAGATCCAGGCGTTAGTAGGGATAGTTTCTTCTAAGAGCTCTGAAAAAGAATGTGTTTCCTGCTTCTCTGATAGCTTCTGGGATTTTGCTGGAAATCTGCGGCATTCTTTGACCTGTCAAAGCACCACCTCAATCCCCGCCTTCATCTCCACATGGTTTTCTCTCTGCATGGGTATCTGTCTCCAAATTTCCCCTTTTTTTAAAAAGACACATGTCATGCTGGATGAGTGCCAATCTAATGACCTTCTTTTAATTTGATTACCTCTGTAAGGATCCCATCTTTATGTAAGGTCACATTCTGAAAAGTGAAAAGTTAGGATTTCAAGGTATGAATTGCAGGGAGACACAATTTAACCAATAACACATAATAATCCATTAATAAGTAATGTTTCATTGGGTATTTCTTAATAAGTCACATTTTTACATTGTGGCTAATCGTTCTCATATTTTTTTTTCATGACCAAGATCTAGATATTTGTATTAGAAATCCAATGTGCATTCTTCACTCTTTATTGGGTCTGCTTATGTTTAATTCACAGCAAACTGTTGGATCACAATGATCTCAAGAATCTCTGTTGCCAACTATTTTCCTGAGTTCAAGGTTCCCTGCCATAAATAATTAGCTATGACAGACAAGGAATACCAGGTGAGCACATACAACTTAAAAAAAAATTGCTTTGAATTTAGTTTTCTCCCCTCCATTTCCCCCCCCACATGTTATGGCTATGTCATCTAAAATCTCCTATGGCAAAATTATTTCAAGTTGTTAAAAAAGAAACCTTAATATGCTTACACAAATACACAAAGAATTAGACTGAGGACAAATCATTGAGGCATTCATTTAATTCAAGTTGATGTCTGCATCTTTTCCTGAGTTTATTGATATTGTATATTGTCATGTACTTCAGTAGGGTGAATGTTCCATGGCATTAACCATGTGATGAACTGTAAACTTGTAGTTATACAAAAGAAAAACTAATGCATGGTCTAGGTCACAGATACTGCCAAACAAACTGTTATTGCAATCAGATTGTTTTATTGAAACTATACAAGTACTCACATACAGAAATAGTAGTTGTCGGTAAAAGGTTGAAAGATATGAGCTTGTTGTTTGTTTTTGCTCTAAACTATACACTTGCTCTTGTTTGCTCTGACTAAAGTGTCATCGTGAAGGAAAGCAGGGCTGGCCTGAGGTCAAATATCTGAGTGGTCAAATTTACCAGCTCCCTTTTTCTCAGCTTATTCTTCTTCTCCTCTTATGATCGCCTCTTGCCCAGAGCACAGTTATTAAATATTGTCATTTTTTTATGACTGCAAGTCTTCCTATCTCCAGCTTTTCAAAGAGAGAGTGGTATGATATAAACACTGATAACGTATATTTTATTGAATACATGAATGAATGAATCCATCAGTGAGTGAATATTGTCCAACCAGCACTGACTTCTTTTTAAAAAATATATATTTTTTATTGATTTTTTTTTTTATTTCAGAGAAGAAGGGAGAGGGAGAGAGAGATAAAAACATCAATGATGAGAGAGAATCATTGATTGGCTGCCTCCTGCATGCCCCCTATTGGGAATTCAGCCTGAAACTCAGGCATGTGACCAGACCTGTAATGGAACCATGACCTTCTGGTTCATAGGTAAACGCTCAACCACTGAGCCACACTGGTCGGGCCAGCACTAACTTCTTACTGTTGAAAATCCAAAATAATTTCCCTTTTCTTATTTTTTTTTTTTTTACTTCTTTTAGTGTCTCCAGTTTGTCTAGTTACAAAAAATGTAAGATTACAATTGTAATAACAGTACTAATAATTTACCATCAAAAGTTACTTGCTTTCCATTTAAATGAATCTCTGTTTTGTAGCATTTTAGCCACTATGGTGAGGAAAAACAGACGGTCACATAAGTCTATTTTTGGGTTGTTCTCCAAGTAGCAAATCTAGTCCTGAGAAGAATGGCTAGGTGTATAGCATACACATGATATAAGTATATTTACTGACTGATGAGAAAAGATGAGAATTCAAACATTGGGATACTATCCTATATAATAAAGAGCTAATATGCTAATTAGACTGGAAGGTGGAATGACCTTTTGGAATGACCAGTGGGCAGGGGACGGGAGCTGGGAGGACCTATTCTTGCACGAATCTCATGCATCGGGCCTCTAGTCTTAAATATGAAAGTCTAGGTTTTCTTATATTTCATTGAAACCAAGATTTTTTACATCATTCATTAAAAACTTGGAAAATACTCAATATTTCCTGATAATCTCATCTAAGTAGTTCAGGTTGAGGAGATCAAGTTTTGATCCAAGAAGTTGATAGTAAGAAGTCTCTCCATTTCAGGCATCAATAAAGGACAGTTTCCTGGAAACTTGGGAAAACAGGATGTTGTGTGGCAATGTGACAGAGCAGATTTTTTTTTTTTTTTTTTTACAGGAAAAAGGGACTTGACAGTTAAGTCAAAAACTGGTTTTAGAATATAGTTGAAACACAAACTATTATTGGCCATATCTATTTTGGTCTTTGCAAATCCAAGCTTTTTATTACCATGGGAATATTTAAATGGAATTGTGTAAATGTGAATAAAACCCCCTCATCTGAAGTCATGAACTACATTTCCTAATGACAGTAAATATTTCAAAACATCTTCCTGCCAAATATTCAAGTCAGCGTTATCTATCTTATGAAAATCCTAAGGCAATACTCTGTACTAAATTAAACTAGGCTTTATTTCCCACAACTGCCAAAAACATGACAAAAGTTCACGTTCTCTTTATCCAGCCTTCTGGACTGGGACTGCTCAATGAAACTTGTTCCAGAGACATAATTGTTTGGGTCTTCCCTGCATGGAGTTCCGCAACATATTAAAGTGGAGATGAAAAGGTAATAAGGAAAATACATCTAGAATGTGTCTAACTGTCAACATTATCAAGAACACTTTCAAGATCGTCTTAGGTGTATAAATACTACACAAATAAAATAGACAAGTTTCCTGCCCTTTAGAAGTTCTCAGTCTAAGAGAAAGTACTTAAAACTAACTTTAGAATTACAGAGTCAATGAATTTAGAACCTGAGAAATATTTAATGATTCCCAAGATGAACATTGAGGCTAAGGAATCAATATAATGTTCTAACTCGATGAGTCTACACTAGAATTCTAGTTTCTGGATTATCAGTCCAGTATACCGTCCATTTGCTTAAGCATCCAGATTTCTTAACTGTCCATTTCTAGTGCACTTTTCCATTCTGAACTTCAGTTTCCGTGCTGATAAAACCTTATCTTTGCATATGTAAGTGTGTAGGACCAAAGAAATGACCAATCTCCACAACCAGCACTGCAATGCACTCATCTCTGTAGGAAATGGGAGTGGCATAGGCCTGGTTTCTGGTTGGTTCCATTCAGATGCCTTCTTACAGGAAGTCAAGAAGATTAAAGCAACTGAGGAGGGATGGGAAATACGTATTTTACTATCCTGCATTTTTGCTTGCAGTTGGTTTTCTTCCAAACTGTAGCAACCCCCACAGAGAGGACTTTGGTTTGTTATTCCTATTGAGTATAATATTAGAGTTACAGTATCACCTTCTATATCAGCTAAAAAACAAAAATGGGAAAAACTAGAAGAAAACAAGAGGAAGTATTTAGCTGAATACACTTTTCATGTTAAAAGGTCTTAACTATGTATTGCTTTGTTGTTACTGATGGTGCTTTGGTGAGATCAGTAAGTATGAGAGCTCTTTCTCATCAATAAATGTGTTTAAATTAGAACCAAAATTTCAAAAATAACCATTTATTAAACTATTAATAGTTTATTAATCCTTTTTTAAAAGGATCAGCTATCTACTGCATGGCCCCCACCAAGGATCCAGCTTGTAACCCAGCCATGTGCCCTAACCAGGAATCAAACCGGCAATCTTTCGGTGCAGAGAACAACACCCATCCAATTGAGCCACACCGGCCAGGGCAAGTCAGAATCAGAAACTGCAGAATGGTAGCCTATAGTCACATTGGGCGTTCAGGTCTATAATCTCTGAGTGGCACAATATTTATTTTAATTGTCTTAAGACCCCTTTAACAGGAACATATACTCTCCATATCTCCATAGGCCTCACCAATCGATATAACTTACATCTGGATATTTCATTCCTTTCCATTACCCCTGGCCCTGAAAGCATTAAAGTTCACAGTCCCTGGGATGGGTATTACTGTTATTTCTGTTTACTCCAGAGAGGAAAATATCAGGATAGGAAAGGAGTAAACCTTAAAGGTAAGGAGGATGGGAAGAAGTCACTGAAATTATTTGCAGATAGCTAAACAATTTCTAAAATGTAAATGGAGGGTGGAAATCTGTTGAAGTATAAAGCAGAATAAGAAAATAACCTTCATACAAAAACAAGATTTCAAAAGACAAGAAGAGAGGACCACCATGTTCAGGCGATCCCTTGGGTAGCAGTTAGAATTGCCTTTGGCGGTACGTAACAAAAACCTAAGCGCTGTGTCTAAGAATTCCAGAGTCAGCTCAGGGCTGATACACTGCTACAGGAAGTCATCAGGATTGGCTCCTTCCCCTTTCCAACTACATTCCCAAGTGTGTAGATTTTGTTCTTATGATTGCAAAGTGGCTCTTTTATAGCCAAGCATATGTCCCAATGCAGATATGAACAAGAGGATAGTCCAAAAAGGAGAAGATGCATTCTTACTTTTGAGCCCCCCAAATTTAGCTTTTTTTAAAGTCTCATGCAGTAGATTCCTACTTGCATTTTATTAGTCTGAGGTGCAATGCATAGTGATGTAGTATTTTCCTCCTTTCTTTTTTGAAGGAGAGAGAGAAACACATTCTCTATAATTCTCTCTTAAGAGCAATTAAGGACTCCCAGAAAAACTTCCAACAACTCTCCCAGGTCCAGAATTGATTCCTTTGTCTATTCCTAAAACAATGAATGGCGTAGGATAGACGTGTAAAAGTCCAAAATCAGAAAGTTAATGAGAAAAATAATGAAAGTAAAAAAAAATCATTGAAGTGAAGAGTAAAAAACGTATAAAGTCTTTGACTTGTATAAGATTTCCAATCACCAATACAGGAATACTGAATGCTGGAATACAGAAGAGTATATTCTCAAATTTATGGGGTAACAATATGATTTTCAAACTTAGAATTGAATTCCCAGCTAAACTATCAACCAAAGATGAGAGCAAAATAAATACTTCTTCACATACATAAATATTCACGAGTTTCATTTCATATGTACAACATTCTGAGGAGGTTATTTAAGGATATATGTCAGAAAAATTGAGGCTAAAAAGAAAAACAGAAAAAGTATGTGATACAAATAACAGGATCCCTTAAAAGTGGGATGCAGGTAGGATAGGAAATACAAGGATTGGTGAAAAATCTGTGTAAGGATCATGATGCTCTGAAATTTCTTTTCACACTGTGCTTCCAGGTGTCCGCTCACCAAAGTGGTCTGAAGACTGAGACATACCCTTTAGAGGTGAACCCAGAGGGATCTTGTATTCAGTGACATTAACTGAAGCAGGAAACTACAGTGAAAAAAAGAGATTAGGTGAAAGTCCACACACTGAACAGTGAGATACTAATGCTCCTTATTTGACTGAGTATTGGAGATTTTCTCCATACACACAACGTAAGTTCAGGATTTTAGTGTCTCGGTCATATTTAAAAACAGAATGACAAGAATAACTAAAGATATATGAGAAAGTTCCAATATGAAAGACAGGAACTAAATGGTATAGAAAAAAATAAAGAAGCACTGAGGAAGCATAAAATTTTCAGGGAAATAAGGAAATATTTCCAAAGGAAACCTATAATTACTGGCCTCAGAGAAATAAGACCAGAGGAAAAAAAGGATAGGAAGCTGAAAAAGCACTTTCTAAGAATCAAAAAAGAAGTCTAAGAAATTAAAATATGATCACATAAAAAAAATTCAGTGAAGATTTGGAAGACAGAGAGCTAAATAAATTTTCCATAAAATAACAAAAGCAGCCACTTCTCAGAACAACAGCGGAAATAGAAGTCAGTGAAGCCCTGTGTTTTAAAACCTGAGGATGGTGCATGACATCAGCAGGATAATTGAATAAAATATCCCTTGATATGTTCCCCACAGAAAACAATTTGGTATCCATCCACAGAAAACATGCCTCTGTTGAAGCTGTGGTATCCAGCACCACAAGCCAACGGACCTGGGAGAAGTGTTGCCCACCTAGGAATTGGGTGTTAAGCAAACAGACCTTGGTCCTGGTTGTGGATCCTGAAGTGGCCCATGAACTGGCTTCAGGCTTTCTTGACCAGAATCCAGGAGCTGATCTAGGCCAGCGTTTTTCAACCGCTGTTCCGAGGCACACTAGTGTGCCGCGAGATGTTGCCTGGTGTGCCGTAGGTGCAGACAAGACAAGAATTTTATAATTTTTCACTATTTTGTTTACTTAATATTTCATAATAAAGTAATTATAAAATACTTTCTTTGTGTTTATTTGATTCCTATTCAAGAGAATTACTTTATATATAGTCAATATAGGCACAGAGTTAAATTTTTTAACATTTTCTAATGGTGGTGTGCCTCGTGATTTTTTTCATGAAACAAGTGTGCCTTTGCCCAAAAAAGGTTGAAAAACACTGATCTAGGCAATCTCCTATGGATGAGAGAACCTTTCTGGAAGTCCAGGAGTCCAATGGAGAAGTTACAGCACGCTGTTGGAGCAAAAAATATCCAAGATCAGGCAAATTTGAAAAAAGTGAGAGGAACAACTTGACATTACCCCTCTTCCAAGGTGGCACAGCTCAGTGTCAACAGAGCCCTCCTCAGCCCATGACCCTTCCCATGAAGTGAAAGTGAGTGAGTGCCTAGCTTCCCAGCTCTGCAGGAAGCTTCCAAGAACCAATTTCTCTCTCAACCAATCTAGAATGCTGAGTCATGAGCTTCATGACTATGGGAACTAAGAGGCTGGGAGAACATCAGCCATATCTCAAAAGGTATCAAAGGGGAAATAGATCTTCCTGAGTCATGAACTGATGATATGCCTCACCTGTGGGTACACATAACCGGCCCATGGGCACCCGTAGCATACTGTGCATCACACGTACACACTCCCCCATCCCATGGTCAGCTCCCCGTATGTGCTTCAGATGGTCACAAAAGAAAGTTTTGACAGAAAACTTGGAGGCAGGTGCAGAAAGGTGAACTGAATCTGTGGGCCACAAAGAGACCACAAACTTGGCATTTAACATTACCTTCGGGAAAGCAAAGGGAAAGCTGTCAGTAACTGGTCTGTTGAGAAGCAGGATGGAGTAAAAGCATAAAAGCTTAGCAATTCTGCCACAAGAGGGAGCAAGAAGCGTGAAGCATATGTAGCCAAATAATGGTTGAAAAAAAACCCTCAGAACCCTGGTAGAGCTGAAGGAACATAATTCTTTTCCAAAGTCAGTCAATAAAGATCAGAGGAGGTGACTATTATTTAAAATGTGAAGACAGCAATTCAAGACTTCTAGGAATATAAACATTTAAATAAAAATACCACCACAAAATGGTCAATAATTTCCCAGTAATTGATCCCCAAAACATGGACCTCTGCAAAATACCCAACAAATAATTCAAAATAGCTGTTTTAAGGAAGCTCAGTGAGCTACAAGAAAACACAGAAACACAATTCAATGAAATCGGGAAAATAGTGCACAAACAAAATGAGAAGTTTAATAAAGAGATGGAAGTAATAAAGAAAAGAACCAAAAGGAAATTGTGTGGTGAAGAACACAATGAGTGAACTGGAAAATGCAACAGAGAGCAATAACAACAAAATGGACCAAGTAGAAGAAAGAATCTAAGAATTAGAAGACAGAACCTTTAAACATATACATTCAGAGAACAAAGAAAAAAGACTGAAAAAGCATGAAAAAAAGTGTATGTGACCTATGGGATTCCATGAAAAGAACTAATTTGGGAATTATTGAAGTTTCTGAAGGAGATTGAAGAAAGGATATCAGAAAACTTATTTTAAAAAACAATGGTTAAAATCTTCTCAAATCTGAAGATTTAGCCATTTTATGAAACCAATAATAAACAGAAAAATCAGGAAATTCACAATAATGTGAAAATTAATTAATACACTACTGAAAAACAAATGGATAAAGGAAGAAATCCAAAGGGAAATCAAAACTATCTTAAAACAAATTAAAGTGGAAACTTAACATATCAAAACTTATGGGATGCAAGTAGAACAGTAATGAGGAAAGATTATAGTGGTTAAGTAAGCTTCTACATTAAAGGAGAAAAATCTTAACTTTATATCTCAAGGAACTGGAAGGAGAAGAACAAATTAATCCAAAAGTTAGCAGAAGAAAGGAAATAATAAAGAATAGAGATGAAATCAACAAAATAGAAATCAATAAAATTATGAGTTAATTTTTGAAAAGATAAACAGTGATCTCACTTCTAGGAATATATCCTAAGAAACTCTCATCAAAAAGAATATATGCACCTCCATATGCATAGCAGTGCAACTTAAAATAGCTAAGATTTGGAAATAACTCACCAGCAGATGAGTGGATTAAAAAAATGTGGTACATTTACACAATGGAATACTATGCGCCAATAAAAAGGAAGGAACTCTTACCATTTGCAACAGCATGGATGGACCCAGAGCTTATTATGCTGAACGAAATAAGCCAGACAAAGATTAAGCATCACATGATCTCACTCATATGTGGAATCTAATGAACCAAATAAACCGATGAACAAAAATAAACCCAGAGACAAAGAAGCATGAACCGACTGTTGAACAGAGGAAGGTGGGTGGGAAGAGATCAACCAATGAACTTGCATGTATGTATGCATAACCCGTGGATACAGACAATGGGGTGGTGAGAGCCTGGAATGGAAGCAGTAGTGGGCTGGAAGAGGTTATTGGGGGGCAGGGGAGGACTTACGGTATGTAACACTTTCAACAATAAAGTTAAAAAAATAAAATAAAATAACTGAAAAACAAGGAAAAAAGTAAATAAAAGAAATGGATAAATTCTTATAAACATATAACCTGCCAAAACTGAATGATGAATAAATTGAAAATCTGAACAGATCAATTACAAGTTAGAAGAGTGAAGTAATAATAATAACAATAACAATAATAATAATAATAATAATAAAAACTCTGACCAAAGGAAAGTCTAGGATGAGGTGGTTTAAAGAGCTAATGCTGTATCTGTCATGTATGCCCTTTGCTGCCAGGTCAGGATGGCTAGTTGACCACATCTATCAAGTGCTTCCTCTACCGCAGGGCCAGGAGGTGGGACTGAGCACAGCAGGCTGGCTGGGCCCACAGCCTCAGGGGCAGGGCTGTTGTGTCTGCCAGGCCTTAGGTCACATGCCCACCCAGGGGCAAGCAGGGGAAAGGCAGTGTAACTGGGGAACCAAGTGGAAATGGGGAAGGAAGCTTCTCCAAGGAATGAGGGATGAGGTCATGGAAAGGAAAGAAACAGTGGTCAGGTCTGTGTGGATGAGAATGAGTCACGGCCGTGACACCAAGCACTGACTGGGCCCCGTAGCCTCTGGCAGGGCGCTCTGAACTTACAGAGCCCTCGGTCACCAGGCCTGTGGCCCGGTTGGAGTCACCAGCTTTGGGCAGCTCCCTTCACCAGCTCCATGAAGAGGGGGCTGAGGCATTTTGAGTCCAAGAACCCAGAGAGCACTAGTCAGCTGCTGAGTCACAGCCCCGGTCCCTGTGGCAGGCCAGCCAGAGAAGAGAGGCTGACTGTGCTGAAAGGAAGAAGAGAGGAACGAACCCAGACTGGAGTGTAGAGGGCAAGGCCAGATTACAGACACACCGGGACATGAGACCTTGCTCAGCCCTTGTCTTTCATGGCTCTGCCCTCCTGGAAGGTGCAAGGCAGACACAGTGAGCGGGGATGGAGGGTGAAAAAACAGGGTGGGAAATTGAAAAGGGTGTCCCACACTCCCACCACAGATTTTCCCAGGGCCTGAGACAGGACCAGTGGGCAGGCCAGGAGCTTAGAAGGGATAAGAGATTGAGCTTCAGACTGGCCTTTTCACTACCTGAAAATGGAGACCTGGATGACTAGGAAGACTACAGGACCTGCAATAGTTTGTCCAGGAATAGAGACGAATGATGGCTCAAAGCAGGTTGGTTGGGGACCATTGAGAGAAAAGCATTCTGCTTCCATCTGCACCCCATCAAGTCCAGTGCACCCAGTAAGCACCTTCTGTATGCCCAGCTCGGAGCTGGGCATGAGGGATGAGGCAGTGGACACAGCACCTGGCCTTATTCTTTGTGCCCTCCCAGGGCTTCCCTTAGCGTGGGATCCCAGGTCTGTGCCTGCCCACCTGCCCTCTGGCAGCAAGACTGAGCCCTCACTGTATTCCTGAGATGGTGACTCCTGGATGCCCTCTGCTTGTCCTCCAGCTCCTAAAACTGTGTGGGGTGGAGTCCTACATAAAAGCCCTTCCACAGCCCCTGACCCCAGCCCTTTATCCCACAGCCCTCCACCGTGTGGAAGTCTGTTCATCCACGCAGCTAACATTTATTCAACACCTACTATGTGGCAGGCCCTGTGCTAAATAAAATGAGGATGATGTGGGGGGAAAAAGCTTCCACACAGCAAAATCACATAACAGCAGTTTCTGTTGTCAGATCAACTTCGAAGGTATCGCAGTGACTGTGCTCAGATAAGCCTTACTTTCTGGTTACAATTGGTCTAATTGATCACTTGTTGACCTCTCACTGTGTCTAATTTGGACATTAACTTCATCATAGGGATGTACCGTGTTTCCCCGAAAATAAGACATCCTCCGAAAATAAGACCTACTTACAGGTTTCCTTCTGAGTGAAATATAAGGCATCCCCCCCAAAATTAGCCCCCCCCCGGCTAAATATGAGAGACTTGGTCCACTGATTCTGAAAGAAATGGAGTCACAAGAAATTCACCAGGAAATTCAGGAATTGGATTGTTATGATGATGTTCCAGAAGATGATGACATGATTGTCATTGAATAAATGAGTAAATTCTTGATACTGTAGGATTCACAGTTTGTCTGGTTTGTGTTGACAACTACCATACTACCGTACCGTATACAGGTAATAAATTTCCTTTATTTTCATTTAACAATAAATGTGTACCGTATTCTTCTTCATGGAAAAATAAGGCATCCCCTGAAAATAAGTCCTAGCGCATCTTTGGGAGCAAAAATTAATATAAGACACTGTCTTATTTTCGGGGAAACATGGTATGTATATATAGGAGCAATCATGGCATATATAGGGCTCAGTACTATCTGCAGTTTCCAACATCCACTTGGTAACCTGCAAAGTATCCCCTGTAGATAAAAGTGGAACTATTGTGTCATTTACTTAGAGCTTGCACATAGAATACATTTTGCAAGTTCTCACCACACAAACACACCCAAAAAAGAAACTCTGTGAGGTGATGGAGGTGTTAACTAATCTTATGGTGGTAATCATTGTGTAATCTATACTAATAAAAGGGTAATATGCTCATTAGAGCAGGAGACCTTCTGGACATCCTTCTGGACAAAGTCATGGGATCAGGCCTAAACCGGAGTTGGACATCCCCCGAGGGGTCCCAAATTGGAGAGGGTGCAGGCTGGGCTGAGGGACACCCACCCCCGTGCATGAATTTCGTGCACCAGGCCACTAGTATATTATATATTAGTTCCTCATCTTGTCCTTTAACTTATATAATTTTACATGTAAATTCTATCACAATAAAACTAGAAAAAAATTCAGGGGAAATAATTTGTACCATACAATTCTGCACCCTCCCAAACTATATACTATACAGGAGGGGAGAATAAATATAATTCAGTTGTGCCAAAGTCTTAAAGTAAAAATTCCTTGTACATATATGTTCTCAGAAGGCTACATGAAATTTTACTCCAAAGCAACAACAAAATAACAAGGAAGAAAGAGAGTGAAAAAAGAGAAGAGCAGAGAAGGCAAGATAAGGGAAGAGGAAAAAAAAAGGTGGGGGGTAGTAAACCAGAAAAGAGGGATACACAGCATTTAGGAAACAAAGAATCTAACACAGGACAACATTAGGGAATTCTTAGGATAATGATGAAAGGAAGTCTTAGTCATAGAAAGCGATAGGTCTAGAGTGGAGCAGAAGGTTGGAAGACTCCAAGAAAGACACCTGCATGGGGAAAAGTGAAAAGGCCTAGTAGATTATATGATATCTGTGTACTAATGTAATGATGTACTTGACCATATTAGATTGGTAAAGGATTTGGGGATAAAACAGTGATATTTCAATAATAGAAGACTGAGAAAGTTACAAAGAAAGTAATTATTAACTCCAGGAAAAAGGAACAGATCCAAAGAAAACATAATTGTCATACCCATATTGATTAATTGTTAATAAAATTTTTGATTTAACCAAAAACTCAAAGTGTGTGTTAGGTGTGTATAAAGCTATTAAATCTTCATATTTTTAGTAGTCAGTAACAACTAAATAATGTTTTAAAGTTTTAATGCATGCTACTTAGAAACATGATACGAATATTGGGAGAATCAGCTAATAAGATTTAACAATGATTATACGTCTGGGAGCTGAAATTATCTTTGGAATGCTGAGTGGGATAAGAAACTGCTAATTTTCATTATAGGCTTTGAAAATCCATTGGATCTTTAAATCTATGTACATCTATCTGTTTAGTAAAAATACAAATTGTTTTTAAAGGAGTATATTAGCTATGTAGTTGATTGTTATTACAAGTTACATTTTAAAAGTGATATAATTATCCCTTTCACCTTCTTTTAGATGGTTCTATTATCAGTATGCTTTGTTATTCATAACCCTACATCTTCAGTTCATCATAATGCATTATTTTAATACATTTCAGCGAGTAGATTATAGCAAAGATAAGTGATTTGATTAAATCTATGCACATAGCCAGTATTCTCAAAAAGCTGTTCAATTTCTTCTTTTACATTTAGGAATTTAGACCAAAAATTATAGGCTGGAAAATAAAACCTTCCACTGAAGTATAAACATTATTCCTGCAGATTATAACCACATTTGTAAAATTTATGGGCAAGGTAATCTGTTAGATGGTTATTTAAATGTGACAAAGTAAAGCCGAAAGTAAAATTCCAACATCTGGGGCCAGAATATCTGTATTCGGGAGGGTTCGATGTGCATGCCAATGAATCAAGGTGCCCTTGAGGAATTCTGAACTTTTATTCTAAGAGTTATCCCTGATTGAAGTGAATGTCCCAAATCAGTCATTGATATCTCATTTACTTATCTTTGTTAAAAGTTCTCGATTTACCCACTGAACATTTGTAAGTGTTATTGACCATCTCGGGGCTGCTCAGGAAAAGAAAACCATCAAAAGTTCTTATGATGGCTAATTTTATGTCAACTTGACTGGCCTGAGTATTTGATCAGACATTCTGCGTGTGTCTGCCAGAGTGTTTTGGATGAAAATAACATTTAAATTAACAGGCAGAGTAAAGCAGATTGCTCTTCCAATGTGGGAGAGCCTCAACCAATCCATTGAAGGCCAGACTAGAATAAAAAGGCAGAGTAAGGGAGAATTCCCTCTCTTTGCATAGAGCCTACCAGCTGGGACATCAGTCTGTGCTGGCCTTCAGATTTTACTCACAGAGGAATTTACATATCAGTTCTCCTGGTTCTCAGGCTTTCAGAGTAAGTCTAAGAGTATACCTTTGAGTCACCTGAGTCTCCAATTTGTCAACTGATGATCTTGGGACTTCTCAGTTCCTATAAATGTGTGACTCAATTTTCTATAAATTTCCTCTCTCTCCACACACACACACACTAGGTTCTGTTTTGTTCTGTGTTGTTGTTTTTTTTTGTTTGTTTTTTGTTTTTTATAAAAACCCAGATTAACACAGAGTTGTTTTTTTTTTTTTTTTTTTTTTTTGTGTGTGTGTGTGTGTGTATATATATATATATATATATATATATATATATATATATATATATAAATATAAATAACTTTTCTGGAAGAAATTAACAGGTTCAGTTAAACTGATATTTCTAAATATTTAAATATCCAGTCAACCATACTGAGGTCGTAGATATCTAATTTTTGTCTTAAGTTTAGTTTTTTTTTTTTTTTTTTTTTTTTTTTTTAAATATATTTTATTGATATTTTTTGACCCCCTCCCTCCCTCCCACACATCCCCTCCCTCCCCAAAGTTTTGTGTCCATTGGTTGCACTTATATGCATGTATACAAGTCCTTCGTTGATCTATTTTCTCCCGCAGATCATCCTCCCCTCCCCGCTGTAATTTTACAGTCTACTTGTTGATATACTGTCACTATATCTATCTTATGGTTCATCAGTTTATAATGTTCTTTATTATCCACAAATGAGTGAGGTCATGTGGTGTTTCTCTTTCATTGATTGGCTTGTTTCACTCAGCATGATGTTCTCCAATTCCATCCAGTTTGCTGCAAATGATGAGAAATCCTTCTTTTTTATGGCAGCATAGTATTCCATTGTGTAGATGTACCATAGTTTTTGGATCCAATCATCTGCTGACGGACACTTCGGTTGTTTCCAAATTCTGGCTATTGTAGATTGTGCTGCTATGAACATAGGGGTGCATATATCCTTTCTGATTGGTGTTTCTAGTTTCTTGGGATATATTCCTAGAAGTGGAATTACTGGGTCGAATGGGAGTTCCATTTTCAGTCTTTTGAGGAAACTCCACACTGTTCTCCACAGTGGTTGCACCAGTCTGCACTCCCACCAGCAGTGCACGAGGGTTCCTTTTTCTCCACAACCTCGCCAACACTTGTCGTTTGTTGATTTGTTGATGTTGGCCATTCTGACAGGTGTGAGATGGTACCGCATTGTTGTTTTGATTTGCATCTCTCGAATAATTAGTGACTTTGAGCATGTTTTCATGTGCCTTTTGGCCTTCCTTCTGTCTTCTTTTGAAAATATTCTATTTAGGTCCATTGCCCATTTTTTAATTGGATCATTCATCTTCCTTTTATTTAGTTGTATAAGCTGTTTGTAGATGTTGGAGATTAAACCTTTATCAGTGGTAACATTTGCAAATATGTTCTCCCACACAGTGGGCTTTCTTGTTGTTTTGTTGATGGTATCTTTTGCTGTAAAAAAGCTTTTTATTTTGATGTAGTCCCATTTGTTTATTTTCTCTTTAGCTTCGATTGCGCTAGGGGTAGTATCAGTGAAGAAGTTCTTTTGGCATACGTCTGAGATTTTGTTGCCTGTGGTTGCTTCTAGTATTTTTATGGTTTCCCGTCTGATGTTTAAGTCCTGTATCCATTTTGAGTTTATTTTTGTGTATGGTGTAAGTTGGTGACCTAGTTTCATTCTTTTGCATGTATCTGTCCAATTTTCCCAACACCATTTATTGAAGAGACTGTCTTGACTCCATTGTATATTTGTGCCTCCTTTGTCAAATATTAATTGAGCATAGTGATTTGGGTTGATATCTGGGTTCTCGATTCGATTCCATTGATCTATATGTCTGTTTTTGTGCCAGTACCAGGCTGTTTTGAGAACAGTGGCTTTGTAATACAGTTTGAAGTCTGGTATTGAGATACCTCCTACTTTACTCTTCTTTCTCAGGATTGCTGTGGCTATTCGGGGTCTTTTATTATTCCAAATGAACTTTTGGAGAGTTCTTTCTAGGTCAGTGAAATATGCCATTGGTATTTTAATGGGGAGTGCATTGAACCTATAGATTGCTTTAGGAAGTATGGACATTTTGATGATGTTGATTCTACCAATCCATGAACATGGTATGTTCTTCCATCTGTTTACATCTTCCTCTATTTCTTTTTTCAGTGTCGTGTAGTTTTCCGCGTATAGGTCCTTTACTTCCTTAGTTAAGTTTAT
Source organism: Pipistrellus hanaki (assembly GCF_964339955.1). NCBI lineage: Eukaryota > Metazoa > Chordata > Mammalia > Chiroptera > Vespertilionidae > Pipistrellus > Pipistrellus hanaki. The sequence continues at coordinate 37,027,267 of NC_140519.1, read as the reverse complement.
TCCTAGGTATCTTAATTTTTTTGGTGCGATGGTAAATGGAATTGCTTTTTTAGTCTCTGTTTCTATAAACTCACTGTTGGTGTATAGAAATGCCATAGATTTCTTGGTGTTAATTTTGTATCCTGCTACATTGCCAAATTCATTTATTAAGCCAATTAGTTTTTTAATGGAGTCTTTTGGGTTTTTTATATACAATATCATGTCGTCTGCAAATAAGGATAACTTTACTTCTTCTTTTCCAATTTGGATGCCTTTTATTTCCTCCTCTTGTCTAATTGCAATGGCTAGTACTTCCAGTACTATGTCAAAGAGGAGTGGCGATAGTGGGCATCCCTGTCTTGTTCCTGTTCTTAGAGGGAATGGTTTTAGTTTTTGCCCATTGAGTATGATGTTGGCTGTGGGTTTATCATATATAGCTTTTATTACGTTGAGGTATGATCCTTGTACTCCCACCTTGTTAAGAGTTTTTATCAGGAAAGGGTGTTGGATTTTATCAAATGCTTTTTCTGCATCAATTGATATGACTATATGATTTTTATCTTTCAACTTGTTTATGTGATGTATCACGTTTATTGATTTGCGGATATTGTACCAACCTTGCATTCCTGGAATAAATCCTACTTGGTCATGGTGTATGATCTTTGTGATGCTCTGCTGGAGCCGATTTGCTAGAATTTTGTTGAGGATTTTGGCATCTATGTTCATGAGGGATATTGGTCTGTAATTCTCTTTCATTGAGTTGTCTTTATCAGGTTTTGGTATTAGGGTGATGCTGGCTTCATAGAAGGAGTTTGGAAGTGTTCCTTCCTCTTGAATTTTTTGGAATAGTCTGAGAAGGATAGGTTTTAGTTCTTCCTTGAATGTTTGGTAAAACTCTCCTGTGAAGCCATCTGGCCCTGGGCTTTTGTTTGCTGGAAGCTTTTTGATGACTGTTTCAATTTCTTCCCAAGTCACTGGTCTATTGAGATTTTTAGATTCTTCCTGATTGAGTTTTGGAAGTTTGTATTTTTCTAGGAATATGTCCATTTCCTCCAGGTTGTTCAGTTTGTTGGAATAGAGTTGTTCGTAGTATTTTGTAACAATCCGTTGTATTTCAGTGGGGTCTGTTGTTATTTCACCTCTTTCATTTCTGATTTTGTTTATTTGGGTCCTCTCTCTTTGTTTCTTGGTTAGCCTGGCTAGAGGTCCATCTATCTTGTTTATTCTTTCAAAGAACCAGCTCTTGGTTTTGTTGATCTTATGTATTGTTTTTTTGGTCTCTATGTCGTTTATCTGTGCTCTGATTTTTGTTATTTCCTTCCTTCTGCTTACACTGGGCTTTTCTTGTTGCTCCTTTTCTAACTCTTTGAGTTGTAGAGTTAGATCATCTGTTACTATTTTTTCTAGTTTTTTGCAATAGGCTTGTAAGGATATGAACTTCCCTCTCAAAACTGCTTTTGCTGTGTCCCATAGATTTTGGATTGTTGTGTTTTCATTGTCATTTGTTTCCAGGATGCTTTTAATTTCTTCCTTGATTTCTCTGGTAACCCAGCCCTTGTTTAATAGCAAGCTGTTTAGTCTCCATGTGTTTGATTTCTTTGGATTATTTTTATTGCAGTTAATTTCCAGTTTTATGCCATTGTGGTCTGAGAAGATACTTGATATGATTTCTATCTTCTTGAATTTGAAGAGACTTTGCCTATGTCCCAAAATGTGGTCTATCTTTGAGAATGTCCCATGTGCACTTGAGAAGAATGTATATTCTGTGGCTTTGGGGTGGAGTGTCCTGAAGATGTCAATTAATTCGAACTGGTCTAGTGAGTCATTTAGGATTGATATTTCTTTGCTGATTTTTTGTTTAGATGATTTGTCGAAGGGTGACAGTGGGGTATTAAAATCTCCTACTATGATTGTATTGCTATTAATCTCTCCCTTAATGTCCTCCAGCAGTTTTTTAATGTATTTGGTTGCTCCTGTATTGGGTGCATATATATTTACCAGGGTTATTTCTTCTTGTTGGATTGTTCCCTTTATTATTATGAAGTGGCCATCATTATCTCTTGTTATGTCCTTCACTCTGAGATCTAATTTGTCAGATATAAGTATTGCTACCCCAGCTTTTTTTTCATTTCCATTTGCCTGGAAAACTTTTTTCCATCCCTTCACCCTCAGTCTGTGTGCATCTCTTTTTCTGAGGTGAGTTTCTTGTAGACAACAGATGTATGGGTCTTGTTTTCTTATCCAATCTGTTACCCTATGTCTTTTGATTGGAGCATTTAATCCATTTACATTTAAGGTTATTATTGATAGGTACTCATTTGACGCCATTTTTATTCTATACCCATGTTCCTTCTTCACTTCTTATTTCTTTATTTTTACAGTAGACCCTTTAGCATTTCTTGCATTGCTGGTTTGGTGGAGATAAATTCCTTCAGTCTTTTTTTGTCTGTGAAGCTCCTGATTTCCCCTCCAATTTTGATTGATAGCCTTGCTGGGTACAGTATTCTTGGATTCAGACCCTTCCTTTGCATGACTTTGTATATTTCATCCCATTCCCTTCTGGCCTGATAAGTTTCTGTTGAGAAATCAGTTGCTAGTCTGATGGGGGTTCCTTTGTATGTAACTTTCTGTCTCTCTCTGGCTGCTTTTAAGATTCTTACTTTGTCATTGTTGTTTGCCAATTTAATTATAATGTGCCTTGGAGTCTGTCTTCTGGGATTCATTTTGCTTGGGACTCTGCGGGCATCTTGGATTTGTGTGGTTTTTTTCTTTTCTATTTCAGGAAAGTTTTCTGTCATTATTTCTTGAAATACTTTTTCCATGTCTACCTCAGTTTCCTTTCCTTCCGGAACCCCTATTATTCGAATATTATTTTGTTTTGTTATGTCCCAAAGCTCCCGTAGGCTCTCCTCCTGCTTTTTAATCTTTTTTTCTAGAAGTTGCTCTACTTGGGTATTTTTTTCCATCTTATCTTCTAGCTCACTGATGCGGTCCTCTGCTTCATCTAGTCTACTCTTGATGCTTTCTATTGAGTTCTTCATGGTAGCGATGTCACTTTTCATTTCTTCTTGGTTCTTCTTCAGTTCCTCATGGCTCTTCTTCATTTCCTCATGGTTCTTCCTCATTTCTTCTTGGCTATTGTCAAATTTCTCTTCCATTCTTTTTAGCCATGCTATGATCATTACTCTGAATTCTTGCTCTGGTAGGCTGCTTACCTCTGACTCGTTTACTTCCTTTTCTGGTGATGCCTGCTTTTCTTTCACGTGCGGACTATGTTTTTGTCTCCCCATCTTTTCAGGAAGTCTGGTTATGCGGTATTCCTTCTCCTGCGTTGATTTTTGAGGTACAAAATACAACACTACCAGGTACAACACAAGAGGCACTTAACAGGAATGTATTTACAATATTAATAACCTCTAATAAAGGTGACCACTAGAGAAAGGCAACTTAGGGGATAGTTGAGAAGGAATAGGGGTAAAAATAAAATAAAGAAAAATTTTTTTAAAAAAAAATTAAAATTAAAATTAAAAAAAAAAATTAAGTAAATTAAAAAAAAAAAGAGGGATAAAGAGATAGAAAAAGAAGAAGAGGAAAAAAAATAATGACAAAATGAAGTTGGAAAACAGGGAGAAAAAAAAAGAAGATGGAGAGAGAGAGAGAGAGAGAGAGAGAGAGAGAGAGAGAAAGAGAGAGAAGAAGCAAACTAAAAGAGAAATGTGAAACAAACTATATATATGTGGAGAAAATTGCCAAAGAACAACCTCTGGACCCCGCCAATGCCAGGAACAATATTTGGAGATTAATACAAACTACTATATCCACTATTATTAAGTAAGGCTATGATATACAGAAGTAAAAAAAAACAAACAAAAACAGAGGATTTAAAAAAAAATACAAAGCAACAATAACAATACAGGAATAAGCATAACAATTTCACTAAAAAGCATAAAAAATCACAATAATCAACCTTCACACAAACAATGCGACAAGGATAGAGGGGAGAACAGATTTTTTTTTTTTTTTTTTTTTTTAACTAGTTAATATAGTGCAGAGATTGGTATTTATACACTTGGATCAGGGGTTGGAACTTAGGTCTATAAGTATAGTGAGAGCTTTAGCAGGGGGTATACAGAGAGAATAGAGGAAAAACTAAAGCCAGAATGGGATAGGATAAACTGTAGACTAAAGGGTAAAGTTTAGTAAGAGAGTGATAGTGTAAAGGTTGAGTTGAGATAGGGTTGAATGATGCTATAGTAGAGATTAAAATAGAATGAAGGTTACTCCTAATGTAAAATAAAGAAAAAATAAAATGGTACTAGAGAGAGAGAGAAAAAAAAGTAAATAAAATTTTTTTTAAAAAATTGCAAAATAGCAGTAGTAATAGTGATGATAGAGATTGAAAAATGTAATAATTGAAAAGGTAAAATCAAGTAAGGAAAAAAGAAAAAAAATTGTTTCTTAAGTAAAAGATATGAAAAATGAAAATTAAATAAAAGATGTAAAAAATGAAAATAAAATAAAGAATAGCAAAATTAGCATAAAAATGACCAGTAGTAGTCCCTTACTTCCTCAGTTAATGTATTTGGCACTTCTGATTCTCGGACCAGACAGTCTTGCAGTTCCCAGCTTTCCACTGCACCTCAGTTTTGTAAGGTAATCCTTAATTTTAAGTAGGCTATATCTTAGTTATTTGTGTCCATTTATTTTTGATTAATTAAAAGACAAAAGAAAAGAAAAGAAAAGAAAAAAAAAAAAAAAAAAAAAAAAAAAAAGAAGGGCAGTTTGTAATTCAGCTCTTAGGTGTCAGTGTTTCTGGTTTGACCTCCCAGTCTTTTTGGTTGCTCTGGCCTTCTTTCTCTATGGCTCTAGCTGGCAGGGTGCTAGCTGGCTCCCAGACTATCTCTTCTGGCTCCGATCCCTTGTTTCCCGAAAGGGAATTTCTCCCTGCCAATTCCCCGGATATGCCCAACTAGGCAGGCCTTCCCTAGTATTCCGAAGCTAGGGGTTGAAGGGGATCAGGCGCTGAGGTGTCCAGCCGTTCCGCCCTTGGCGGGACAGCCGCGATTCTTAACACTCTGTCCCCTGGCGTTTTTTTTTTTTTTTTTTTAAATAAAATCAAAAATTCCCGCTTCTGGGGAAGCTTATGCCAAACCCAGCACTAGATGTCGCTGCAGCCTTCTTAGGGCTCAGCTTTGCGGGCGCTCCATGGAGGCGGGGCCGGAACTCTCCGGCTACCAAAGCTGGCCGTGCCGCAGGATCGCGATCTCTCAGGCTTTCCCCGCAAACTCTGACCTTTCCGTGGGTGACCGAAGAACTCCTTTGAATCCACACACCTGCGCCAATTCCGGCGTCTCAGCTACTGGATGGACCTCTCCGCTGTGGGCTTTCCCGGCCTCAGAGAAGCCACTCCTTTCTCGCAGCGCCGCCGCTGCCGCCGCTGCCGCTGCCGCGGGCCGCCGCCGCCTTGGCCAGGAAATTCTGTCCAGAGGATCGCTCCCTAGCTTGCTAGAGACCTCGGCTGCCCCTCAGCTGCTAATAAACCCTCCCTGAGCGACTCAGATGCCACTTTTATCTGTTCTGGGACCAGAGTCAGAACAGGTCCGACTGTTCGGTCGCCATCTTCTTAAGTTTAGTTTTTTGGCTTAAATGTAACATGAATCACCTAATACTAATTGAGGCCAAATGTGATTTTAAAAGGTAAGGTGGGGAGGGATTTACTGTAAGGAGAGAGTAGTATTTTGGTGCCTTCGAGGGCAGAAGTGCTGCTACACACCATGAGATTGAACAGGACGTGAGGCCATTTCATGTTCCCATTTGGACTTATCTGGAAACATTTGTTTTGTTTCTTTTTCTCTCTACTGACAAACTATCACCGTTACTCTGTTCACAAAGTGATAACCATGCCATAACTCAAGAGGTTTTACTTTCCTTAACTCAAGAGACCAGCTCATGTAGGGATGAAACTCTTGATACTAACTCTAGATTTTTATGGGAGGAATTTGGTCATATTTGGGTCAGGTACTCCTCTGGATCCAACTATCTATCAGGAGCATAGAGTCATGTTGTATGAACACGGCTGTCATGCCCTATCCCTGTGACTGTGTGGATGAGGATTAGGAGTGCTAGGATTCCTGAGATAAGACAGAATCATTCTGAACTTACTTTTTCTTTCAATTTATGTTAGCATCATCTGTGTGTGTCCAGCACTGGGGATGTAATTCTGAAAAAGACAGACATGTTTGTTACCTTCACACACCTTACTATCTAGTTAGGTACATTAGGGCATGTAGGGGACTGGTGAGAATTGGGTTTACATGTACTTAAATTGCCAATGTAATGCAACGAGTGATATTATGCAGACAAAAAAAAAAAAAAAGGTGTTATGAAAGCAACTGAAAAGAGGTATCTCCCTCAGACGTGGGAGATCACTGGTGTCTTTTTGTGAGAAATCACTTCCATGCTTCGACTATAACGATGCATAGCGGTTAGCCTAGTCAAAATAGATGAAGAAAAGACTTAACAGAAATGACAACACTACTGGAATGTTTATATAAATAACAGATCATGTTGATGGATCCAAAACAAAATCAAATTGGAATGCTGATGGGTGTCTTCCTTTGGATTTCCCCAAAATCAGATCTTGAGACAAGATAAGACAAAGTTAGATTTTTCCAACAAAGATGGCCAACAACAATATTAGGTTTGCATTCTCCCCAATGTAGCAACCCCAGCAAAAAAAAAAAACAGCACCTGTTCCGGGATGGTTTTAGGAAAAAGTTCCATCAGGGACACTTCCGGAAACTATTGGGCCATTGAGCCAATCACCATGGCCAAACATTTGGAATATTCTGATTAGTCAGGAATTAGGGGATTCAGAAAGGCCATACTTGCATCACCAAATAGTAGGTGAGGATGAGTAGTTCTTCAAAAGATAATACAGCATTATTACCGGAAAAGAGAATGGATGTTAAGCATACAAAATCAACACATGTCTACTAAAATTTGGGGTGTTACTCCTTTAATATTTGCTTTATACTTGGGGTTGTGTTATGTATTATACAGACTTAGCAACCAAGAATTTTGGGAAAGGAGGTGGCAACTGAGTTCATTCAATAACTCTCTTCCATAGAGTAGTAATTTGGATATAAAGGATAATTGCAAAGAGTAAAAAGTTAAATCATCGACACTTTGATTATCAGTATATCATAAACATTTATGCAAAAAAAGAATAGTAATTCATAACCCATATCGGGTTCGGAGACTTTTTTTCACATATGTTTTTTTAAACTCATGAATTTAATAGACCTGCTCCTCAGCAAATTTTTTTGTACACACACACTTCTTTTAAGGCATTCAGTCCCCATAACTTCCAATCCAGATTGACTGAATGTTTTCAAAGCCCTTGGCTCCCTTGCAAGTAAACAGATAGTCCTTTTCATAGTTATAACATAGAAATGCCATTTAGATGAATTTGTTGATTTTTAGTTTTAAACTGCTGAAATTATAAAGATACACAAATACGAAACATTATTTTCATGGTCTATTCTTGTTCAATTCAGTGTCACAATCTTAAATCAAGACAGATAAACTGTATTCAATTTCTGGTGAGGATACAAGGGCAAAAAATTAAGTCTTTCTGAAGCTTTTGAATATTGTTTACTCCCATAATAAAGAAGGCAGCTTGCTGCCTAATAAGATGAGGCCTGGGAGGTTGTGTTATCAATTTGTTGATTCCTTGGAGGAAAAAAAAACAAAACACGTTTTAAAAACAAACCCAAGAGTAAGACATACATGAATGCAATCCATTTATACTGAGAGCACAATTCTATACTCTTCCAAATAATGAATTCTTGTATAGAAATTTTTTTCTTCTAGCGTGCCTTCCCTAAATAATGTGTTCAAGAATTAAAAATATCTATGTTTATAGGTACTGCTTTAGGGATTCTCTGCCTTTTTAAAAAATAAACAATATTATAAACAATCATAAATTTGTGAAAATGTTAAAATGCTAAACTTGCAGGTTTGCCAGATAAAATACAGGATGCCCAGTAAAATTTGAATTTCAGATAAGCAATAATTATTTTTTTAGGATAAGTATGTACCTAAAATATTGCATGAAACATACTTACGCTTAAAAAAAACCTATTACTGTTTATTTGAAATTCAAATTTAATTGGGCATCCTATATTTTAATTTTCTAAACCTGGCAGCCCTATACACTTGCAAACAATATTGTTTTATTCATTTGGAAATAAACATTTGATTTACATATTAACGTAGTTTTGGTACAGGCATCTCATTTTATTGTAATGTCTTTTTTAGTTAAGAATATACAATTATATTCTCATCTTTCCCCCATAAACAGTTTCAACTCACATCCTTTTTAACTCCTAAAGAACTTTATGAAGATAACCAGACTGAAATAGATGTTTCTTTATTTTCAATTGGTTTCATAGCAATTTTTTTAGTACTTGAGGAAATATTATTAAAAGTTGTATATTTTATGCTTCTAAAATAACATATTTATATGATTTTAAATGATTTGTTTTTCAAAGCAGAAACTTTTCCAAAAGAACCATTATGTAGAAATAAAATCAGCGAGTCTAGAAAATGAATCTCATTTTTATGTGAGAAATTATTTTGTGCTGTTACTTATACATCTTCATATTTATAGTTAAATAGTCCTTTGTGATACACAGCGTATTGGTTGTGAATTGTGGTTTTCAGTATCACAGACACATTTGTTGCTGTGGTTTTGCAATATCATTCCCTAATGCTTTTCTCAATTGTGGTTTTCATAATCATTGTTTGATAGTCATGTAACTGTGGTTTGGGCTGCTCTACCCATCTGGACAGAGATAATTGCTTATAGGTTTTGCTGTCTTTTTCTTTTATAACCTTAGTAAGTTAAACTAGGAAAAGGGAAAAATTAACTTTAAGTAACATTAACATTCTCATTAGAAATGACGAGAAAGCACAAAATCTAATGGTATCCTAGTTTAATTCATTCATACCATTTGTAATTAACATGCATATTTATAAATTAAATAAACTATGTTTATTTCTAATAGCGAACTCTGGTTTATTTTATCAATCTTGCCTTGAATTTCCTGACTTTTGCTCCTTTCAGCTTTTCAAGTGAATATTTAGCTGAGATTTATTTGTTTCTCCCTTGCTTTGCATATTTAACCATTTCCAATGCCAAAAGAAACACTAACTGTTATGATATTTTAATTCCAATGGGCATTCCTTTTGGGTGATATCAAAGGTCAGCCAGTTCTGTAAAAAGATCTTCAGGAGCCATACTATAGAACACACCCAATTCTAAGCACACACCAATTTCACTGTAATGAATTGAGAACGAAGAAGGCAGAAAACCTGTAGTTCTCTGCTGGCTTCCTCATTCCTCAACACACACATTCCCACTTTTCCCAGTACTGATGGCTCTCATTTGTTGGTCCTTCGGGGGAGGGGCTTTGTCAATAGAGTGCTTTTTCCACTGCAAAGGACCGCGTATTCACACAACCCCCTATGGTAAAGGTATTCATGGTAATGGCACAACGTCCACCACTGGTCTGCAGCTCTGTGTGAAGAGTCTCTCTCAGCCATCCCTTTCCTAGGGCAACTCTCTCTACCTTCCAGAGGATGTCCTGATGGGCTTATAAATGACAGCACGGACAGCCTCCTGCATTGTGCTCAATCAGCCCAAGCTCTCTCCTGACCCCCACCCAGACCCTGTTAGAGTTTGGTGGGGCTCCCACTAGGGCTAGCCAGCCAGACAAAGGGGAGCAGGATGTCAGATAAGAATGGGTGATCTCACAACCTGGGGGAAAGTCAGCGGTATTGGGGGGGGGGGGGGGGGGAGAGGAGTGAGAGGGAATGTATGTTCACTGCGGTGGAGTTTATTAGTAAATACTGATTACACAAAGCAGCCTGTGAAACTGCCACTCCGTTAGAAGCTTACTCGCAGCTCACCCGGGAGAATTTACTTAATACTCGGTGTCTATGAAACTAGGAGAGAAACTAAGCTAGCCTCATGCAGCTTAACTTGGCCCAAAATAATAACTATGCAAATCACTTCCACATTTGTTCTTCTCCTTGGCTTGCCATTTTCCAACCTCCGACACACACAATAATTGAATAAGAATGAAACAAAACTTTAAAAGCCAAAGAACCATGAAATAGTTATTAGGTCTTACCTGCTTTGGGAAATTATGGCAAGATCAAATCTTTTATTTAGTCGTCGGGCTGCTTCCTGTGGCAGAAGAACTAAAAAAGGATTAAAGGTCATGGGGGCTGGCTGGCTGGCTGGCTGGCTGGCTGGGGAGGGACCTCAGAACTTGCACAGATCTCCACCAAAAGTTAGTATCTGATTAGAAGACAGTTCATTTCCCACCAAGCTAACCACCTAGCCTCATGGTCCTTCCTCCCTGGTGATGAGAGAAACAATATCTGCCTGTCTCCAAATTTGGAATTTTTACAATTTGACTTGAAAGCTCCAGGGGAGACAGAACACTTAGTTTTAAGGACACCGCTCAGCAAGCAGCATCCCATCTGCGCGGGCCAAGTGGAGGGGGGGTGGGGGATGGTCCATGCCCAGGGCGGTCTCCAGGGAACCCTGAGAGCAATGAAATGGTCTCCCCAGAGCCCGGGCAGATGAGAGGACGTCACTGGCCCCAAGACACACACAGTTGGCATTTGTGATCAGCTGGCTCTCGCCCTAGGATTTTGCCAGTTGGCCTAACCTTCCTGCCAAGAACCTGGGAGGGCGGGGTGGAGGCCAGGGAAGGAGGGGGGGGGGGTTGGGCATCACTGGCAGCGCAAAGTTTAGGGAGACTGAGCTGTCTTTGTGCCCCCCCCCCCCCCCGGGGGCCGCCTGAGCTCGGAGTGAGAGAGGAGAGTTGGGGTCCACCCGCGGGCGGGGGGCTGTTGGAAGAAGTTGCCCGGAGGGGTGCTCTGGCGGATGCCTAGAGCTGACGCGGTGTCAGCAGCACAAGGTGGCCTCCTTCCAAGTCCTCCCCCCACCCCCTCACACCCCGTGCCTCTCCACCCCCAACCCCCCGCCGCGCTGCCCTGCACCCCACCCGACCTCGGCCTGGCCCTGGTGTGCGCCCGGACTGGCTTCAGCTGCAGCCAATCCTCCTTGGGCTGATGGACTAGCCTCCCCTCCCCGCCGCCCCCGGGCGCCCCTCCCTCCCGCCTCCCGCGCCCCGACGCCTCCCGCGGCTGCAGAGCGCGAGCGGCGCGGCCCGGGGCGGCGGCGGCGGCGGCGGAGGATCGGCCCCGCACGCCCGGGGCGCGGGGAGAGCGCGCTCCTCCTCCTCCTCCTCCTCCTCCTCCCCCCGCGCCCTCGCCCTCCGCGCGCTCTCCTCTCCCTCCCCCCTCTCTTCCTTCTTTCCGGGTCCCCCTTCCCCTCTTCTCTGTCTCTCCCCCAGCCCATTCGTTTGCAAATTCCCGTTCTCTTCCTCCCCCTCCACCCCATCACCCCCCCCCCCCCGCCCCAACTCTCCCTCCCCTCCCGCTGTCACTCTCTCGGCCCCTCCGCCTCCTCATTCGCCCGCTCGTCTCCAAACGCGGGTCCGCGGCGGCTCCCGGAGGAGCCCGGCGCCCGGAGCACCTGGGGTCCGGCCCGCGGAGCCCCGAGCCAGGCCGGCGGCGGAGGCAGCGGCGGCGGCGGGAGGAGCGGCGGGAGGAGCGGGAGCCCGGAGCGCGGCGGCCCCGGACCGGAGCTCGGGCACCGGGAGCCCCGGGAGCAGCGGCCGCCGCCGCCGCGATGTCCCGGCGGAAGCAGAGCAAACCCCGGCAGATCAAACGTAAGTTTGCGGCGCGGGGCCCGGAGGAGTTGGTGGGGTTGTGGCCGGGGAAGGGGGGCGCGCGGGGCGGGAGAGGGGAGGGAGGGCAGACTCCGGGGCGATCCGCCCCGAGGGCCCCGGGTTTGTCAAAACTTTGCCTGAGCGGCTGGGAGAGGGGACCCTCCCTGGGCAGCGGCAGACGGACGGCAGACAGACAGACAGACAGACGGACGGATGGATGGAGGGACGGACAGCCCGAGCGCCCCCCGGGGGACCTCCCGCGCCTCCTCGGCTCAGCCCTCGCGCTCCCCGTGTTTGTTTTAAAATTTCCTTCTTGGTCGGTCCCCGCCGCGGGCTCGGGATGAGCCTCCCCCGGACAGCCCCGGGCACCCCCTGGGGTGATGGGGACTCTTGGGGTGGCCGTCCTGGTGGCGATGGACGGTGCTCCTCTCCGCATCCAGGGAGAGAAGTCGGTTCTCCAGGGAAGCTGGGGGAGACCTCGGGGGTGCGGGGAGGTGGTGGGACCTCCGTGTCCCCATCTGCCGATCCTCCTGGGCGGTGCCAGGAGCCACGCCAGCCCCGAAGCGAAACAAAAAGTAGGTGCAAAAGTTCGCGCCTCGGCCCCTGGCGGCCGTGCGCCTCCGCCCCGCGGGCCGATCGGGCGGCACCGGGCTGGCGGAGCGCAGGTCGCGCCCGGAGCCCCGCGCCGGCCGGTGTGGCTTCTGTGGCCGGGACGCCCTGCCTGCCGAGCGGGCACTCGGGGTGCGTCCGGCCCGGAGGCGCTGCCCGGTCCTCCCTGGGAGCTGGGAGCTGGGAGGGGCGCCCAAGCTGCGAGTTCAAGGCCGCGGGGGCGCGCGGGCCAGCAGGACGGGGAGCCCCCCGAGCCCCCGGGGAGCCGGGGTGACTTTGCAAGGACACAGCGGGGCGCTACCCCAAAACGCACCGTCTCGCAGAGCTCCGCTCCCTTAACTTTTTCTGATCCCGGGGGGACAGTCCCTCCGGGGGTGTGGGTCGCCCTAAGACCAGGCTTCCACGCTTTGGCCGAAAAGGAGCAAACAGCCTGATGAGTTGTAATTGTTGCCAGACCTGCGGTGTGTGTCCATTTCTTCGTCTCCTTTCAAGCAGGGCAACTAGTTGAAAACGGATGATCCTGTTATTTTAATAAGGGTTTAACTACCAGACACCCGTCTCCTGTTATTCATCAAATTTAACCCCCCCCCCCACCAAAGTTGAAAATTCTGTTTGGTGCACTTGAAACATAAAAATCGCGCTCATCAACTTTTCCAGAGGAGAGAAGTGGCGTCCTCACTTATAAGCAGGTTGCTACAGTTCAGAGCTGAATAGATCTGGATGTTGTAGAAAGAAGTCTTGCATTTCAGACAGGACGCTGCTCTAGCTTTTTATTTTTGTGGGTGTTCTTCTTTCCTACTTCATTCCTTATTCTCTGCAACTTGGATGAAAGCAAGGACTGGGCTTGACTTTTTTTTTTTGGGGGGGGGGG